>NC_137030.1:20185502-20210502 GCF_032717465.1 Coenobita brevimanus | reverse complement strand
TGTCACTCTACTTTCAACTTCTTTTGCACATTTTCCTCTCTTTTCTATCATTGTACCCAGGTATTTGAACTCTCTCACCAAATCCAGTCTCTCTCCATTCACTGTTACATTGCACTGGGAGCCACCTTCTTTCTCAATAACCATTACTTTAATATATTCTACATTTACTCTCAAGGCACGACGCTTACAGACCTCCGGAAAACTCTGCACTAGCCTACCAAGTTCTTGTCCGGTACTTGCAAGCGGTACTGCATCATCAGCATACAACAAATTTGAGATATTCCATCCATCACCATTCATTACCAGTGCCATCCCTCTCTCCATTACTCGTGTTTTTACTTCTCTCATCACCCCATCCAAATATATATTGAACAACCATGGGGACATCACACAACCTTGTTGCACGCCCACACTGATCGTGAACCATTCATTTAGATGCCCATTAACCCTTACACATGCTTCACTACCATCATAAAAACTCTTGACGGCACCTAGCAGCTTATCCTCTACACCGAAAATGCGTAAAACTCTCCACAATCCTTCTCTGCCCACTTTGTCATATGCTTTTTCCAGATCCATGAATGCCATAAACACCTTATGGTCCTTCTCACAAGCTTTCTTTACTATCTGTCTCACTGCAAATATTTGTTCCACACATCCTCTGCCACTCCTAAAGCCACCCTGTTCATCACTGACTAGGACTTCTGATATGTCTCTTACTTTCTCTATAATAATTCTTCCATATACCTTCCCTACCACACTCGCTTATGCCACGATAGTTCTTGCACTCACTTCGCTAACCTTTATTTTTGTACAGGGGTACAATCACAGCATTTTTCCACTCTGCAGGCACAGTTTCACTCATCCATACCTTCTTACATGTCTCCAACAAGCACTTCATTCCATTCTCTCCACTACACTTAAGCATCTCTGCATACACCTCATCAACCCCAGCTGCTTTCCCATTTTTCAGCCGCTTCACAGTACTCTTCACCTGTGCGAGTGTCACATCTGGTACTGCATTCCTTCTCTGCACACCCCCAAAACCAATCATGTTTACAGCTGCTCTGCTCTTTCTATTCCCATTCATCAGGGTTTAAAAATATTGTTTCCATCTGGTCCTTACTTCATCTCCATGGGTTAGTAATCTACCACCTACATCCTTCACACCATCACATTTTTTTTCCACTTTCACTTCTACATTTCCGCACCTCATTCCTGAATAACTTTCTATTTTCAGAGTAGTCCCCATTCATTTTTCTTCCTAGATCCTCATTTACCTCCTTCTTTTTTCTCCTCACTAGTCTCTTTAAGTGCTTCTTGCTCTCAACATATTCAGTTCTTATTTCGACTGAACCCCTGTTCTGTAACCACTTTAGCCATTTCTTCCTGTTTTCCTCCACCGCACTCTTTACCTCCTCATCCCACCATGCCGTACCTTTCTTCTTTGTTGTTTCTCTTGTCACGCCACACACCGCTTTAGCATTCCTAACTAAGCAATCCCTATATGCATTCCACAGTCTGTCCAGATCCATTTCATTCCAGCTCAGTAATTCTAACTCCTCCTCTACTTTGGTCCTGTAATCATCTGCCATTTCTTTGATCCTCAGCTTCTCAACTTTCACTCTTTCTCCCTGAGTGCTCCTCTCTCTCCTGATCCATCTCACTCCTCTCAGCTTGATCTTGCATACCACAATCATATGATCCGACAGACCTCCACATCGTCCTCTCACGGCCCTCGTATCAGCAACCATTCCCATCATCAACTTCTCTACATGCACATAATCAATCAGGCTTCTTTCAACACGATTCCCGTTCCGTCTATACCATGTATATTTATGTGCATCTCTGTGTTTGAAATACGAGTTACAAATGGACAACCTCCTCTCCTGACACATATCCTTTAATCTCTTCCCGTTATCATTTTCTCCTGGTACTCCATAACAATCCATTATGTCATCCTCAGGACCAGTGCCTACTCTTCCATTCATATCCCCCATCACAATCACTTTATACTTCCAGGGCATTTCTCCCACTACTTCACCGAGTTCATCCCAAAACCTGTCTTTCTCTCTCACTCCTGTCCTCACACGGTGCATATGCTACAATTACTGCCACTTTCACCTTCTCAAATATGAACGACATACATACACCTCGAGCTGAGACATTTGTAGTCTCTCATTCCACTCTGCCACACCTCATTCATCAACAAAGCAACTCCTTCCTTGCATCTTCCTCGCCCATCCATTCCCGATCTTACACATTTCACAACCTCCCACTCCTCCACTTTGCACCCTTTCATCTTCGTTTCACATAATGCCATCACGGCATATCTCACACTCTTGAACACATTCACCACTTCCACCCTCTTGCTCTCCTCATTCACATCTCTCACATTCCACATGGCCACGCGAGTCTGCCCATTTGGTTGGGGCCCTGGGCAGGTATTGGGCCCTCCGAGGCTCTCGGAAATGACTGCCATGATTAAGTGATTGTGGATAAGGGAATCTGGGAGACACTTAACCCTGCCAGATACCCCAGTTCTATGGTTACCACCCAGCATAGTAAATGGTTTCCTGGGTACAGGAAACCATTTGGCTTGTCACCCAATGTAGAGATCATATGGCATCTCTAAACTGAGTGAGTGGATTTTTGTACACTACTGAAACTAATTAGGCATAGAACCTCTCTTATCTTGAACACTGAATTTAAAGAAGAGAACTTTGAATATTGTGCTAGTCATGAACTACTGTGGAGTGGATGCATGGCCATAGTGGTATCCCATTCTGGATTTTAAAAATGAACAAAAATAACAATAAGGGGGAGGGGACAAAAATTAGATGACCTACATACTGAAAGGGGTTTATGTTTCACAATTTCCAAAAACAGTGAGAGGCCACTGGACACCTTTTCCTGATCTACACATCACACATATATACATGATCAAATCGTACATTATTTTTATAAATAGGGTCTTAGTGAATTATGACAAACAGAAACAGTGCTGTAGAGACTGACTTACTAATTACAAGATCGTGGCAGTTTAAGAAAGGCCACTGCAGGTGCATATCAATAGCAAATTCTAAACATGAGTATTATGGAGGAAAAAAATCACACTAGATAGAAACTGTGAGCTCTATCATCATCAACCAATCCTACACTGCCCCATGAGGATCAAGCTATAAACTGACTAATTACAAGACCATGGCAGTTTAACCCGCCCCATCTCGACCACATTTCCACTACTGCTTCCCCCCCAATCCCGACCATTTTTGGAAGAATTTTTTTTTGGCCCAAACCTACGCTTTTGGTGAGAAACATCGAAAAATCATAGAGAAATCGCTCACCTAAGGTTTAAAATACTCAATACAGGTAGCAGTACCTCCTCACCTTACCATGTTTTCTATCAGGCTGGCTCCAAAGAAAACGAGTTCAATGGGAGTGTAACCATTCCACACCACTCATAAATGGTATTTATTTATTTATTTGGTACGAATTTATATGTAGTACAAGAGAATATTGGTTTTCACACAGTACTATAGGCAATATAACCATTGTTTCACTCAAGAAACACATCAACATACCTGACCTTTTTTGGTGACATTACCTGATCATCATTTCTGACTGTTTCTTCCTCTAATGTTATGTAACGTTTGTCCTCCACATTGTCATCAATTGGGGAATCACTCTGGCCCTGAGTTTCGTACCGTGGCATGACATGGCTTTACTGGCCAGGTCACTGGTAACAGGTGAAATGCTGAGACAATGGCATGCAGGGGGGAGGGAGGTCATGCTGGGTAAGGCATTGTCCCTGCCTGGTATCTTGTAGAGGAAGGTGTCCCGTGTATACGTACCAAAAATCACTCGTGAAAATTGAAAATTGTGCAAATAAGGACCTTGCAATTGATTTGCGTTTATGAACGTCAACGGGATTGGCAGTGACAAAACGTGTGGACGTTAATTCACGTCGATAGGATGCCGTGGGTTAAGAAAGAAAGCCACTGCCATTGCACAGCAATAGCAAATTTTAAATAAGGACATAAAGGACATTATTGGAAAATACAGTATATACAGTAAAAAAAAAAAAAAAAAAAAAAAAGGAGCATACAAAAATCAGGGCCACACTTTAAAACAAGAAAACAATTACAGCTGACTGAAGAACTCCAATTCCAATGCAGCTGACTGAAGACATCCAATTCCAATGGATAACGAACAGTAGGTAAATGATCCATCTTCTGCCTGAACAGTGACAGGAGATTGCTGCAGCTGAGTTTGTCATCAGGTGCCAGGCTTCAGAATGGAGCAGAGCAGGTAGCAGCACAGAAGGCAGAGGAGAAGGTGCAGCAGGAAGCAGACAATTCTGGGTGTCAAAATCCTCTTCTGCAGTGTGTGCATCTTCCCCAGGGGCAGGACCAACAACAGGGCTTGAGGGGGACGCCTGCTTCACTCTGATCGGGACCCTGCTTTGCTCGGGGGTTGGTGTGGACCTCTGCTCTAAAATGGTAATGAACTGTCCTGCTTGGGAGTGGACCTTTGCTCAACATCTGTTTATATCTGCAAGATGGTCTGGATGGAGCAGGATGAAAAGAATCTTAACCAGCATCCTCCAATAATGCCCAGGTATCACCCTCGGCCAGGTGACAACTTCACATCGTCGATTTCCTCATATTACCCCAAAAAAAACACTTTCACTGTATATCAGGAGCTTCACAAGATATCCCATGTAATTGGTAGTATATATATATATATATATATATATATATATATATATATATATATATATATATATATATATATATATATATATATATGTATGTATGTAAAACGGACAATCCCAACTAATCCAGGCCTGTTTAGTCCTGCCAGTTTGGCCTTCTCCAGCTGAATCCTGCTCTATCCTGACCTAACCTGCCCAGTCCTGCCAGATTCTGTCTTGCCCGGTCCTGCCGGTCCTGTTCATTCCTGCCCAACCTGCCCAGTCCTGCTCATTCTTGCCAGGTCCTGCCTAGTCCAGTCCACTCTAGTCCTGTCCTGTCTTGTCCTCTTTTGCCCTGCCATGCCCTGCCCTGGCCTGGCCTTCCCTATTTTTTCCTGTTCTGCTCTGTCTCTGCTTTATCCTTCCCGTAGCCCTTCACCTACAAATAATGGTTCCTCCTTCCTTTTGCACGTCCATCCAGTTTAAATGTTGTAACATCTCAAAGAGCGGCTCTCCGTTCATAGGCTATCTTACTAACAATTTTCTGAAGCAAAGTGCATCACTTCCGTACACTTTAGTGACTTAAAAAAGTAAAGCTACACCGTACCCCTGCACACCGTTCTATCACTCCATACCACACTTCATTACTGTCCTATACCACATCACACCACACCAGATCACACCATGGACATTAACCGAAGGAACCTAGAGCCCATGGTGCTTTTGTACTAGGTAATTCTGATCTTTGCCATACCGCAGAGTTGATTTTTTTTTTTTTTTTGCCCTCCCCTCTGGGCAGAGCCTTAACATTTCTTTCCCTAACGCCCAGGAGTCCTCTTACCTCTTCCCACATGTCGAGTAATCTGAACTTGCTAATAATCCTATACAGTAACTGATTTTGTATTCGGTTTAAGAATCCCCAGTTAAGCTTTAACAATATACCCTTCGCTGCATATTATCCTTTTTGTACAAGTTATGCGTTATGGAACATAATCCGTGAAAAAAAATTAAATTCTCATCTTCCCAGAAACTTTATGTTTAGGTTCTTTATTTTTCTTTATTTACCATTCAGTACAAGCCCCAACGCTCTGCGAACACTGTCCCTGAAGGCCAAGCCGGAAAGGGTGCATGAGAGCAAATATAAACAAATAAATAAACTAAATAAAATTAAATACAGCGGTACCTTAGGGCATAGAAGGTATAGAAGTAATAATCAATTACAAGCACAATAATGAACAAAGAATTACAATGACACATACATGGTACAAAGTTGTTACAGTAATTATCATTACATGTTTTGAGATGAGTAGAGTGGTACATAGATACACAAGTATGTACATACGTGTTCAGAGAGAGGCACACATACGCACACATACTTATACGTATATATCTATACATATATGTATATATTCACAAACATGTAGCCATAGACATACTGCATGTACAAGATAGGTACGCATGTATAATTTTTTTTTTTTAAATTTAGGTTCTTTACCATTAAGTACAGGCCCCAACACTCCGGGGACACTGTTGCTAAAAGCCAAGCAGGGAGGGATGCATGATTAAAAAACAAAAAAATGGAAAGAACGAAAAAAAGAAAAAATCGGTACCTTAGGGCATAGAAGGTTTAGAAGTAATTACCATTACAAGCACAATAATGGACCAAGACATACAATGACACATACATTGTACAAAGTTGCTGTAGTAATTATCATTACGTAATATAAAAGAACAAATAATAAATGCTTTAGTTACTGAATAATAGTATCCATTTACTAAGAATCAAATGCCATCGTTTTCTCTAATATATTGAGAGAAGGTACTGTATTATATTCTGGCCTTCCCGCCCAGCATGAATTGTCTGCCCTTAACTCTGCCCTCGACTTCCTCTTGTCTCTAAAACCCTCAGAATATATCATCAGCGATTCCCAAGTAGCCACCGCTCTTCTTCGCAACCCTCCTCACCTCCCTTCTCCTCTTCTCTCCTTCCGCTACTCCTAACTTCATAAGACTCATGCCCTCGATCCCAGGCGCACTTTTAACTGGATCCCAGCCCATGTTGGTCACAACCGGCATGACCAGACAGATTGCCTAGCCCAAGCTAACTGCAACCACCCCATCCCTGCCATTCGCCTCCCTGTATCTGAGGCAATTGCCCAGAGAATCCTTCAAGAGAGGGCCAGGGAGGTCCTATACTTATGTATACGTTTCACCAGCGTCACCATCCATCACTATGACAACTACGTGGGCTGAAACACACAAAGAATGTACTCTCACCTGCCGCTGTGATGTGCTTGTCTCGCTCATTCGCCAGGGGTACCACTCCCAAGGGGAAGTCGCTTGACCACTGGCCACAAACATGCCCTGCAGCTCCTATAACGCACCCAGGACTGACTCAGTTCCTGTCATATCGGTAACTACCCCATTATTGACCTCTTTAGTGCCACTGGCTTATGATTTGCTGTTCTGTGTGGCCAACTTTATTGCAATTTTCAATGAACTGGGGAACATTCCTATCCTGTGTTCTAACTTCCTTTCCTTATAATGCCGAGGTGCACGCATGATTGTGTGTGTGTGTGTTTGTGTGTACAAGCAAGTGTAGGCGCATATGCTGTTTGTGTGCCATGGTTTTAAAACGTAAAAGTAATGTGTATAGATAGATACTGTAGATAAACAGATAACAGATAGATGGATATATATAGATAGGCAGTTAACAGACAGCATTTTTTGTGTATAGATATATAGACAGAAAGATAGATAAAGGGTATATATGGGCAGGAGATTTTCTCTAATACATACTTCGTTGAAAGTGATTGCAAGTTCTGCATTGTATATATTCTTCAGTATAGGCTATTTTCTTTACACCTCAGGAGTGCCATAGTCTTGTTTGGTAGGCTGTGCATGATTTCGCCGTAGTTTGTTCCGTCCATATAATTTTTCGCTAGATCGCGATTTCCGGTCGCTTAATACTTCTTCCGTAGCCTTGGTAGATAAATGTTTCCTCCTCCGTGACTGAGGTAAGAGTGCACTGAGCAGGTTGGTTGGTTGGTATAGACTCGTCTCTCTGGGTAGGGAGGACACAGGCAAATAAATGCCCGTCAGAGGGACTTGGCTTGTCTAGTGAGATTTATAAGCTGTTGTGGGGGTGGGTAGGTGGTGACCACACCCAAAAGAGCAGGAGCAAGTGCCAGTGCAATGACCTCCGCTGCAGACTCAAAGTCGTATCACCTCCTGAGAAGTCGTTTGCTCAGTCGGTGTTATCTGAGACTGTGAGGGGTGAGTGGTCTCTGGCTGGAGGGCAAGAATCTTGTTCTCAGCTTCTACCACTGCTGAAGCTGGAGTGAGCCCTAGTGAGGTGGTGGCCGGGCTGCAAGTGCGAGGCAAGGGAAGTTGGGCAGGAGGCGCCTTGGTCCTGGCTGACAGGGAAGGAGGCAAGGTCCAAGGAGCAGAGGGAGAGGGGGACATGGCTGCCTCTTCGCCTCCACCACTTTCACGAATATCTTGTCTACGGTGTTCACCAGTGACATTGTGTCAATACTCATGCCAATGGCTGTCTCCAGTAAAAGAGCCAGGCTCAGAGATATCTCTTTGCAAAGCACCCACGGTTCCTCAACAGTGAATGTAATCAGAAGAGAGCCTGGGGTGGAGGGTGAAGCGGGAGCAGTTTTGTTAGCCGACTGTGAAGCCGGGACTGTAGCAGGGTGGTGAGTCTCCACAGGCATGGTCTGATAAACGGGAGCAGGTGGAAGGGGCAGAAACGCACTTGTGTCAAGAGCTGGAGGAGGAGTCACTGCTGTACAGTGGTGCTGGCCCCAAACAAAGATCCTGGGAGGTGCAGGCATGGTGCTGGCAGCTTGCTGTTGTCACACCCAGGCTACCTGGTGCTCCTGACCCTGCAGTACGTGCGCTACTCTGGTGGGTCATCTGGGGTGCAATGCGTGGCATGGGCCAGAGCAGTTGGGGCAGTGGAGGGTAATTCCTGCCTTTACCTTGAATTTGGATAAACAGCGCTCCATATCATGTGGGCCACCGCACATCCTACAGATGGGCCAGCTGCAGGTAGCTCTATGGTGCTCATACCTCTGACACCTATAGCAGTGGAGTGATTTGGGCGTTTAGAGGTGAAAATAATAAATACCCCAGTTCCCCAGGTCTAGGGATGGCAGTAAAGGAGCTTGGAGGTGAGGAGAACCTGCACAGTAGTGTTTCTTCCCTGGTGCATGCTCTTTGGCAGCATGTAGCCTCTTCAACCTGCGGTTGGTGCAAAAGAAGGTCATCTGGCATCCCCAGGGGATACCCCATCAGGATCGCCTTGGTCATCCTCTGCCCCTATGCCAGTTCTATAATTTTGACAGGCGAGGCCTTGTCCAGAGCCACTGCCCTGAGTTGGTCATAGAAGGCCTTGTCTTTGGGCACGAAGATGGAGCTCCCGTCTCTACTGATGATGCTGGAGGTTCAAAGCTCCAACAATTGTCACTCCAGAGCAGCTACAGTGTCATAGCTGGTCTCATGCCCTTCCTGGAGAGGCACACAAAATGCCGGGTATAATGAGCAGGGTGGATGAGGTGCTGCCACAGTCCCTGAGGGTCGAGCAGCAGGTGGAGGTCTGCGAGGAGCTGCAGAGTGTGGTGTAGGACCATTTCTTTGCTCACAATGCCTTGATCTCTTGTTAGTGACATGGGTAAAGCCCTTGTCGTCGATAGGAACAGGTGCAGCAGCGGGCGAGGAGATTGGGGCAACAGGAGCATCAGATCCCACACACGTGGACACGAGCAGACTTGGCAAGTGGAGGTGTGGAAGCAGGGGCACAGGCATCAAGGCAAGAGGAAAGACCAGGAACAGGAGAGATAGAGGTGGGCAGGGAGATGAAGGCATCACCAACAGCAGAGGAGCAGGAACTGATAGTGTACAGGTGCTGTTCTCTCTTGCTGCTCAAGAAACCAGAAGTAGGAGCAGGATGGGATCCAGGCAACACAGGTCATGGGATGCGGGAGGATCCCAAAGGCTGAGGTAGAGATGCCTGCATGACAAATACCTAACAGACACAGACCACATGTGTGGAAACAAAACAAGCTAGACACATACCTAGTCCTACCTAACAGTCCTGCCAGACAGGTCCTACAGTGACAGGGGCTTTCCCTCCCCACCCTCTAAAGGGCGTTGCAGGAGACCCCGTCACCTCTCCATGAGGGACTTCCCTAATCTAGCAGTGCCAGCCCTTGCTGCCTCCTATAACCAGGCCTCTATAACATTAACAGCACCCTCTCACGGTTCGGCGTCATACTGTGGCAGGGACTCTAAGTTGCAGGCCAGAAAGACAAGCTGAGCAAGAGTTTATCATATGTCGAGCAAAGAGGTCTATCACTCAAAGCTCAACGTGAGTGAATAAATTCTCAGTCGGCTGTTGGGCAGAGTGGCAACTGTCCAAGCCAAGCAACAGATGAAGAGTCATGAGGTGGGCGCCAATTAATCCGTGTCCCGGATCAGACAACTGCGTGTACCCGATCACGATTCGTTGTTATATTTGGGATGTGGCGCCCCATAAGCTTGGGAGGGCTTGGAGATCTTCCGCTTGTATACTAGAGTTTGGGATTTAGATCTTTGACATACAGCGCTTTTAGTAAGGGGAGGTCTGTACATTTTCACATATAGTTAAAATTTCTGTTTTCTTCGAATATTTTCCTTGTGAGGGCAATTCCTTAAACAGAAACATGTTATTGCCCTTACAAGGAAAGGACAATAACGTGGAAGGAAACAGAAATTTTAACTACATGTAAAGAAGTACGATGCCTCCCCTTAATAGAATCGTTGTACATCAAAGAACTAAAAATGCTGAAGCATTTCAAGGTCTCTGTGGCCGCTTTCCCAAGTTTGACACAGAATTTGATGTATGCTCTCTGCTCAAGTTTGCGGTCCATAGCGAGATCACAAATAAGCACATGCGCGTGGTCACGAAAACGCATGTAATACAGGTACAGACATTGACAGCATGACGCCAGGTGGCATACTGACTCATGAAGGTTACTTCTCACCCCTGCTGCGTGTGCATGACCATGCCATGCTCTGTTTGTTAGCAACAGGAACTGTCTCAGAGCTTTTTGATCGCACCTAGTGTATATATATATATATATATATATATATATATATATATATATATATATATATATATATATATATATATATATATATATATATATATATATATATATATATATATATATATATATATATATATATATATATATATATATATATATATATATATATATATATCCCATTGGAGCCCAGCGTCCAGAGTATTGGACAGAACTGGGAAATTTCAAATCTCAATAAAGTAGGGAACCCCCGGGTAGGGACCTATGAGCTTCGCGACTATGAGCCGATAGGCGGAGGGCGGTACGCTTAGTACCCTTGCAGCGCAATGCCTCGCCCAGAAGCCCTGGGATCCAATGGGATATATATATATATATATATATATATATATATATATATATATATATATATCATCCAATCCTACATTGCCCCACGAGGAGCGTAGGAGCCCAGAGCTAGGCAGTTGGTCCCGACATTTAAGATGAGAGTGACCAGCCTCACTCATCCCTGAGTGGCATTACACGAGCAATCAACCCCAACCATCCCTTGGATATAAACCTTCACCGGCTCAATCCGACTGGAGCGCAATAATTACCCACTAAACCACCAGGCGCCAAAATTTGGTTATATGGTTACTACCCAGTGTAGTAAATGGTTTCCTGGTGTACAGGAAACCAATTGGCTTGTCACTCAGTGTAGAGTCACCCACAGGCAGAAGGAAGAGGAAAGAATGAAGGAAAGAAAGACAGATGAGGGAGTGTAAAGTTGCCCATAGGCAGAAGGACAAGGAAAGAATGAACGAAAGGAAGACAGAAGAGGTTGGAAGGAAAGAGGGATGGAGGAGAGGAAAGGGCAGACACCTGAGAGCATACATACATATATATATATATATATATATATATATATATATGTGTGTGTGTGTGTGTGTGTGTGTGTGTGTGCGTGCGTGTGTTATACCGGTAAGATCAGAGTAGTGTTTTGCATATGGAGATGTGAGGCTTCAAGAAATTAAAAGTGTTCTGTCATAGGTTTAGGATAATGTTTACATCTACAGATATGAGGAACATTCTGGAGATTTCGGCATGGCCATTTTATTTTCTTTCTATCTTATCCTAAGAATTATTTCCTGTCATTATCATTATTGTCCATCATTAATTTAGGTGCATTACTGCAAGAGAGAATGTGAGTTCTGGGATCTAGAAGGTGCATTATTGCGTCAGAAATGTGAGCTCTCTACCAGGTTCTAGAGTGTCCTGGGTTTGCATTGGTGGGAGGTTATTAAAGAACCATTCCACATTCCAGTTCAGTTCAGTTCAGTCAGTTAGTGAAGAGTGACAAACGGATTGAGTTGTGCACAGGAGTTCAGTTTTTAATCTGTGAACGGTCAGTGAGTTAGTGACAGTGAGTGAAACAGTGCGAGTTATCAGTGAAGGACAGAGTAGTCAGACAGAGCCAGTAAGAGAAAGTTAGTCAGCCAGTGAACAAGTAGTAGTGAGTGAAGGACAGAGTTAATGTGGCAGAGAAAAATCAATGTTTTGCAAGTTTACCTCAGCTGTGCTTAGAAGGAATAAAACCCAAAAATGCTCCTCTGCCTTTGATTAACTGCCTGGCCTGTCTGCATGTCGTTCTTGAAGTATCAGTGGAACCACGAAGGTTGTAATGTTTTGTGTCAGGAGTGGAACGAATCCCACAGGTGTAATAATTGGTCTCAGGAGTGAGATGAATCATATGGTTGTAACAACTGGTGTCAGATGTGGGATTGTGTTTTCAGAGATGGATGTGCATGGACAGGCTAACAAAGCAGTCGACGTATATCTGGCAGATATACTCGCAGAGTTGATTACAAATCATGAAGAACAAACTGAATATTATGACGAAGAAAAGGAATTCCATGAAGAACTAAAGAAACATTGTGAAGAACAAAATATATATGAAGAAGAAAAGAAATAATATGAAGAACAAATATATATACTCGCAGAGTTGAGAGCAAATAATTAAGAACAAATGAAATATTATGAAAAAGAAAAATTTCATGAAGAACTAAAGAAATATTTTGAAGAACAAAACGAATATTATGAAGAATAAAATAATGTGATGAACAAATAGATACAGTATATTCGCAGTATCCAGAGCAATTAAAAAAGAACAAAAGAAATATTAAGAAAAAACAAAAAGAGGCCCAAGTACAACACTGCTTAAGACTACAGAAGCTGCAGGATGGGACCAGGAAAATGAGGTGGCATACAGCAAGGAAGAGAGAATAAGTGACCAGATAAGAGAAGTAAGGGAAGAGGTTTCCTGTATAGTGGAGGGTGAAATGAGAAATGAAATGCAGGAAGTAAGTGAAGGGGTAAAAGTTCTTGAACAGTGTTTGGATGAGGGTTAGCATCCAACACACCCTTTAGCTGCCACTGACAGGTGCACGGAGGGGGATGGTGAGATTGAGGTAGTGGTGTGCTCAATGGTCACTGACACAGGATCAGAGAGGCAGCTGAAAGTGGTGGGTCATAGGCAGCTTCCAGAGATTTTGCAGGGGCTGTTGGGAGTAACAGGGCAATGGACTAGGTTTGAGGTACTGGCAACTGTCGGGATGTGGCATGGAGGTAAGGACGAGACCCTGGCTGTGCGTTGTGCAGACACTGGAGTCCCTTACATCTTGAGTATGGACTGTCTGGTGTCCTGCCACCGCCTACTTGACTTCCATTCAATACAAATGTAGCTAGGAGTATATGTTCCACTGAGGGCCGTGGAGCATGGAAGTTTACTAGTGTTGACCAGATGGACAAATTAATTCCCCTTCAGTCAGAGATGCTGCTGCTCTTCAAGATCTACAGAACTCTGCACACTGTCCTGGGATTGGAAGAGCACAGGAGCTATGGCATGATGGAAGGGGGAGTAATGGTGGACAGAACCTAAGTTGACCCTGCTGCAGAAGAAGTAACCATTGTCATAGCCAATGTTTCACTGTCCTAAGAAGATACATCGGGGCATAATTGCAGGTTTGTGCCAAAATGTCGATGAAGAGCCACAAGGCAGTGCATACAAGAGGAGAACGGTTGAGCTCCAAGAAGAACTGCCCAATCACTTGTGGGATCTGCTTGCCTGAAGTGTCCAATGTCTGGAAAAGCCACAGATGAAGAGGCTTTTGGTGGGGTGCACTGGTTTGTCATCTACAGGAGACCTGGACCTGGGAAGTGTTTCTGGAGTGGAGCAGAGGACCTACTTGACACTGGAGATGATATGATGCCCCATGTGAATAAGAGTTGATAGCACTGGCGATCCAGCTCTTCATGCCATGGGGTACGCAGGGGTGACAGCGATAACCTGTTAATATGGAAGTTTATGCTGTATATACTTGAAAATAGGTAGGATCGGGTGGTTGTGTCGGGGATGACACAGTTCTGAGGGAGGGACACTGTTACGCCAGTAGGATTAGGGTAATGTTTTGCATCTGGAGATGCGGAAAATCACCTAGAAAATAAGTGTTCCTTCATAGGTTTAGGTTAATATTTACATCAACAGATGTTAGGAACATTCTGGAGATTTTGGCTTGTCTGTTTTACTTTCTATCTTTTTCTAGGGTTTAGTTCTTGTCTTTATTGTTATTGTACATTGTTAATTGAAGTGTATTATTACACAAGATGATGTAAGCTCTCCTAGGATCTAAAATGTGCATTATTTTCTCAGAAAATGTGAGTTCTCCACTAGGTTCTAGAGTGTTTTAGGCTTGCACCTGTGGGAGTTTCTTTAAGGATCGTTCCACATCCGAGTTCAGTTCAGTCGGTTAGCCAAGAGAGATAGACGGAGTGAGCTGTGTGCTACAGTTCAGTGTCACTGAACAGTCAGTGAGTCTGGGACAGAGTTAGTGAGTCAAACTGTGAGAGAAATCAGTGACGGATGGAACAGTCAGACAGAGTCAGTAAGTGAGAGTTAGTCAGCCTCTGAACTAGTGAGTGACAGACAGAGTGAAGGTGGGAGGGAAAGGACACTGTTTTGCAAGTGTACCTCAGCTGTCCTCAGAAGGAACAAAACCCAGAAATGTTCATCTGCCTTTGTACTAATGGTTGCTTTTTTTTTTTTTTTTTTAGTGTACTCATAAACTCTGACAATAGGCAAATGACATTAAGGCAACAGAATTATCTATATCAATTTGTCAGTAAATACATAATAAATGTGACAGTGGCATTATACTCAATTTAGCATTAGTGGTCCTGCAATTGCAACGATATGTTACAACCTCTTAACAGAAGCACTGTCTTGGAAATTTACAGTATGTCCATTCTGAGACATGCTGGTAGGTTACAGAAATAGTAAAATGTGACCTTATACTCAAGGCATATTGGAGAAGTTGGATGTTTCCAGCAAAGATTATTAACGACCTATCCTGTCAGCTTTAGCAATCAACATGTTGAGAATTGGTAATGCTGGTTGATGATCGAAACATTGTGGCCAATGCCGAGGTCAGCCGTCTGAACAATAATATCTCTCCCTCCCTCATAACTCCCAACCCCACCTCCTTCTCTTGCTGAATCTTTGGTGGCACGCCAGTTATTTGGTATGTGCATTTCGAGTATTGGGTTGCACCCGTACTGAATCTTACCATACCCTTTCGGTTTGGGACAATCATATTAATACAGCTACTGCAAATTGACTTAGGACCACCCCCCACAAGGTATTAAATAACATAGAAATCATAGTATATCACAATGTTTGTTCATAAAATGCCATTCATTAATATGAAACCATGTTTGCCTTGTTTTTCAGGACCAGTTGGATGCGTTTTGGCATGGAATCACTTAGATCTCTAAAGTAATCTAAAGACATATTTTCTTTGCACCAAACATTTGTCAGTTCAGTCTTGAGGTTGTTCAGATTGGGTGTCTTCTTCTCTGCCATGATTTTCTTCACCTTAGCCCAGCAGTTTCTATCGGATTTAGATCCAGACTGTTGCCAGGCCAGTCGAGGACCTCAATCCGATTATCCTGAAGCCATTTTGTCACCTTTCTTGACTAGTGACATGGAGCTGAATCGTGCATGGAAAAGTCGCACCCATGAATAGCAAAAAAGTTTAACAAATGATCTTTCAGAACTTCAATGTACCGGCCACCATTCATCATCAAGTTCTTAGAAAGTAGAGGCCTCCCCTTCCCATTTCACCTGAGAAACATCCCCATACCATTACTGATTGTGGGTGCTTAACAGTCGGCACCGTGTAAGCAGGGTCATACTGACTATGGGAGGCAGGGCAACAAACCTTGGCAGAAAGCACCTGGAACACTTGAAATGTGCATTCATCGGAAAACATAACTTTTCTCCACTCATCCGAAGTCCAGTGTGCATACTTCTTGGCAAACTGGATGCGCTGCTTCTTCATGCAGTCAGTGAGAAGTGATTTCTTGGCTGCAGTGCGGCTTGACAAACCCGGCTCCTTCTGCAAGCGGTGTTGGATAGTTTGAATTGTGACGTCTTGTAACAGCTGGGGATGCATTCTCTTCAATTTTGCTGCTGGTAGTCAAGGATTCTTGATTACTTCCCTCTTCAAGAGCATATCTGTCCCTCTGGACGTCGTTCTTTTCTTTCCACAGCCATGCTTGTGCTCGGTACGACATCAGGTGGCAGGCCACGCCCTGCAGCAAGAATCTTCATGTCTGTTGACTTTGCACATCCAGTACGTTCACAAACTGTGTTGATAGGGACATTATCCTGCCTCCATGCAACGATATGGACCCTCTCATCACTTGAGCAGTACTTTCCAGGCATGTCAACTCGACTCCGGGAAAATAACAAGGCAAATAGCAATGCATAAAAGAGGGAGGTGCAAGCTCGGAACGACGGGAACATAGAACTCCCACTCTCGCTTCTGGGCTAGCACTGACGTGGTGAGAGTTTCACCACCTCCCGCCAACACCAGAGGAGTTGCCAGTTACTTCTTGCCCAAAAAATTCACTTGGTAGAGGTGGAAACACAATGCAAAGACAGACAACTCTCCCATATCAATTCTGTGTGTAGGTCCTAAGTCAATTTGCGGTACATACAATATGATCAGTTGGAAATAACATAAAGTATGGTTACTTGTTATTTACTTGTCATGACTAGGGATGCAATTAATACAGCAATATTGTGAATATCTGCACATACTTCAACTCTTTGAATATCATAATTTTACACCAATGAAAGTCGAAGTGTGTTTGCATTATAATTCTTAATTTCCCTACAGCCTATTGTTTTTCCTATTACCCTTAACCACATATGCTGCATTACAGAGGGCAGATTACATGTGAGTGCACATGATTTGGTAGTTCTTTAAAACAAGTAGGCTACAGAATGCTGAATGAAAGGTAATTATCCTCCTCATTATCTAAGTGCTTCATAATTTGATATCTTTCATCCTACTGCACCTAAAACTCATGCATAAATCAATTTCTAAAGTAACATAACCCCTAAATGGCCACCGGCGTCGAACGACACTTTACCTTGGCAGGGCCAGTGGCATTGGATTAACACGATCTGTAAAATACTGAGAACAATTATAGGAAGGGGATGCAGGTCTGGGTTGTGTTGACACAACAACCTACTCAACCCTCCAAACCACTCAGGCAGTCAGTACATCTCGTGAATCAGTCAAAAGTGGACGTCTGTCATTCACTCCCCTTAAGGACAGCACCTCCTCGCACCACCGGCCTCTGTGCTCACACCAGGGCCTTACAAGCCCTGAAATCAGGACTGAACTCTTCCCCAAGGAAACGGAGAACGATGACAACCACAGTGAATCTCATGAAGACCAAGCAAGCAGCATTGATGACTCCTCAGATGATGGAACAGATGTGTGGAACCAGACACCAACTGAAGAGGACAATGATACCATTGTAAAGTACTGTGACATATAATACGTATAAATATTGACAAAATAGTGTGTAAAGAACTGTTTATAAAACTATGTATATGTTAGTGATAATGTAGTAAGTATAACTAAGGAAGTGCGGTAGTGTATTGTTAAAAAGTGGGATTTGGTAGATAGGTAGTCTCGAAGCTTCTCGCTGATTCCCAATGTTTACGGTGGTTCCGGTACGAGTCGAGTTGCAAGTTTGCCTACTGTTTGTAAGCATCGTTGTTTAATTTAAGTTATACATTAATTTTTGTGCCTTTTTTCTCTATAATGTTTTATTTATGTAATTGCTTGTTAAATTACGTAATCTAAGTCTGTATGCTAAATAGTTTAGAGTGTTATGTAGTGTACAAAACTCTGACATGTTTCAGATATCTCCGACTTGCCAACTGTTGTTCTCGCACAGTGTAGAAAACTCTAGAATATAGGAAGCTTATATAAGGATGAGGAAGCTACTAGAGCAAGTTCAGTCAATTTTCAGTTCAGTCTGAGTGTAGTGCAGTGTCAGTGAAGTTGTAAATCATTGGCACCTGTGAAAAACAGTGAAGTGTTGTCAAGCATTAAGAGTAATTGCAGTTAGCAAAGTCTGTATAGCTCCAGTGCTTGTGAGAATAGTGAAATGAAGTTGACAAGCATTAAGTGTAATTTTTTGGAAAATAAAGACAGTGAACATAGGAATCCAGTGCTTATTTACGACGCCTGAGCTGATCCTGTGTACTGTACACCTAAAGGCTGACCATAGGAAGAACAACTCACTGGGCAACGTCCTTCCCATACTGCACTACTGCTGTTGGAACTTGTGACAGTATGGGACGGGGACATAACACTGGTGTCAGGAGTGTGAATTATTAAGGGCTGCAGTGAGTCTAACATTCGACATGGAGGCAGAAGGTGTGCAGACAAGATCCCGAGCTGGGCAAGAGGACAAGGTGTCATTGGCTGCAATTATGAAGCTATTACAAGCACAAATACAGGCAGAGAAGGAAGGACAGAAAGAACTCAAAGAACTATTACAGGCAAAGACTCTACTAATGAAGGCACAGAGTGAACAAGTAGAGACAATGTGAAGAACAAAAAGAACGAGATGACCAACTTTAAGAGGCATCAGAAGAGCAACAGAGGGAATTATAACTGAGAATGCAAGGACAACTAGATGCTTTCATGGGGGAAATGAAGGAAGAGCAGCAACAGCTTAAGGAGGAAGTAGATGCCAAGCTACAGCAGCAGAAGTATGAGTGGGCAGTGCAGCTTGCTACTAGCCTCAAGGGTGCTGCAACGGAAATTCTGGGCCAGAAGTCAGTAGAGAAGAGGATGCAGATGAAGGATGCAGATTTACAGATGAAGGATGCTAGAGTGGCTGCAGTGGAGTACAGTGCGACCATCTTGGGAAGAAGTTTCTGGGTTAAGCCATGTGACCAAGAGCTACTGGAATCAGAGGGACCTTTTTCATTTGAACAATGGACTACTGGAGTGCCAGTGGGAGACACCCGATGGCCTCAGCAAGTATTAGCAACCAATGGTTCTGAAGAAGATGAGGTCCAAGATCTTGGATGAGTCCCATAACCAGATAACTGGTGGGCACCTGGGAGTGAAGAAAACTTTAAGCTGGCTGCATCAGAGGTTCTACTGGATTGGCATGCGGCAGGATGTTAAAGAGTGGTGTCGGGCCAGTGGTGTATGCCGTACCAAGAAGGGACCCAAGAAACATTGTTGCGCCCCTCTCCAGTTGTACCAAGTGGGTGCATTGATGGAAAGAGTTGTGGTGGACATTGCTTGACCTCTGCCACTCATTGAAAGAGGAAACCAGTATACAGTATATGTGTCACCATGGACTACTTCACAAAGTGGCCAGAAGCCTATGCCATCCCCAATCAAGAGACTGCGACTTGCTCAGGTATTGGTTGACTAGTTTTTCTGTCATTTTGGGATGCCACAAGAGCTACATTCTGACCAGGGTAGAAACTTCGAGTATGCTGTGTTCCATGAGTGCTGCAAGTTATTGGGGATCAAGAAGCCCAGGACGACCCCTCTAAGGCCGGTCAGATGGGATGGTGGAGAAATTCAACTGGACCCTAGGACAAGACCTGTCCAAGTACTGTGTAGAGGGACAAACAGAACGGGACCAGAAATTACCTGCAATGTTGATGCCATATCGGTCTGCATCCCATGAGTCTAATGGCTAGACCCCTGCAAAACTGATGTTGGGCCATGAGTTACGCTTACCTGTTGACTTGTTAATGGGAAGACCACCTGGTGAAGAGCTGCCTACAGACACCTCCAGCTATGTGAAGCATCTTCAGGAAAGGCTGGCTGAGATACATCATCAAGTGTGAGGTGCCCTCAAGTTTTCAGGAGAGATGATGAAGTCCAAGTATGATGCAAGGCAAGTGAGGTGAGCTTCAAGGATGGTGACCAAATTTGGTTATATAATCCTCAGCGAAAGAAAGGACAGTCGCCAAAGCTGCAGAGCCTTGGGGATGGGCCTTACACTGTGTTGGACTGCCTAGCAGATGTAACGTATTGGATTTGGGGAGGCAGGAAGTATCGCCCAAAGATGGTACATGTGAATCGTCTGCGGCAGTACCATGGGCCAGGACAGTACAGCTGGGATGTCTCTGAGGACTTGTGCTCACCCGCAGCCGGGGATGTTGAAAAGGACCAAGGATCTGAAGTGCAAGAAGATGGTGACAGTTTCCCAAGAGAAGAAGCGAATCAAGAAGATGACCAAGACCTTCCAGGAGGAGTGGACTGAGTGGAAGAGCAAGGATGTCATCAGAAGCAACACAGAAGACCTGATAAGTTGAAGGATTATTATGTGTATAATCAGATATTTCATTAGGATAAATTCTATCTATCTATCTATCTATTGCCAGACGCCTCAATCCCGTTTGGGGTGGCCACAAACAAATCGCCTCCAAGTCGCCCTGTCCCCCGCCATTTCACTCCCCTGCTCCCAACTCACACCCCCCTCTCTCATATACTTCTCCACCCCATCTCTCCATCTCATCCTCGGCCTCCCCCTCCCTCTTTCCCCCTCCACCTCACTCACATACACTCTCTTCGTCAGTCTTTCACCCTCCATCCTCTCCACATGGCCAAACCACCTCAGTGTGTTCCTCATAACGCTTCCTATCACATCCACATCAACACCACAACGCTCCTTTATATCCTCATTCGTCAGCCTGTCTCTCCATGTGACTCCACAGGCTCCTCTTAAATAACTCATTTCCACTGCTCTCACTCTTGACTTGTGTCCTTCCAACAACGTCCAAGCTTCACTTCCGTACGTTAGAGTTGGTATCACAATACTGTCATGTAGTAACTTTTTCACTTCCATGCTCACTTCCTTGTTTCTTATCACTGCTTTCAAAGAACCAGCAACCTTTCTTCCCTGCTGTACCCTTTCAAGCACTTCACCCTCCAAACCTCCATCCTTACTCATCACACTACCCAAGTACTTAAACGTACTCACATTTTCCAATTCCTCACCATCCAACCTCTCTGTACATTCACTGACTTCACCTCTCTCAAAGACCATCACTTTACTCTTCCCTACATTCACCTTTAGATTCCGTTTCTTACACACTCTCTCAAACTCATCCACCAAGCCTTGCAGCTCCCCTTCTTCTTCACTCAACAACACAGTATCATCTGCAAACAACAGTACAGGGAGTTTCCAAACACTATCCTCTCTCACCAGGGCCACTCCAACATCCACTACCCTACCTTGTACCTCTTTTATTACCCCATCCATGTACAGATTGAACAACCATGGAGACATGACACATCCCTGTTTCAACCCAACTTTCAAAGAGAAAAATTCACTTAGTTCACCATCCACACGCACTGCAGCCTTCGCACCATCGTACATACTCTTCACAGCATTCAACAACTTCCCATCTACTCCATATATTCTTAACACTTTCCACAATCCTAGTCTATCCACCCTGTCATATGCTTTCTCCAAATCCATGAAAGCCGCATACAACTTCTTTCCCTTCTCTAGAAACTTTTCCACTAAAGATCTGAGAATGAATATCTGATCTACACAACCTCTTCCCTTCCTAAAGCCTCCCTGTTCTTCTCCAACTAATTCCTCTGTTCTTTCTCTAACTCTGTCAATAAGTATCCTACCATACACTTTTCCTATTATACTAAGAAGACAAATGCCCCTATGATTACCACACACTTCTTTTTCCCTTTTCCTTTGTACAAGGGAATAATTATACCTGACTTCCAATCCTCCGGGACTCTACCTTCCTCCCAGGCCAATCTGCACATCTTCCACATCCATTCTACTACTATCTCTCCCCCATGCTTCAGCATTTCACCACACACTCCATCAATTCCTGGGGCTTTCCCTGATTTAACTTTCTTCATTGCTTCCACAACTTCTATCCTACTGATTTCTTCCTGTCTTCTCACCTCACTCCTTCTCCCAGCCATTCCCCAGCCACTTATACTCGCATTACTTCCATCCTCTACGTTCAACAATTCCTTAAAGTGTTCTCTCCATCTGCTCACTTTTTCTCCCTTCTCCACTAGTAATCTACCATTTTTATCTTTCACTCCCCTGCTAACTTCACTTCCACCCTGTCTTACTCTTTTCACCTCTTTCCAGAACATTTTCTTACAGTCCTTCCACTTTACACTCAAATTCCTTCCAAATTCCTCATCCACTCTCTTCTTACTCTCTCTTACTAATCTTTTCACCTCTCTCTTTCTTTCTTTCTACATATAGGATAAATTATGCATGTAAATATTGTGTAGTTTTGTCGGGACGACAAAGAACTAGGGAGGGGGTAGTATTAAGAAGTGGAATTCGGTACTTAGGTAGTCTCAAAGCTTCTCGCTGATTCTCGATGTTTACAGTGGTTCCAGTGTGAGCCGGAGTTGCCAGTTTGCCTGCTGTTTGTAAGCGTAGTTGTTTCGTAAGTTACGCTTTAATTTCTGTGCCCTTTTTCTCTATAATATTTTATTTATGCGATTGCTTGTTAAATTATGTAATTTAAGTCAGTATGCTAAATAATTTAGGGTGTCATGCAGTGTAGACAACTCTGGCATGTTTCAGGCATCTCCAAGTTGGCAACGATTGTTCTCATACAATGTAGAAATGTCTAGAATATAGGAAGCTTATACAAGGATGGGCAAGAGACTAGAGCAAGTTCAGTCAGTTTTCAGTATCAGGAGAAGAAACTGAAAGTCAAGTTTGGTAGAAATGCCACGTGACGCAGTTATTCTTGCATGTGGTGCTTCGGCTGTGCTGCCTCCCTCACACCATCACCATTATCCCAGCCAGGTAAACCCTCGGACATTTGAACCTTCTGCACATCAAGTGGCTGGTTGGCGATAACTGGTAATCTATCATAGTAAAGCATAGAATCTGGTGCATGAATTTCATCACCTGTAACGGTGATCTTGGTTGGCTGCTGTTTTTTAGGGTGTAGTTTTATGGAAAAAAGGAAAAATTGACAGCAAATATGTATGCACATGTATGTTAAATAAGTATTTGTACTTGTATGTCTTACAACCCTTTTCTTTCTACAAGGTGTGATAGAATTTTATTAGAAAAAAAAAAACTGGCAGTATATGCCCAGATTTACCAAACGATATCGCAAGGCCAGCATGAATATGATATTTGATCATTGGAATTCAAGAGGTCTCAACGAAAATGTCCCTTACAGTATGTAGATTAATACACCGTTATTGTTAAAGCAATGGCTGCAACAATGTAGTGGAGGTAACTAACTGAAATTAAACAGTGACAACAGTTTCCCATACTACTTTGCCACCTCCACCACAGCAGGTTGGAAGCCAGTCGAGCTAGGGTGACCAACTCTTCCATCCCATATCACCTAGACATATGGTAAACTTCTATATTAAAACAAAATTTATTAATTACTGACCTCATTATGTCCCCCATAATATAGAGAATGTTACTGTGAGTTGTACGGCTAGCAGATCAAACCCTGCTTGAGCCCTCTGTTAAAGTGATACATCTCCATACAGTATTACTGTCATAGCCTGCTTCATATGCAGCAGTAAATAATTGGTGGAATATAATATCAGTGATTCACCAAATGATAAAATCTAAACACTAAGTCATTATTTTTACTGACATGTGTCGGATGAAAGCTATGTACAGACAAAACTAAAGTGATTGTTTCATCAACCACCAACTCTTCACCTTAACCCGCCACATGCCAGTGCCATTTTAAAATGGTCTGACAATTCTGCGGCCAGTGCCAGTGCCGTTTTAAAATGGTCTAAAATAAAAAACTTCACTGTGACCGCATTTTTCAAGATTCGCGGGTAAAATTTGGCAGGCATGTAAGGTAACTGTTCCTCTACCATCCCTCAGGCTGTCAAGGCCATACACTCACTTGCTACTCCCCTCACGCTCGCTCTGCCTCACTCTGCCTGTGTGCCTCACCCAGTGCTGTACATAGTGAAGGCATTTTGTAAATATTTTCATGTAAATGTAAGTTGTAAATATTTTTTTGTAAGTGTAAGGATTATATGAGGCGCTCAGAGGGAAAACCAGGTAAGCGCCACCCCGGCCAGAATCGGAGTTACATATACCACTTTATTCCCCAAATTCTCTTCTACCACTACAACAAGGGTTTAAGTGAAAAAGATGTCCCTAAGATGGCTGAAAATTACGATTTTTAAAGGGCTGTGAACGACCATTAGGTCCATTTTGGCTAGGTATTTTCTTCTCCCAAATACTGCATCCTTGGAAACCAACATCATGTCTGGTTTTCCTACTTGAATTAAGACAATTTTACCATAGTATTCATCTCAAAACATGCACTTACTGTTATGTATGGGAGGCTAAGAGTGAGAGGGAAAACCAGGCGAGCGCCACACAGCAGGAGGTGGCTGCAAGACTCGCCAATTGCGTGGCTCGATGCATACCACCAAGCTTTTTTTTATGACACCACCATAAAGGCACGTCCTTACTTACCTACTGACATATTTTCAGTCTCAGTATCTTCTAGCTGACCTACAATAACACATATTATGGGTAAAAGTACTGCTACTTTGTCGTCGATTGTTGTCTAACAAGAGGATAAAGATGTTATTGAATTTTTTCATTTAAAATACCACTAATTATCAGCGTCTGAGTATCATTATGGAAAAGTAGATGAATTAGGCTACATGGAAAAAAAAAACAAGAGCAGAATACCTTCATTGGTTGAAAAGTTATGTCATATTTAACCCGCCCCATCCTGACGTTTTCTGGGCAGTGGTACGCCCCAGTCCCGACATTTTTGGACCTTTTTTGGGGGGGCTCAAACATCCGCTTTTGGTGAGAAACATCT
>NC_137030.1:20048991-20185402 GCF_032717465.1 Coenobita brevimanus | reverse complement strand
TTCCCAAGCTGAACTGATTATAGTCTGTACGAGTTAATCGACTTATAAGCTAACAATGCTTGGATGATTGATGAATTTGGCAATTTATACTGGGTAAATTATTACTTTTATTCGGCATAGGAAGAACTTGTTGGAGTTAGGGAGTGAATGTATATTTTTTTTTATCCATTTGGCTTCTAGAGAGCCTTTCTAATTTGCATGCATGTGATTTATTCCACCAGATATTACTGTGTATTACTCGTGAAGTTCAACACGTCTATTACACGTGTTTAAATTCTCTTGAAACGAACATATAAAAAAAGATCAGATATCCACATCTTTTAGACATCCCCAGTCCACATCTTTTCCACGTGAAAAATGTGACATTTGCCCACTGGGGTATTTCTTCATTGGCAGATATCATTTCAACATGCAGGGATTAGTCAGAGATAGAGTATGATTGTTTTTGATCATTTTTTTTTTTTTTTCTCTGGGGATACATATCTTGCAATAAGAAATATTCCATATACAGTAATGAGGATATGTTCATTTAAACTTCTTATACAGAGCAAAATAGTTAATCTTCAAGTAGCACACAAGAAATGGAAAATTGAATTCTGTTCAGAGAATGTAAAGATTTATATCTACTCTAAAGACAATATTTATTTCATTTTGTGTACTTAACTCTCTAAGATTACAAAGACAAAATATGGAACAAGATAATTTCTAAACTTCCATACTTCATTTAAGTCTAAGTGTAAAAAAATGTTATGGTTAGAAAGTAAGAGAATATACTGTGCAACATCTTAAAACATAATGACTTGTAAATCATCAAATCAGTGAGAAAGATGCACTAAGTTGCTTGCAGACTACAAAAACTTAAAGCTACGGCGTCATGTAAGATGCATTTCTTGCCGAGCTGCAATGATGCTGTTGGAAAATAGCGATTCGTAGCTATGTTTAATAGTTTGAATGGATTTTTTTTTTTTTTAGTTATATTTGCGTATGAATAATATTGGTGAAAACATCTCACTAATTAGTATGGTTTGTTGTGAATGCAGTTCACATACTATTTTTTCATAACATCTGCTCATTTATGCATTTGTGCTATGCTTAAGTAACATAATCAAAAGCAAAATTCTAAATGCAGTTCACCGGCGTTAGTATGGAAATATGTAAAGCAAAGTTCAGTAAATTATCATTCACCAGTTGTTTGTATAAACACTTCTTACAAGAGGTACAGTAACTACGAAAATCGCAACTGGAACTTGTGTACAAAAGTTACGTATACTAAAACGTTAGTTGAGGAAATTACAACGCATGCTGACATCATGGCTGATGTTTTTCTCATACTGTATATAGCCCATACCTATCTGCAACAGGTAATAATGATAGTCGCACACAGGAAGGATTTAAATTCTCCTGAATATGGTATCTATCTTTATCATGATTCTCAGCAGTTTGTTGTCTGTAGTGCACCATTACTGTTCAACATAAATGTGCAGTTTAATTTGAATATGAGCCCTAAGCGTCATACCTTGCCAATACCACAGTGCCACCATGTCCTAGTCTAATGTATGAACTGCAGTACATGAATATTAGCCACATAAGGAACAGGGCAGTAGAATATAAGCACGCAAGGTATTCGACCCAGACAATAGGCAAACAAGCACCTGCACCAGACTAAATATACACCAGTCTACTAAGGTTAAATATGAATTATTTGCAGGCTTTCTTGAAACTCCTTAAACTGAATTCAATACAGGTATGCACATAATCAATGTCAGCTACACAAAGTAAGTGAGAATTATACCCAGAACTGGGTAAATATAAATCTCAGTCTAATGAGTAAACAAATATTCATCCATCTATATTGGAGGGCTAATGTAATGAAACATTTATACATAGCTGGAAATTAACTCTACACTTCCAAGAAATTAAAATAGTGGTGTCTTTCGTACAAGAAAGATTAATGTACATGTGAAATTATTCCTTATATTCCAAAAAGATCAACCACTGGTATGGATATTCACACAGGGTACTTGAAATTTCAGTAACAATTACAAATTTCCCAAGACTTGTCCCAGGCTTCTCTAAGAGTTAACAGTATATAGTTCTCTATACAAAACTCCTTAGATTCTAGTTCCATGGTTGTGCTATAGGGAGTCAGTGCTCGACAAAAAATGCAGGTTTTCAGGAGTGATGCATTTCACCCTGCCCTCCTATATCCATTCATGGTACAAAAATAGCACAACTCTGAAGCTAGCTCTTCTTATTCATACTGGTTTACAGAAAATGGTCCATTTCATCCTCATTTGTCTGCACAAGGATGAATAATTCATGAATTGTATATCCCACTGTTTCAGTTAAGATACCACAGTGAAAATGCTAAGCAACATCTGCAGTATGGATTTATGTGGTACAATCTGATCCGATATGATCAACGGTCTCAGAGGAGTAAAAATACAATTATCTTGTTGAACATGACTAATGCAGTATATATCTTCACTTGATCTATAAGATACTGGATATGGGGTAAGTCTCATGTAGGGGGCATTGGGTGTACTTTGATATATTAATCATCACATTATTATTAATCTAATTGATTTTTTCTATAACACTATATTGTCCAAATGTCTAACAATATTGACTTTGTATATTTAGGGAATGAATTTTTTTGTCTACTTAATAATGACTATTTTAGTAATGGAGTTCAAATTAAATAATTCTTACAGATGCTATCCCTGTCATATCTATTCAAACCATATCAAAGGCAAGATAATATCTGGAATATCTAGCTGTTTAAAAATCTAATTATATACACTACACTTCATTGATCAATAACTGTCTTCCCATGGGGGTTAAGTTTGTTGGTTAGGAATTTAAGGCAAAAATTACACCTGTTCAAGAACAAAAGAATGTTGTTACTACTACAGGTTGAACAGCATTACAAATTTACCCTCCAAAGTCTTCTGATCTGAGAGTAATTATCAATAAAAAAACTTAAATATCAAAATGATTCTAAGCAACGTTGGGTCCGGTTAGTACTCGGATGGGTGACTGCCTGGGAACACCAGATGCTGTTGGCATCCCTACGTGTCAAGTGGAGGATTAGTGCCCCTCCCTGTAAAACAATTAACTCTAAGCCGTTGGCCACCCCGTTTGGGATACATGGCGTCTGGCAATGAAAATGAAAATTCTTAGGATTTCACCAGTCACTGAGAAACTGAGTGGACTATTTCCTCATGTAATGCTGGATGATGTCGATGGGAAACGGGAAGATGATGGTCGAGTTCTTTTCTGCAGAGACAGTGTTGAGGGTTTGCAGGAAGTAGCTGGAAAGGAAATCGAACAAAAGATGAATTATGGGTTCTTTATTACAAAATCATCTTTGGGTCATGTTTCTCTTACCAGATGGGTAAATGACCTGAATGAATATCTTGCACTTTAGGGGTGGGAATTTAAGTCTTAGCTTGATTAGTGTACAATGCTCTTACGCATAGTGGACGGGTGTCTCTGTTCAATATAGATAAGAACTTAGTTATGCTAATTACAAATAGGAGTACACACAGTAGAAAGGGAAAACCCAAGTGTGGCTTCTGGTACCCTGTCGAATTTTACCAAGAAATTAAACTCACTGGACTAACTGTAATATGTTCTCCATGTGTAATATTATTAAAGGTTAAGCCTCAGCCCCTTTGTAATTGTACAAGGCTGGAAGGAAGTAATGATACATAGAAACATAATTACCTGTATGTTCTGGTGCGATCGTCCCTTTACTTCCGAATGACTGTACAAATACGTAGACTGTATTTTATACTTACAAATATTGTAACCCACAACAAAGACAAACACAAAATGCCGAGTTCAACGCCAGCTAAAAAACAGGTCATGTAGGAGAAGCAAAAATAAAAGATTTCAACAAAACCCTAGAAATATGTGCAGGCTAATGAAAGTGAGATACAGATACTGATGTATTGTATCAGGATGCTCTTATTAGTGACTGATGTTTAAGCTTGCAGGTTGTGAAAACAACAAATGGCAAAAAAAGTGTTGGTGAAAACATACCCGACAGCAACAAGTGAAATGTATGACCACTAAACATTAAATGAACAAGTAGCATAATATAAAGCTATATAGGTAATTATGCAACTGACTGCAAATTATAAAAAATCAGTACTGAACAACCTTCTGTGAACAGTCACACTGAAGCTTGTTTACTCAGGCCTTCCACCATTGTAAGGTCTGTAGTTAACTACAGGCGCCTGAGGATAGGCGAGAGGGCTGAGTTAGTCTAAGATAGTACTGTATAAGTTGCTCTGTCAGACTTGCTGTGCTCTCTTACCTCCTCAGATTCCTGAGTCTATAAGCAAGTACAGTCTATTAATAGAACTAAGATTTCGAAATGCCGTTGTGTATATAAAGCTCCTGAACAGATGCAAATTCTCTGTGTGAAATAAAATGAGTACGAATGTATTGATTTTATATACAGAGTATACAAAGTAGTTACTCCTTGTATTTAATGAGGAATGGCTAGAGATAGTCGCATCAGTTCATGAATCTCGTGTTACTTTGAGTTCTAACAACTTGGGCGACAAGTTTGTTAGGTATTCAGTGTACATACATTACTCTGTATCATCAGTACTCGTGGCAAGAAGATAGGGCTTTGCTGTACATCAGTTTGGCAACGTTCTACAATATTCTGATTATGCTTTATGTTCTGAGGGCCACAAAGAGCTACTGTAGGCTGATGCCAATTTTGCTTAATAATCGTGTACCATAGCCACACCTCACCTTCATCTAAGGTTGCAAATATACTTATTTAAGGGGTTGCAAAGCTTTGAATAACTACTTTTAAACAAAGTAAAAAAAAAATACAATACAAGTAGTATCCTTATTTAGTTCCAACCCACCTTTCCTACTTTGAAACAAGATTGTTGATTAAGTCGATAATTGACTGAGTGTTTGCAAATAGCATAGCTGGAAGTATTGTATACGTGGTTAGTTTTGTCTAAATACCTAACAGGGCTGGAAGTATTGCATATCTGGATTAGTTTTATTTAACTATGAGAAATAACAAACTCACATGGCAAGAGAATTTTTATTTGGAAATGAAAATTTGTAATTTCCAGATTAAATTCGTTTGGCATGTAATTTTGTTAGCACTCGTAGTACAATCATGGCACTGTAAAACACTGCCAGGGATCTAGTAGAGCTGAAACATCGCTGAAATGTTTTTCTACAAGTCTGGAAAGTTAGTAGATTTTTAGTTGTTAATATATCAACAGTTCCATGCTCATGTCTCCTCACCTGTGTGCCATCAGCTTCATTTGGTACTCGAGATTAGCATTAGGTAGTTTCATTTTCTGCAGCTGACAAAAATCTTATCGTAATATACTGTATTTTATATTGTTGACAATGAAAATAAGTAATGTGATAGGGTGGCTAAAATGTTACAAGAAAAATGGCACTAATCCTACCTTTTGTGCCTGGCTTTAGAAAGAACCCTTTATGGTGGATGACTTACTACTGCATTACTGTGTGTTCTTTAACATGCCGGAGGCTGCTTCTTATAAAACGCCATTCAAAGAAAACGCCTAAGATGAAAGCTAACTAGAGCGAGGTGATCAGTCCTACATCCACTGTCAGTCTGATACGAGCTGGGGTATAGCCTACACTTGATACTATCACTTTCAACTATCTTGGAAAAAACTGTATATCCGACAGCTAGGATGACTGAGGCAGATCATGCAGTATTTGGAAAATGTCATGGCTTTATTCATTAAAAAGTGCTAAGTTACGGTTCTGTGCGAGTGCTTCTTGTGCCTTTCTTTAGTAAAATGGCATTGTGCAACTAATAACTCATCCACACAAAGATACCAAAATAATTTGTAAACTGTGAGAATCATGGGTTTAATAGCATACATCAGGGAGATTATAAGTGGGCCATACTCAGATATTCATGTTCATTAAAAATTATTCCAAGAAAAAAATGAAGCAAGGGGAACAAGGTCAAATATTTTCATCATGGGACAAACTGGATGTTGGATTATCGATGCCACTGGTTCCAGTTACTTGAAGAAGCTGGAATTTTGTCAGAAGATAAAGATTACTCGGGAATAGCTGTAGAGAGTATAGCTGTCAGACATTACAAGTTACTGTACGGTGAAATCTGCATTATTTTCTTTGATGAAGATGTACCAGTGCCCCCTCGTTATGCATTCGATGATTAGTAAAGTAATTCATAGGTAGGATATCGTATGGTGTAGTTTGTACTAATCAGATTAATGTAACACTGACTCTAGATATAATGATATCACTTAAGTACATATTATCAAGTGCTACTCTAGGGATATGGCGATTCTATAAAGTAATCGATAAATATAGAACTTGAGGATCTTCCCTATGATACCCTTGGCAACCTGCAGCATAATCATCATCATCATCATCATCATAAAATAAATAATAATGATAGTAATAATAATGACATGACAGAGAAGAGAGGACTGACATCTCTTGTAGTGTAATCAGTGTTTTCTAGACTGACCATTTCAAAACCTTTATACCAGCTCCTTAGCAAAGCTTACTCGAAGACTGGCATCTCAGATATCTCACATATTGATCACTGTACTATTTTGAAGTTCAGTAATATTCAGACGATCAGTTTGTACACGAACCGTCAAGCCTAGGCATGTGCCCTAGAATTTATTCCTGCGACGTTCTGACAGTGGTGTGACTGCTGTGCTATCGCATCGATGCATTGATCAGATACGACACAAAAAAAGCACCCAATAATTTATCCACAAGTAAATGCTGTCGAGGCATTAATATGTTCAGAGACATAGAGGGAAAAATTATGTAGAAAATTTTTCACATTATGTATGAATTACTTTAGGCAACATTATTAAACTTAGGGATCTTGTTTACGAGACCTGTTCCTGTAAATATACTTCAAGGTTATACCAGCTAACCAGCTTGACAATTGGCGATCGTGGTGGCAAAATATTTTGTACAGAACTGGAAATAGTTCTGGATGGATTTACATGAAAAGTCAATTATGACACAGATCAGAGATGACCCTTTTCCTACTATTAAGAGAATATATGAATAGAGACACTAAAATCTAGTGCAAAGAACCCATTAGAGTAAGCAAAAGTTGGAACGCTACATAACGCTGGCAAGAATTACCAATGGTGGACTGTGACGTATGGTTTCCCCGTGTGTCTAGGAGAAAGAGGTACTATCTTCGATTAGAATCGGTAGCTAAATGTAGAGGAAGTCAGGATTGTGCAATTCAAGAATAACCGCAAACTAATAATGTAAGTCATTCCATTAGCATATTTAATTCATTATGAAGCATTGTGATAGTGATATAGTGGAGAAGTGACAGCCATATCTATATGCCGGTAAAATAACTGGTCAATACATGTACTTATTCTCCTTTATGATGTACCACTATAATTCTAATACAAGTCGAGCTATTGGTGGGACTGCGAAATATACCTTTTTGCTCACTATAGCTAGGCACACACACGGCAACACAGACAACTACGGGCTCTAAGCTGCCTTTTGAGTTCATGAATCCATACACACTAGAGGCCCTGTAGTATAGGAGGTTGGACAGAACGGCCATTTTCACTCTAGGTGCGCCCGACTGGCGTTCAGATACAAAGGGAAGCTCTCAGCCAGTCACATTCATCTAGAGCCAAAATGTCAGAGTTGTACAGTCATATATTGCAGGGCCTCTAATACGCACTAATGACTGATAAAGGGACAGAGGGAACGTGCACTTTCTAAATCCTTGCAATTTTAAATCATGGGTTACTGCACATAGTTTTATAAAGATTTTAGTATAGTGGAATGTGACCTCAAGCTTTCAATAGATAGAATAGAGATATTAATGTGATGAAACTTGCAGTGTTCACTAATCTCTATGAACTTTAGAGTAAGCTAAGGAGAATGAAAACCTTATGAAGAACATGAGAGAATAGGACTGTAAGCTACTAATTGTTTTACCAGAGTTAATGGTTACACTAAGCAGGACGTTTTTGAATCGGCTGAAGATGTAGTTCTCTATACAACTGCTATTAAACCTTATCGATAAATGAAAGTGTGGTACTGATAAATGTTGCAAATGCAGTGTTGGTAATGGCTTATGTATGGCAAGTAAAAGAATACAGTTGGTCGACTTCAAACTGAACTAACCATAAAGATGAAACTATTTGAAACTGCTGCAGTAGCAGGAACACAACATTGCTTTCATGGAGGCTTTAAAATATTCGGCATCAGTTTGCACTACTGGTATACTTTTTATCATCCAGTTTAAGGAATTTTGTGGCCTACGATACTTGGTATGACTGGAGTACTTTTTCATTCTTTTTCATTCCTACTTTTAATTTCAGCGCATATAATTAACTCAGCATTTCCTGCAACTCTTTTTGTAATATCGGCATTAATTTTTCAGTGAATTGTTTTAAGGGTTTATCTTAGCCTGGAACTTTAGTGTCGTGCATCAATAATGTTAGAACATACGATGCAAGACACATAACAATATTTAATACTTCACATCTGTAAGAATGATGGCAGCTCAAGTCGAGCTGATTATAAACATAACTGTGTACGCCACAAGACCAGACACGAGCCATACACACAGACATGGATACAAAAAGACAGTGTTTTGTAGGTATTGCCAGGACTAACTTCTTTTGCTCTGACATGAGCGAACAAATGATTAATCATGAAACCACATTGCTATCATGCACTCCATTCGATGAAAGAATATTGTAATCTTGAACAATACACAGCTGATATAATCGATCAACCACGGAAACATGTATGGAACACTGTTAGATATGAATTAGTTTTATGTGCCATACTTTCTGAAGCAATTGAATGACACATATACCCAATGTTTATCATATCAAATTGCTATAAATTAGCACATGGAGCATTTCTATGCAAAATTATTTTAACATTAATGTATGACACAATAACTACTTTCAGTTAGTTTGAAGCATGAATAACTGGCTTAATGCTATTGTATATTTATGTATACTGATAGATAATGAACAGAAAAACGGCAGTGTACTTTGTGTTGTGATTTGTACAGAATAACCAGATCATGATTTGATCAGTATGTAATATTACCAGTATAGAGATGAAATTGTTATTTGTGTTTTATTGTAAGATCTGATCATATAGTTAGGGTTTTTATGGCTCGGGTGATGGTCTCACCTTTTTATTACATCAGAATCGTATGTAAAAAAGTGGTATGGGAAACATTTATCTGTCATACATATGCTCAGTGTCAGTTGCTCATGTTTATATTTCCAGGTTGTGGGCAGAGGGCTCACGTTAACGGAAGACGTGAGTGAGCTAACCCTTCAGTCCAATATTTTGATATTTTTCCCTCCACAAACGACTTTACTGATCTTAAGACGGACTTTTAGTTGTGAAGAGGTCAGTGAAGCTGTAACTAACCCTTCCAGTTCGAAGAGCCTCTCCAAAGGTGAATGAGGCCATTAATCGGAAGCAATACGAAAATATAAAACAAGGCATCAGATTGAAGCTGTTAAGTAAATGGCTTTTCTGTCGACAGAGATGAAACAGCTGGCAGAAACAAAAGGCCATGTAAAGTTTATTATCACGTTATAACAGTATCTCGATCAATATAGACTTTCTACATATGCCATTACCTTTTACCGCATTGTGTTGCGATGGAAACCAATGTTTAAAAAAATAAAACTAACCCCTTCAATTGAAGGACAGTACAGTAGAATTCGTGTTTTCCTGAACTCTTCTGGAGGTATCTGGCATTCCTGAACTTTGGTTTGTATAGCAAGTAGTAAAATTCTTTACATGAGAACGTCTTATGTTATACTCTGATCGCTGGTGGGCTGAGCGGACCGAGTATTAAATTTCCATTAACATAACCAGAAACCACGTTTTTAGATGACGGAGATTTACACAAAACCCTTATTGGTGTTTGTAAATTTTTTCAACTTTACAGAAAGTAGAACAGATTATCTTGAATACTGTACCGACACTGTACTAGTTGCAATAATAATGTCGAAATGATGAGAGAATTATCTAAGTAGCTGGAAGCCTCTTACTTACAAAATTAATCACAAATGCATTAAAAGATTCAAATACAAAAACATGATATAATTGCATTACTCTCTTCTGATATGTTTTTCACGTCTAAATTAATCCTCTGCAGATACTTGAATTACAAATCCTTAGCCACGCTGTGGCATTATATAATGTGGGCAAAGTAAAGGATGGCAGCATAAATGCAAGTACCCAACAAAGGGATAAACAAGTGGCTGAAGATGCACCAGTTGTCTACATTATTACCACCATGCCTTGAATACTTCATTATCTTACGTTTCTGTTAATTTGTACAGGATATCAGTTAAATCTGAGTAAATCTTTAAGTACACAATTCATGCATCTGTTGAAAGTACAGTAATAATAATTTAACGTTTCTCACACTCACTATGATGTCTCAAGCGCGCGCGCGCACACACACACACACACACACACACACACACACACACACACACACACACACACACACACACACACACACACACACACCATATATACCTATATATATACACACACACACACACAGTATATTATGCTAGTAGGAATAGGTTAGTAGTTACCATCTGAAGACATGAGAAACATTCAAGAAATTAAGTGTTGAGCCATAGGGTTCGGTTAGTGTTTTGTGTCTGGAGATGTGAGGAACGTCTAAAAATTTAGTGTTATGCCATTGGACTGGGTTAACATTTTATATCTGGAGATTTCGGCATGGTTGCTTTGTTTACTTTCTCTCTCACCTTAGGAAGTAGTTCTAGTCATTACTGTTATTGTGTTGTTAATTTAAGCGTATAATTGCGTGAGAAAATGTGAGTTATCTGCTAGGCTCTAGAGTATTATGGGGGTATATGAAGGGGCCTGCCTGACTTGCTGGCATTATGGCAGACAGCTCAGTTCAGTGAGTTATCTAGAGAGTAACAGACGCAGTGTGTGAATGTGAAGCAACCAGAAGCCAGAGTTGGAATGGAGTTCAGCTTTAGTCAGTAACAGTGAGTTAGTGCGCGGCAGTGGCAGTTTAGTGAGAGTTCAAGAGTCAGTAATTGACAGTCAATGAACAGCGAGACAGTCAGTGAGTCAGTGGTGGACGGACTGTGAAAGTCAGTGACAGTGAATTTGACAATGGGAGCTGATCAGTGAAGGATGGAGTAGTCAGTCAGAGTCGGTAAGCTGGAGTCAGTGCGTCAGTGAACAGGCAGTGAGAAAGTAGTAGTGGGAGACAATGGAGGTTGCGTGAAACAGGAAAGCCACAGTGGTTTGCAGGTGTACCTCAGCTGTGCCTTGAAGGAATAAAACCCAGAAGTGTTCCAGCTGCCTTGATTAACCGCCCTGCCTGTCTAAGCGTCGTTCTCGAAGTGACAGCGAACCTCTATGGTGTAGCAATAGGTGTCAGGAACAGGGATACGTCTTGAGAGGAGATGGAGTCACATGGACAGACTGACAAAACGGTGGATATATTTCTGGCAGATATACTCAGCAGTGTTGAGAGCACACAGCAAGGAGAACAAAAGTAAGGTATACTCAAGCAGTGCTGAGAGCGCATCATGAAAAAGGGAACAAGAAGCACAGTATGAAAAACAAAAGGAAGATATACTCCGCAGTGTCGAGAGAACATTATGAAGAAAAAAAGAAATAATATGAATAGAACAATAAATATCATGAAGGTCAAAAGAAAATAAAAAAAAAAAAAAATGAAAAAAATAAATTAATAAAAACAAAAAGATATACTCACTGCTGAAAACATAGCAAGAAGAAATGAAGGATCTATTAGAGCAAAAAGAAGCACAAACACAATAACACGCAAGACTAAAGGAACAATCAAGAAGTAGTTCCAAGGCACAGCCAACCCGTCCCCAGCAGTCATTTCAGTGCTGACGTATAAACACAGCAGGATATCTAGTCAAAGATGTCACATATCAAATTTGGGGTATATCGGGTGAAAGTTGACGGTCTTATTCCCGTTTGGAATTTTAGGCCCGACCAACCTGGACATTGGCCCTCTCTATCGCTAACAAGGGGGCGACACCACTAATGTAACAAGGCATGTTATAGGATGCAGATTTGAAAGATGCACCTTTAGGTTTTGGTTTTATGTCTGTGTGAAGAATTTGGAAGAAGTTAAGGCAAAAGAACGATTTTTTGAAACACTTTTTAAACATTTTTTTTTCCCTACAGCCTGGGCCTGGGCCCAATTTAACCCAAAATTTAATCAGGTGATCAGAAGCTCATAGCCCATCACCCGTGAAATTTTAGTCAAAATCGCACTCGTAGTTTTCGCGTAAAGTTGTTAACAGACAGATAGACAAACAGACAAACCGAGTGAAAACAATACCTATCCCCTCCCCGGAGGGGTTCAGGGACGGGTAATAAGTAGGCAGAGACAGGAGCTTTGCTAGCTATGTGAATAGCTGTAGGGTGGGACCAGGAAACTGAAGAAACAACAAGAGGTGGCATACAGCAAAGTAGAGAAAGTATGCGACAAGGTAAGAAAAATGAGGGAAGAGAGTTCCTGCATAGTGGAGGATAAAGTGAGAAATGAAATATAGGAAGTGAGTAACAGGGTCGAAGTCCTTGAACAGTGTGCACCCAGCACACTCCTTAGGTGCCACTGACAGGTGCAACGAGGGTGATGGCGAGGTTGAAGCAGTAGCGTTCCACGTGGTCGCTGGCACTGAATCAGAAAGGCAGCTGGAAGTAGTGGGTCATATGCAGCCTCCAGAGACTTTGTAGTGGCTGAGGGAAGTTACTGGGTGCTGCACTGGGCTAGGGAGACTGATGGGTGTCAGGATGCGGCCGGGAGGAAAGGAAGAGACCTTGGCCATATGTGGTGCTGACAACGGGGACCCCTGCATCTGGGGTCTGGACTGTCTAGTGTTCTGTCACTGCCTGCTTGACTTCCATTCGATCCAGATGCAGCTTGGGGGAAGAAGTGTTCTGCTGAGGGCAGTTGAGCATGGAAGTCTACTAGTGACAACAAGACGGCCTACGGTTGACCATCCTTGCATCAAAGATGCAGGTGCCCTGCAAGATGTGCGACACACTGCACACTGTCCTGGGACTGGTGGAGCACAGGAGCCATGGCTTAATAGACGGGGTAGTGATGGTGGGCAATACATTAATTGACCCTACGACAGAAGTTCCAGTTATCATAAGCAACTTTTCACACTGTCACAGGACACAGTTGTGGGACTGTGCCAAGAAGTCGATCAGAGGCCTCCACGCAGTGCATGTAAGAGGAATGTGGTTAAACTCCAGAGAGAACTCCCGACCACTTTGAACATAGGAAGTGCCCAGTGTCTGGAGAAGCCAGCCGATAGGGCAACTGAGGGGGTTTTTGATGTGAAGTACACTGATGTATTTTTTGCAGAGGATATCACGAACCTGGGAAGTGCATTTGAAGAGGAACCTAGGGCCTACTGGATACCAGAGATCAAAGGAGAGCCCAGGAGAGTGACAGATTTGACAGCACTGGCGATCCAGGTCTCTCACGTCATGGGACCTAGGCAGAAGAGGTGACAGCGACCACCCACTAGTTTGGAAGTTTATGCCGTTTATATCTGAGTGCAGACAAGATTAGGTGGTTGTGTCGGTGAAGACAACTTTGAGTAAGGGGCAGCGTTATGCCAGTAGATGTAAGAAATATTCTATAAATTAAGTACTGAGTCATCAACTCTGGTTAGTGTTTTGTATCTGGAGATGTTAGGAACATTCTAGAAATAAAGTATTATGCCACAGGAGTAGGCTAATATTTTATATCTCGAGACTCTGTTTTATTTCCTTTCTTTCGTATCTTAGGAATTAGTTCTTGTCAATATTATTACTGTGTGTTAATTTAAGTGCATTATTGCATGAGAAAATGAATTCTTTACTAGGCTCCATCATACGAGTATTCTGGACTGCACAACAGGGGGGAACCACGGGGCTATATTAACCCGCGGCATCTCCACCTCCCCAACCTCCCCCACCAGCCTCACCTCCCCACCCTGATGAGAGTACCATAACTTCCTACACTACTCAAACTGTGTGGGATGGCGATATGACGCTCAGTATAATGGTAAGGCAGTCAGTATGTGCTAAGTCTTATATAAAGTTGAAACGGGTGTAATGTTAGCAGGAAAGTAATGTATAAGTTGAGAAATAGTGTATCAAAACTACACCCACTGTGTAAATCTGCGAAAATATGACGCTGAGTATAACACTCTGGTCAGTAAATATGTGATAGCAAGAATATAAAGTGGAAACGGGTGTAATGTTAGTAGGAAAGTAATTTATAAGTTGAATACTAGTGTAAGATGAAACAAATGATATCGCGATAACACTCACTGTGTAAATATGCGATAATATGACGCTCAGTAGAATAGTAAGGTCTCCAATTATGTGATAGCAATTACATCAAGTGGAAACATGTGTAATGTTAGTGGAGAAGTATTATATAAGTACAAAAATAGGTTGTAAGTTGAAATAATAGTCATAGCGACTTCACCCTCTGTGTTATTATGCGCTATTATTACGCTAAATATTTACGTAAGGCCTGAAACTATCTCAAAACAGTTCTCTAAGGTGGAAAAGTGTATAATGTTATTAGGAAAGTATTATGTAAGTTGAAAAAACACAATATGAGTTGAAACAACAGTCACAGCGAGTTCACTCACTATGTAAATAAGTGCTAACATTACGCTAAATGTTATCGAAAGGCCTGTGAATACGTAAAAACAGTTCAATAAAATGTAAAATGGTATAATGTTATTGGAGATGTATTTTGTAAGTAGAAAAATTGATATTTATAATGATTCAGCTATGTTAGCGTTTCATCGTTAACATTTTGGCCGATTTCGCTCGTTTCGCCCGATGGTACAATGCTTATTTCACCTCTATTTTCGTATAAAATCCAATTTACTCTTGTATCACATGTTTTTATGTTTGTAATAAATACATATCTACTTACTTTCATTGGTTTCCCAGACTTATAATACCATAGAAAACGTGAGAGCCTCAGACCACCTACAGAGAACACGGTACCAGGTGTAATGAAGGTATACCTGTTTAGGCCACTTATGGACCCCGGTGAACACTTTCTTGGTGACTGACCATTGATTCTGACCAAAAGCGAAAGTTTTAGGGAAAAAATTTGGGTCGAAAAATGGTCGGGATTGGGGGGTACCAGTGGTGAAAAAGTGGTCGGGACGGGGAGGGTTAAAGGACTTCCCTGGCGTGCTTGCAGTGTACCAGATAATTCAGTTCAGTCAGTTCTCCAGAGAGTAACGGACGGAGTGCGTGAATGCGCGACGATCAGAAAGTTTATTCAGTTTTTGTCAACAGCAGACAGTGATTTAGCGCATGGCAGTGGCAGTTTGGTGAGTGTTCGAGAGTCAGTAACGGACAATCAGTGAACAGTCAGTTAGTCAGCAGTGGATAGACAGCGAAAGTCAGTAAAAAAGTGTCTCACTTCAGACAATGAGAACTAATCAGTGAAGGACAGAGTATTCTGTCAGAGAATCAGTAAATGATAGTCAGTAAGTCAGTGAACGGACAGTGAGCGAGTAATAGTGGGATAAGATGGAGATAGCGTGAGAGAGAAAAGTCACAGTGTTTTGCAAGTGTGTGTCAACTGTGCCTAGAAAGAATAAAACCCAGGGAGGGTTCAGCTGCTTTTGATTAACTGCCTTGTATGTCTACGCACCGTTCTCGACGTGTCAACGAACCTTTACGGTGTAACACGCACACACACACACACACACACACACACACACACACACACACACACACATACATAGATAGGTAGGTAGACAGATAGATAGATATACACAAGGAGACAGGGAGAGAAGAAGGATGGGTGAGAGGCACTGTTTGAATCGTGCAGGCGAGGCGATCAGACTCCCTCACCCACGAAGCACAAAGAACTTGATGTCTTCTACAATGCGTCTCTCTCTTGGCGGGGTCACTAAATAATCATAGGGAAGCGAAAAAAAAGTTTTCTACAAGAAGCCTAGTAACTCCTTATGTACGATACTTGTATTTAGTTGTGGAATAAATACCAAACAACGTCGTAAATCAAATATTTCTTGTTCATATTTTTATTCGGTTAATTGGATGCTTTGATGAGTTGTAACTAACCCTGGTAGAATACTTCCAGCTATTTGGATAACTCTTCGTTTCGATGTTACTGCAACCAGCACTGCCATAGTACAGGATTCAAGCTTATACTGCTCTCCTTTCAATAGAATTGAAACAAGTTACCAGCACCAATACTAGTTTGTGTAAATCTCCTTCAGCTACAACATAGTTTCTCTTTATACTCTACCGTAAATGGAAATTATTATTTTGCGTCATCGAAACAGAGAATAATGACAAAAAGATATGTATCATTCAGGGAATCTTTCTATTTCCTAAAGTAAAACACAAAAAATCCAGGAATGTCAGGTGTCACCATAAGTGATCAGGGAATCATTAGCTCCGCTGTACATCATTTTCACTTATTCTTGCTTCTTCCAGACGATTTTATTCGGCTTCCGAGATCTGCCTGTTCATGATATATTTAGTGAAGGTTATTGCCTCTAGAGATAGCAAGTATGTAATGCAAAAGACCACATAATGAAGGGATTAACAGAGAAGTCTGCAAATAAAATGAAACTTCAATACTGACAGGACTGGTATAATGTGGGACAATTTGTTTCCAAGCCCAAGCTTCCCGCGCATGATGGGCTGTAATCTTGCAAGCATAGACGGCTCCAATGCACCTCATTTTAAGTAATCTTGATCTTGCATATTGCACACTAATATTCTTTTTATGTTATTTAAAAAGAGAGTTCTAGCGAGATTTTGGGGAAACTATAGAAGGTTTTCTTTGTTAAATTTTTAAAAGAAACTAATAACCCAGATCCAATTCTTAAAGACTACGAGGATGCAGTTACTGATGGCATTACAGGCACATCTATACTATTTTTTTTCCTCTGACGGCCTAAAGTTGCTATCTCTCCATTTTGAATGCTATGTTGTAACAAGAGATTAACATCATATGATGATATTCATGAGGAAGTGCTCTGAAAGGATGGAGAGCTAGAGCTTCGTTTTTTTCTCCCACTCAGTTATGTGAAATATGTTGCAAAAGGATGAAAATCTGGGCCAGGTTAAGACGATATTACTATAATTTCATGATCAACACTTAAGGTCATCACAACCATCATACAATTCATACATCCTTGGGAGGAACTCCCTTTCCTATGATAACTAGTTTTTGTATAAGTTTCAATGCCGTAAAGGTATTTCATTGAACGAAGAAAAAACGCACCATAATGAAGGAGATATGGTAATCATGGCATCCTAATTAAAGACACAACAATCTCGCCCTGCTCGTAGTCACTAAAACATAAAAGATTAGATACTTGTGATGCACTTGATTCATTGGACATGATAAAACACGGTATTACTTATCAGATATTATATTATAGACACTCTCATTCACTATGGCACCATGTCATTTGGTATGTGGACTTATTATCACCTTTTACAAAGAGGGTTAAACCATCGCAATGACCAGTGAATAAAAGTCCAATTGCTTTGAATAAAATGGAAGCGCTGATTGCAAGAGAAACACGGCAGTCCCATGAAAGGATGTTAACCACTGCATGCTTGACCGACGTATATAATGTTATTTTTTTTCCTCCTTAGTACTTCCCAATAATTTTTTGAAACACTGTACATGGTTGACTTATCAGTTCATCCCTACATACCTCTTGCACGGTAAGAAATATATGCATGCAGCTGCAGTTAAATCAAATTGCATAATCGGGCTGAACAGGTTATTTGTAATGATTGCCAAAACTTCCAGTAATGTCTTCTAATCAAAATAAAATAGTTTTTTCGGTAATTACAATAGAATAATGAAATACGTCCTCAGATTTATGGGGTAAATTATAATAATTCCTTATTATGGATTTAATTATCTGATCAAACTATAATCACAACGCCTCGGTAGCGCAGTTGGTAGCGCATGAGAATAATCTCAAGGTCGTGAGTTCGACTCTCACCCGACGGCATTATTTTTTTTAATCACTTCAGCCCCACCACGTATTTTTATATTATAGACTTAACATCTAAAGACAGTTTTCTTCAGTTGACTAGAGCCTTTGGTAAAAAAGTTGATGAAGGCAGTACTCAAGCCTGAGAATTTGAAAAGGCTCTTCTAGAAACTAGGAAACAATTTAAAACGCTGGGTTGTAACCGTATAACGATGAGATTCCTAACCTCCTATGACTTAGACCCCTGACCAGTTTATGGGGAAAAGTTTGTGATCCATAACTGCTGACATTATCATCATTTATCTCATCATCATATATAGGTTGTCATACATTATGATGAAATGTTTCCCGGACAATAATACGTTCTGGTTACTAGCATACTTTAATGGATATCTGACGTAAAAATACAAAATAATAGCCTAATATGCAGGAACTCTTTCCGTACTATGCATTTCGTTGCCTTGATGCTACACTGTACACAATACTCACAGCACAGTATATATTTAAGGTCTCCCATGATTGGTGGAAACGAGTCTGTGCTTGCTTAGTTTACTGCCTTCTGTGTCTTCTCTCTTTTCCGAGCACATGCCAAATTGGATTTCATTACTTCACCCATACACGTCAAATGTGGCACACGTGTGACTGGAATGATTACTTTGGAAAACCTTTCTGATTATTTATTATTAATTGAATTGTAAAAAATTTCTAGAGTTGAACCTAACGAACACGCATAATCATAAAATTCTTAAATAATTTGGCAATCAATATGGAGATTTTACTGGATTTTTCCAAAGCAGTCAAAATTTCCTTAATACATTTTGTTTAGACCATCCTGCATTCCCAGGGTAACACACACACACACACACACACACACACACACACACACACACACTCGCTGGTGCAGTGGTAACGTTCTCGCTTGCCATCTGCTAGACGGGAGTTCGCGCCTCGCTCAGGTTGCGAAAAGTTTCACTGACGAAGTGGGTGGTTACTGTCCCTCTTGAGCAAGGTGACGGGTTTCGGCGTGTGTGAAGCTCACAGCCTTGCCCATAGATCGGACTATATGAGCTCTCAGCTCCCTTCCGGCAGGGTAAAAGCTGACGATCACGACCATCAGGTGATCCTGACCGACCCGGTGAATTACACAGACACACACACAAACACAAATCTTATTGATTCACTTACTCATAGTTCTGTGGTTTATAAACGATTACGGGTGCCTACCACAGACTGACGATCTAAGGAAAAATTTCAAATCATCTTGATCCACATATCGATAGTACTATGGTTTATTTACGTCTTAGCTTGCTACCCAGACTGTTTCAATCTGAGGAATAATTGTCACTGTCGAGCATTTAAAGCTTTTAATCGCAGTTAGAACTCCTTGATGACGAATATAGTTATGAATGGATACATGAGTCCGTTAAAACATGAAAATTAAAAGCGAATAAGTCGTTCAGACCCGAGAACCTTAGCCGTGGCCACTTTTTCAAGAAAACGAAAGTTTGGAAAGTCACTGGACATCACAGCCCACCTACCTGAGAGGGCTTCGCGACTAGATTTTGAGTCATGACCCAAGTATTAGGAAGTACTTGAATAGACTATGGGGTGATGTGGAGACAACTATATTACCTATGTAAAGTGAGTGAAGAGACGCAAATGCAGTGCTGGTCCAACAGGCAAACCTTCAAACATGTCCCCGCGCTTTGCTGTTGCAGGATGCTCTTTGTTATAGAAGAATATCAGTGTGTTTGATAATATGGCGATAGAGGCGGTGTAATGCGTGCAGTTTATGGGTAGGATTGACCACAGATAGCATTAATTAAACAAAACCTTCGGTAACTAAAATGCAATTTTCATTTTCACAACCATCATACAATTCATACAGCCTTGGGAGGAACTCCCTTTCCTATGATAATAAGTTTTTGTATAAGTTTCAATGCCGTAAAGGTATTTCATTGAACGAAGAAAAAACGCATCATAATCATGGAGATATGGTAATCATGGCATCCTAATTAAAGACACAACAATCTCGCCCTGCTCGTAGTCACTAAAACATAAAAGATTAGATACTTGTTATGCACTTGATTGATTGGACATGATAATCCACGGTATTACTTATCAGATATTATATTATAGACACTGTCATTCACTATGGCGCCATGTCATTTGGTATGTGGACTTATTATCACCTTTTACGAAGAGGGTTAAACCATCAGAATGACCAGTGAATAAAAGTCTAATTGCTTTGAATAAAATGGAAGCGCTGATTCCAAGAGAAACACGGCAGTCCCATGAAAGCATGTTAACTTCCGCATACTTGTCCGACGTATATAATGTTATTCTCTTTCCTCCTTGGTACTTCCCAATAAGTTTTTGAAACACTGTACATGGTTGACTTATCAGTTCATCTCTCCATACCTCTTGCACGGTAAGAAAAATGTGCATGCAGCTGCAGTTAAACCAAATTGCATAATCGGGTTGAACAGGTTATTTGTAATGATTGCTAAAACTTTCAGTAATGTCTTACACCAGAATAAAATAGTTTTTCGGTAATTACAATAGAATATGAAAAACGTCCTCAGATTTATGGGGTAAATTATAATAATTCCTTATTATGGATTTAATTATCTGATCAAACTATAATCACAACGCCTCGGTAGCGCAGTTGGTAGCGCATGAGAATAATCTCAAGGTCGTGAGTTCGACTCTCACCCGACGGCATTACCTTTTTAATCACTTCAGCCCCACCACGTATTTTTATATTATAGACTTAATATCTAAAGACAGTTTTCTTCAGTTGACTAGAGCCTTTGTTGAAAAAGTTGATGAAGGCAGTACTCAAGTCTGAGAATTTGAAAAGGCTCTTCTAGAAACTAGGAAACAATTTAGAACGCTGGGTTGTAACAGTACAACGATGAGATTCCTAACCTCCTATGACTTAGACCCATGACCAGTTTATGGGGAAAAGTTTGTGATCCGTAACTGCTGACATTATCATCATTTATCTCATCATCATATATAGGTTGTCATACATTATGATGAAATGTTTCCCGGACAATAATACGTTCTGGCTATTAGCATTCTTCAATAGATATCTGGCGTAAAAATACAAAATAATAGCCTAATATGCAGGAACTCTTTCCGTACTATGCATTTCGTTGCCTTGATGCTACACTGTACACAATACACACAGCACAGTATATATTTAAGGTCTCCCATGATTGGTGGAAACGAGTCTGTGCTTGCTTAGTTTACTGCCTTCTGTGTCTTCTCTCTCTTCCGAGCACATGCCAAATTGGATTCACCCATACACGTCAAATGTGGCACACGTGTGACTGGAATGATTACTTTGGAACACCTTTCTGATTATTTATTATTAATTGAATTGTAAAAAATTTCTAAAGTCGAACCTAACGAACACGCATAATCATAAAATTCTTAAATAATTTGGAAACCAATTTGGAGATTTTAATGGATTTTTCCAAAGCAGTCAAAATTTCCTTAATGCATTTTGTTTAGACCATCCTCCATTCCCAGTGTAACACACACACACACACACACACACACACACACACACACACACACACACAGACACACACAAACACTCGCTGGTGCAGTGGTAACGTTCTCGCTTGCCATCTGCTAGACGGGAGTTCGCGCCTCGCCCAGGTTCCGAAAAGTTTCACTGACGAAGTGGGCGGTTACTGTCCCCCTTGAGCAAGGGGTCGGGTGTGGGCGTGTGTGAAGCTCACAGCCTTGCCCATAGATCGGACTATATGAGCTCTCAGCTCCCTTCCGGGAGGGTAAAAGCTGACGATCACGACCATCAGGTGATCCTGACCGACCCAGTGAATTACACAAACACACACACAAAAACAATTCTTATTGATTCACTTACTCATAGTTCTGTGGTTTATAAACGATTACGGGTGCCTACCACAGACTGACGATCTAAGGAAAAATTTCAAATCATCTTGATCCACATATCGATAGTACTATGGTTTATTTACGTCTTAGCTTGCTACCCAGACTGTTTCAATCTGAGGAATAATTGTCACTGTCGAGCATTTAAAGCTTTTAATCGCAGTTAGAACTCCTTGATGACGAATATAATTATGAATGGATACATGAGTCCGATAAAACATGAAAATGAAAACTGAGTCAGTCGTTCAGACCCGAGAACCTTCACTGTGGCCACTTTTTCAGCAAAACGAAAGTTTGGAAAGTCACTGGACATCACAGCCCACCTACCTGATAGGGCTTCGCGACTAGATTTTGAGTCATGACCCAAGTATTAAGAAGTACTTGAATAGACTATAGGGTGATGTGGAGACAACTCTAATACCTATGTAGAGTGAGTGGAGAGACGCAAATGCAGTGTTGGTCCAACAAGCAAACCTTCAAACATGTCCCCGCGCTTTGCTGTTGCAGGATGCTCCTCCCTATAGTAGAACATCAGTGTGTTTGATAATATGGCGATAGAGGCGGTGTAATGCGTGCAGTTTATGGGTAGGATTGACCACAGACAGCATTAAATAAACAAAACCTTCGGTAACTAAAATGCAATTTTCATTTTCACAACCATCATACAATTCATACATCCTTGGGAGGAACTCCCTTTCCTATGATAACTAGTTTTTGTATAAGTTTCAATGCCGTAAAGGTATTTCATTGAACGAAGAAAAAACGCATCATAATGAAGGAGATATGGTAATCATGGCATCCTAATTAAAGACACAACAATCTCGCCCTGCTCGTAGTCACTAAAACATAAAAGATTAGATACTTGTGATGCACTTGATTCATTGGACATGATAAAACACGGTATTACTTATCAGATATTATATTATAGACACTCTCATTCACTATGGCGCCATGTCATTTGGTATGTGGACTTATTATCACCTTTTACGAAGAGGGTTAAACCATCGCAATGACCAGTGAATAAAAGTCCAATTGCTTTGAATAAAATGGAAGCGCTGATTCCAAGAGAAACACGGCAGTCCCATGAAAGCATGTTAACTACTGCATGCTTGTCCGACGTATATAATGTTATTTTTTTTCCTCCTTGGTACTTCCCAATAAGTTTTTGAAACACTGTACATGGTTGACTTATCAGTTCATCTCTCCATACCTCTTGCACGGTAAGAAAAATGTGCATGCAGCTGCAGTTAAACCAAATTGCATAATCGGGTTGAACAGGTTATTTGTAATGATTGCTAAAACTTCCAGTAATGTCTTCTAATCAGAATAAAATAGTTTTTCGGTAATTACAATAGAATATGAAAAACGTCCTCAGATTTATGGGGTAAATTATAATAATTCCTTATTATGGATTTAATTATCTGATCAAACTATAATCACAACGCCTCGGTAGCGCAGTTGGTAGCGCATGAGAATAATCTCAAGGTCGTGAGTTCGACTCTCACCCGAAGGCATTACCTTTTTAATCACTTCAGCCCCACCACGTATTTTTATATTACAGACTTAACATCTAAAGACAGTTTTCTTCAGTTGACTAGAGCCTTTGGTGAAAAAGTTGATGAAGGCAGTACTCAAGCCTGAGAATTTGAAAAGGCTCTTCTAGAAACTAGGAAACAATTTAAAACGCTGGGTTGTAACCGTATAACGATGAGATTCCTAACCTCCTATGACTTAGACCCCTGACCAGTTTATGGGGAAAAGTTTGTGATCCATAACTGCTGACATTATCATCATTTATCTCATCATCATACATAGGTTGTCATACATTATGATGAAATGTTTCCCGGACAATAATACGTTCTGGTTACTAGCATACTTTAATAGATATCTGACGTAAAAATACAAAATAATAGCCTAATATGCAGGAACTCTTTCCGTACTATGCATTTCGTTGCCTTGATCCTACACTGTACACAATACACACAGCACAGTATATATTTAAGGTCTCCCATGATTGGTGGAAACGAGTCTGTGCTTGCTTAGTTTACTGCCTTCTGTGTCTTCTCTCTCTTCCGAGCACATGCCAAATTGGATTTCATTCATTCACCCATACACGTCAAATGTGGCACACGTGTGACTGGAATGATTACTTTGGAACACCTTTCTGATTATTTATTATTAATTGAATTGTAAAAAATTTCTATAGTTGAACCTAACGAAAAAGAATAATCATAAAATTCTTAAATAATTTGGTAACCAGTATGGAGATTTTACAGGATTTTTCCAAAGCAATACAAATGTTCTTAATACATTTTCTTTGGACGATCCTTCATTCCCAGGGTAATACTGAAACACACACACAGACACACACACACACACACACACACACACACGCTGGTGCAATGGTAACTTTCTCGCTTACCATCTGCTAGACGTAAGTTCGCGCCTAGCTCAGGTTGCGAAAAGTTTCACTGACGAAGTGGGTGGTTACTGTCCCCCTTGAGCAAGGGGACGGGTGTGGGCGTGTGTGAAGCTCACAGCCTTGCCCATAGATCGGACTATATGAGCTCTCAGCTCCCTTCCGGGAGGGTAAAAGCTGACGATCACGACCATCAGGTGATCCTGACCGACCCGGTGAATTACACAGACACACACACAAACACAAATCTTATTGATTCACTTACTCATAGTTCTGTGGTTTATAAACGACTACGGGTGCCTACCACAGACTGACGATCTAAGGAAAAATTTCAAATCATCTTGATCCACATGTCGATAGTACTATGGTTTATTTACGTCTTAGCTTGCTACCCAGACTGTTTCAATCTGAGGAATAATTGTCACTGTCGAGCATTTAAAGCTTTTAATCGCAGTTAGAACTCCTTGATGACGAATATAGTTATGAATGGATACATGAGTCCGTTAAAACATGAAAATGAAAACTGAGTCAGTCGTTCAGACCCGAGAACCTTCACTGTGGCCACTTTTTCAACAAAACGAAAGTTTGGAAAGTCACTGGACATCACAGCCCACCTACCTGATAGGGCTTCGCGACTAGATTTTGAGTCATGACCCAAGTATTAGGAAGTACTTGAATAGACTATAGGGTGATGTGGAGACAACTATATTACCTATGTAATGTGAGTGGAGAGACGCAAATGCAGTGTTGGTCCAACAAGCAAACCTTCAAACATGTCCCCGCGCTTTGCTGTTGCAGGATGCTCTTTGGTATAGTAGAACATCAGTGTGTTTCATAGCATGGCGATAGAGGCGGTGTAATGCGTGCAGTTTATGGGTAGGATTGACCACAGATAGCATTAAATAAACAAAACCTTCGGTAACTAAAATGCAATTTTCATTTTCACAACCATCATACAATTCATACAGCCTTGGGAGGAACTCCCTTTCCTATGATAACTAGTTTTTGTATAAGTTTCAATGCCGTAAAGGTATTTCATTGAACGAAGAAAAAACGCATCATAATGAAGGAGATATGGTAATCATGGCATCCTAATTAAAGACACAATAATCTCGCCCTGCTCGTAGTCACTAAAACATAAAAGATTAGATACTTGTGATGCACTTGATTCATTGGACATGATAAATCACGGTATTACTTATCAGATATTATATTATAGACACTCTCATTCACTATGGCGCCATGTCATTTGGTATGTGGACTTATTATCACCTTTTACGAAAAGGGTTAAACCATCAGAATGACCAGTGAATAAAAGTCCAATTGCTTTGAATAAAATGGAAGCGCTGATTCCAAGAGAAACACGGCAGTCCCATGAAAGCATGTTAACTTCCGCATGCTTGTCCGACGTATATAATGTTATTTTTTTTCCTCCTTGGTACTTCCCAATAAGTTTTTGAAACACTGTACATGGTTGACTTATCAGTTCATCTCTCCATACCTCTTGCACGGTAAGAAAAATGTGCATGCAGCTGCAGTTAAACCAAATTGCATAATCGGGCTGAACAGGTTATTTGTAATGATTGCTAAAACTTCCAGTAATGTCTTCTAATCAGAATAAAATAGTTTTTCGGTAATTACAATAGAATATGAAAAACGTCCTCAGATTTATGGGGTAAATTATAATAATTCCTTATTATGGATTTAATTATCTGATCAAACTTTAATCACAACGCCTCGGTAGCGCAGTTGGTAGCGCATGAGAATAATCTCAAGGTCGTGAGTTCGTCTCTCACCCGAAGGCATTACCTTTTTAATCACTTCAGCCCCACCACGTATTTTTATAATACAGACTTAACATCTAAAGAGTGTTTTCTTCAGTTGACTAGAGCCTTTGGTGAAAAAGTTGATGAAGGCAGTACTTAAGCTTGAAAATTTGAAAAGGCTCTTCTAGAAACTAGGAAACAATTTAAAACGCTGGGTTGTAACCGTATAACGATGAGATTCCTAACCTCCTATGACTTAGACCCCTGACCAGTTTATGGGGAAAAGTTTGTGATCCATAACTGCTGACATTATCATCATTTATCTCATCATCATACATAGGTTGTCATACATTATGATGAAATGTTTCCCGGACAATAATACGTTCTGGTTACTAGCATACTTTAATAGATATCTGACGTAAAAATACAAAATAATAGCCTTAATATGCAGGAACTCTTTCCGTACTATGCATTTCGTTGCCTTGATGCTACACTGTACACAATACACACAGCACAGTATATATTTAAGGTCTCCCATGATTGGTGGAAACGAGTCTGTGCTTGCTTAGTTTACTGCCTTCTGTGTCTTCTCTCTCTTCCGAGCACATGCCAAATTGGATTCACCCATACACGTCAAATGTGGCACACGTGTGACTGGAATGATTACTTTGGAACACCTTTCTGATTATTTATTATTAATTGAATTGTAAAAAATTTCTAGAGTCGAACCTAACGAACACGCATAATCATAAAATTCTTAAATAATTTGGCAACCAATATGGAGAATTTAATGGATTTTTCCAAAGCAGTCAAAATTTCCTTAATACATTTTGTTTAGACCATCCTGCATTCCCAGGGTAACACACACACACACACACACACACACACACACACACACACACACACACACACACTCGCTGGTGCAGTGGTAACGTTCTCGCTTGCCATCTGCTAGACGGGAGTTCGCGCCTCGCTCAGGTTGCGAAAAGTTTCACTGACGAAGTGGGTGGTTACTGTCCCCCTTGAGCAAGGGGATGGGTGTGGGAGTGTGTCAAGCTCACAGCCTTGCCCATAGATCGGACTATATGAGCTCTCAGCTCCCTTCCGGGAGGGTAAAAGCTGACGATCACGACCATCAGGTGATCCTGACCGACCCGGTGAATTACACAGACACACACAGAAACACAAATCTTATTGATTCACTTACTCATAGTTCTGTGGTTTATAAACGACTACGGGTGCCTACCACAGACTGACGATCTAAGGAAAAATTTCAAATCATCTTGATCCACATGTCGATAGTACTATGGTTTATTTACGTCTTAGCTTGCTACCCAGACTGTTTCAATCTGAGGAATAATTGTCACTGTCGAGCATTTAAAGCTTTTAATCGCAGTTAGAACTCCTTGATGACGAATATAGTTATGAATGGATACATGAGTCCGTTAAAACATGAAAATGAAGACTGAGTCAGTCGTTCAGACCCGAGAACCTTCACTGTGGCCACTTTTTCAACAAAACGAAAGTTTGGAAAGTCACTGGACATCACAGCCCACTTACCTGATAGGGCTTCGCGACTAGATTTTGAGTCATGCCCCAAGTATTAGGAAGTACTTGAATAGACTATAGGGTGATGTGGAGACAACTATATTACCTATGAAAAGTGAGTGGAGAGACGCAAATGCAGTGTTGGTCCAACAAGGAAACCTTAAAACATGTCCCCGCGCTTTGCTGTTGCAGGATGCTCTTTCCTATAGTAGAACATCAGTGTGTTTCATAGCATGGCGATAGAGGCGGTGTAATGCGTGCAGTTTATGGGTAGGATTGACCACAGATAGCATTAAATAAACAAAACCTTCGGTAACTAAAATGCAATTTTCATTTTCACAACCATCATACAATTCATACAGCCTTGGGAGGAACTCCCTTTCCTATGATAACTAGTTTTTGTATAAGCTTCAATGCCGTAAGGGTATTTCATTGAACGAAGAAAAAACGCATCATAATGAAGGAGATATGGTAATCATGGCATCCTAATTAAAGACACAACAATCTCGCCCTGCTCGTAGTCACTAAAACATAAAAGATTTGGTACTTGTGATGCACTTGATTGATTGGACATGATAAATCACGGTATTACTTATCAGATATTATATTATAGACACTGTCATTCACTATGGCGCCATGTCATTTGGTATGTGGACTTATTATCACCTTTTACGAAAAGGGTTAAGCCATCAGAATGACCAGTGAATAAAAGTCTAATTGCTTTGAATAAAATGGAAGCGCTGATTCCAAGAGAAACACGGCAGTCCCATGAAAGCATGTTAACTTCCGCATGCTTGTCCGACGTATATAATGTTATTTTTTTTCCTCCTTGGTACTTCCCAAAAAGTTTTTGAAACACTGTACATGGTTGACTTATCAGTTCATCTCTCCATACCTCTTGCACGGTAAGAAAAATGTGCATGCAGCTGCAGTTAAACCAAATTGCATTATCGGGCTGAACAGGTTATTTGTAATGATTGCTAAAACTTCCAGTAATGTCTTCAAATCAGAATAAAATAGTTTTTCGGTAATTACAATAGAATATGAAAAACGTCCTCAGATTCATGGGGTAAATTATAATAATTCCTTATTATGGATTTAATTATCTGATCAAACTTTAATCACAACGCCTCGGTAGCGCAGTTGGTAGCGCATGAGAATAATCTCAAAGTCGTGAGTTCGTCTTTCACCCGAAGGCATTACCTTTTTAATCACTTCAGCTCCACCACGTATTTTTATAATACAGACTTAACATCTAAAGAGTGTTTTCTTCAGTTGACTAGAGCCTTTGGTGAAAAAGTTGATGAAGGCAGTACTCAAGCTTGAAAATTTGAAAGGCTCTTCTAGAAACTAGGAAACAATTTAAAACGCTGGGTTGTAACCGTATAACGATGAGATTCCTAACCTCCTATGACTTAGACCCCTGACCAGTTTATGGGGAAAAGTTTGTGATCCATAACTGCTGACATTATCATCATTTATCTCATCATCATACATAGGTTGTCATACATTATGATGAAATATTTCCCGGAGAATAATACGTTCTGGTTACTAGCAAACTTTAATAGATATCTGACGTAAAAATACAGAATTATAGCCTTAATATGCAGGAACTCTTTCCGTACTATGCATTTCGTTGCCTTGATGCTACACTGTACACAGTACACACAGCACAGTATATATTTAAGGTCTCCCATGATTGGTGGAAACGAGTCTGTGCTTGCTTAGTTTACTGCCTTCTGTGTCTTCTCTCTCTTCCGAGCACATGCCAAATTGAATTCACCCATACACGTCAAATGTGGCACACGTGTGACTGGAATGATTACTTTGGAACACCTTTCTGATTATTTATTATTAATTGAATTGTAAAAAATTTCTAGAGTCGAACCTAACGAACACGCATAATCATAAAATTCTTAAATAATTTGGCAACCAATATGGAGAATTTAATGGATTTTTCCAAAGCAGTCAAAATTTCCTTAATACATTTTGTTTAGACCATCCTCCATTCCCAGGGTAACACACACACACACACACACACACACACACACACACACACACACACACACACACACTCGCTGGTGCAGTGGTAACGTTCTCGCTTGCCATCTGCTAGACGGGAGTTCGCGCCTCGCTCAGGTTCTGAAAAGTTTCACTGACGAAGGGGGCGGTTACTATCCCCCTTGAGCAAGGGGAAGGGTGTGGGCGTGTGTGAAGCTCACAGCCTTGCCCATAGATCGGACTATATGAGCTCTCAGCTCCATTCCGGGTGGGTAAAAGCTGACGATCACGACCATCAGGTGATCCTGACCGACCTCGTGAATTACACAGACACACACGCAAACACAAATCTTATTGATTCACTTACTCATAGTTCTGTGGTTTATAAACGACTACGGGTGCCTACCACAGACTGACGATCTAAGGAAAAATTTCAAATCATCTTGATCCACATATCGATAGTACTATGGTTTATTTACGTCTTAGCTTGCTACCCAGACTGTTTCAGTCTGAGGAATAATTGTCACTGTCGAGCATTTAAAGCTTTTAATCGCAGTTAGAACTCCTTGATGACGAATATAATTATGAATGGATACATGAGTCCGATAAAACATGAAAATGAAAACTGAGTCAGTCGTTCAAACCCGAGAACCTTCACTGTGGCCACTTTTTCAGCAAAACGAAAGTTTGGAAAGTCACTGGAAATCACAGCCCACCTACCTGATAGGGCTTCGCGACTAGATTTTGAGTCATGACCCAAGTATTAGGAAGTACTTGAATAGACTATAGGGTGATGTGTAGACAACTATATTACCTATGTAAAGTGAGTGGAGAGACGCAAATGCAGTGTTGGTCCAACAAGCAAACTTTCAAACATGTCCCCGCGCTTTCCTGTTGCAGGATGCTCTTTCCTATAGTAGAACATCAGTGTGTTTGATAATATGGCGACAGAGGCGGTGTAATGCGTGCAGTTTATGGGTAGGATTGACCACAGACAGCATTAAGTAAACAAAACCTTCGGTATCTAAAATGCAATTTTCATTTTCACAACCATGATACAATTCCTCCTTGGTAGGAACTCCCTTTCCTATGATAACTAGTTTTTGTATAAGTTTCAATGTCATAAAGGTATTTCATTGAACGAAGAAAAAACGCATCATAATGAAGGAGATATGGTAACCATGGAATCCTAATTAAAGACACAACAATCTCGCCCTGCTCGTAGTCACTAAAACATAAAAGATTAGATACTTGTGATGCACTTGATTCATTGGACATGATAAAACACGGTATTACTTATCAGATATTATATTATAAACACTCTCATTCACTATGGCGCCATGTCATTTGGTATGTGGACTTATTATCACCTTTTACGAAGAGGGTTAAACCATCAGAATGACCAGTGAATAAAATTCCAATTGCTTTGAATAAAATGGAAGCGCTGATTCCAAGAGAAACACGGCAGTCCCATGAAAGCATGTTAACTTCCGCATGCTTGTCCGACGTATATAATGTTATTTTTTTTCCTCCTTGGTACTCCCCAATAAGTTTTTGAAACACTGTACATGGTTGACTTATCAGTTCATTTCTCTATACCTCTTGCACGGTAAGAAAAATGTGCATGCAGCTGCAGTTAAACCAAATTGCATAATCGGGCTGAACAGGTTATTTGTAATCATTGCTAAAACTTCCAATAATGTCTTCTCATCAGAATAAAACAGTTTTTTCGGTAATTACAATAGAATATGAAAAACGTCCTCAGATTTATGGGGTAAATTATAATAAGGCCTTATTATGGATTTAAGTATCTGATCAAACTATAATCACAACGCCTCGGTAGCGCAGTTGGTAGCGCATGAGAATAATCTCAAGGTCGTGAGTTCGACTCTCACCCGACGGCATTACCTTTTTAAACACTTCAGCCCCACCACGTATTTTTATATTACGGACTTAACATCTAAAGACAGTTTTCTTCAGTTGACTAGAGCCTTTGGTGAAAAAGTTGATGAAGGCAGTACTCAAGCCTGAGAATTTGAAAAGGCTCTTCTAGAAACTAGGAAACAATTTAAAACGCTGGGTTGTAACCGTATAACGATGAGATTCCTAACCTCCTATGACTTAGACCCCTGGCCAGTTTATGGGGAAAAGTTTGTGATCCATAACTGCTGACATTATCATCATTTATCTCATCATCATACATAGGTTGTCATACATTATGATGAAATGTTTCCCGGACAATAATACATTCTGGTTACTAGCATACTTTAATAGATATCTGACGTAAAAATACAAAATAATAGCCTAATATGCATGAACTCTATCCGTACTATGCATTTCGTTGCCTTGAAGCTACACTGTACACAATACACACAGCACAGTATATATTTAAGGTCTCCCATGATTGGTGGAAACGAGTCTGTGCTTGCTTAGTTTACTGCCTTCTGTGTCTTCTCTCTCTTCCGAGCACATGCCAAATTGGATTTCATTCCTTCACCCATACACGTCAAATGTGGCACACGTGTGACTGGAATGATTACTTTGGAACACCCTCCTGATTATTTATTATTAATTGAATTGTAAAAAATTTCAAGAGTCGAACCTAACGAACACACATAATCATAAAATTCTTAAATAATTTGGGCAACCAATATGGAGAATTTAATGGATTTTTCCAAAGCAGTCAAAATTTCCTTAATACATTTTGTTTAGACCATCCTGCATTCCCAGGGTAATACTGAAACACACACACACACACACACACACACACACACACACTCTCGCTGGTGCAGTGGTAACTTTCTCGCTTGCCATCTGCTAGACGGGAGTTCGCGCCTCGTTCAGGTTGCGAAAAGTTTCACTGACGAAGTGGGTGGTTACTGTCCCCCTTGAGCAAGGGGATGGGTGTGGGAGTGTGTCAAGCTCACAGCCTTGCCCATAGATCGGACTATATGAGCTCTCAGCTCCCTTCCGGGAGGGTAAAAGCTGACGATCACGACCATCAGGTGATCCTGACCGACCCGGGCAATTACACAGACACACACAGAAACACAATTCTTATTGATTCACTTACTCATAGTTCTGTGGTTTATAAACGACTACGGGTGCCTAGCACAGACTGACGATCTAAGGAAAAATTTCAGATCATCTTGATCCACATATCGATAGTACTATGGTTTATTTATGTCTTAGCTTGCTACCCAGACTGTTTCAATCTGAGGAATAATTGTCACTGTCGAGCATTTAAAGCTTTTAATCGCAGTTAGAACTCCTTGATGACGAATATAATTATGAATGAATACATGAGTCCGATAAAATATGAAAATGAAAACTGAGTCAGTCGTTCAGACCCGAGAACCTTCACTGTGGCCACTTTTTCAACAAAACGAAAGTTTGGAAAGTCACTGGACATCACAGCCCACCTACCTGATAGGGCTTCGCGACTAGATTTTGAGTTATGACCCAAGTATTAGGAAGTACTTGAATAGACTATAGGGTGATGTGGAGAGAACTATATTACCTATGTAAAGTGAGTCGAGAGACGCAAATGCAGTGTTGGTCCAACAAGCAAACCTTCAAACGTGTCCCCTCGCTTTGCTGTTGCAGGATTCTCTTTCCTATAGTAGAACATCAGTGTGTTTCATAGCATGGCGGTAGAGGCGGTGTAATGCGTGCAGTTTATGGGTAGGATTGACCACAGACAGCATTAAATAAACAAAACCTTCGGTAACTAAAATGCAATTTTCATTTTCACAACCGTCATACAATTCATACATCCTTGGGAGGAACTCCCTTTCCTATGATAACTAGTTTTTGTATAAGTTTCAATGCCGTAAAGGTATTTCATTGAACGAAGAAAAAACGCACCATAATGAAGGAGATATGGTAATCATGGCATCCTAATTAAAGACACAACAATCTCGCCCTGCTCGTAGTCACTAAAACTTAAAAAATTAGATACTTGTGATGCACTTGATTCATTGGACATGATAAAACACGGTATTACTTATCAGATATTATATCATAGACACTCTCATTCACTATGGCGCCATGTCATTTGGTATGTGGACTTATTATCACCTTTTACAAAGAGGGTTAAACCATCGCAATGACCAGTGAATAAAAGTCCAATTGGTTTGAATAAAATGGAAGCGCTGATTCCAAGAGAAACACGGCAGTCCCATGAAAGCATGTTATCCACTGCATGCTTGTCTGACGTATATAATGTTATTGTTTTTCCTCCTTGGTACTTCCCAATAATTTTTTGAAATACTGTACATCGTCGACTTATCAGTTCATCTCTCCATACCTCTTGCACGGTAAGAAAAATGTGCATGCAGCTACAGTTAAACCAAATTGCATAATCGGGCTGAACAGGTTATTTGTAATGATTGAGAAAACTTCCAGTAATGTCTTCTAATCAGAATAAAATAGTTTTTCGGGTAATTACAATGGAATATGAAAAACGTCCTCAGATTTATGGGGTAAATTATAATAATTCCTTATTATGGATTTAATTATCTGATCAAACTTTAATCACAACGCCTCGGTAGCGCAGTGGCAGCGCATGAGAATAATCTCAAGGTCGTGAGTTCGACTCTCACCCGACGGCATTACCTTTTTAATCACTTCAGCCCCACCACGTATTTTTATATTATAGACATAACATCTAAAGACAGTTTTCTTCAGTTGACTAGAGCCTTTGGTGAAGAAGTTGATGAAGGCAGTACTCAAGCCTGAAAATTTGAAAAGGCTCTTTTAGAAACTAGGAAACAATTTAAAAGCTGGGTTGTAACTGTATAACGATGAGATTCCTAACCTCCAATGACTTAAACCCCTGACCAGTTTATGGGGAAAAGTTTATGATCCATAACTGCTGACATTATCATCATTTATCTCATCATCAAACATAGGTTGTCATATATTATGGTGAAATGTTTCCCGGACAATAAAACGTTCTGGTTACTACCATACTTTAATAGATATCTGACGTAAAAATACAAAATAATAGCCTAATATCCAGGAACTCTTTCCGTACTATGCATTTCGTTGCCTTGATGCTACACTGTACACAATACACACAGCACAGTATATATTTAAGGTCTCCCATGATTGGTGGAAACGAGTCTGTGCTTGCTTAGTTTACTGCCTTCTGTGTCTTCTCTCTCTTCCGAGCACATGCCAAATTGGATTTCATTCATTCACCCATACACATCAAATGTGGCACACGTGTGAATGGAATGATTACTTTGGAACACCTTTCTGATTATTTATTATTAACTGAATTGTAAAAAAATTCTAGAGTCGAACCTAACGAAAAAGTATAATCATAAAATTCTTAAATAATTTGGCAATCAATATGGAGATATTACTGGATTTTTTCAAAGCAGTCAAAATTTACTTAATACATTTTTTTAGACCATCCTGCATTCCCAGGGTAATACTGAAACGCACACACTCACTCACACACACACACACACAGACACACACTGGCTGGTGCAGTGGTAACTTTCTCGCTTGCCATCTGCTAGACGGAAGTTCGCGCCTAGTTCAGGTTGCGAAAAGTTTCACTGACGAAGTGGGTGGTTACTGTCCCCCTTGAGCAAGGGGACGGGTGTGGGCGTGTGTGAAGCTCACAGCCTTGCCCATAGATCGGACTATATGAGCTCTCAGCTCCCTTCCGGGAGGGTAAAAGCTGACGATCCCGACCATCAGGTGATCCTGACCGACCCGGGGAATTACACAGACACACACAGAAACACAAATCTTATTGATTCACTTACTCATAGTTCTGTGGTTTATAAACGACTACGGGTGCATACCACAGACGGACGATCTAAGGAAAAATTTCAGATCATCTTGATCCACATGTCGATAGTACTATGGTTTATTAACGTCTTAGCTTGGTACCCAGACTGTTTCAATCTGAGGAATAATTGTCACTGTCGAGCATTTAAAGCTTTTAATCGCAGTTAGAACTCCTTGATAACGAATATAATTATGAATGGATACATGAGTCCGTTAAAACATGAAAATGAAAACTGAGTCAGTCGTTTAGACCCGAGATCCTTCGCTGTGGCCACTTTTTCATCAAAACGAAAGTTTGGAAAGTCATTGGACATCACAGCCCACCAACCTGATAGGGCTTCGCGACTAGATTTTGAGTCATGACCCAAGTATTAGGAAGTACTTGAATAGACTATAGGGTGATGTGGAGACAACTATATTACCTATGTAATGTGAGTGGAGAGACGCAAATATAGTGTTGGTCCAACAAGCATACCTTCAAACATGTCCCCGCGCTTTGCTGTTGCAGGATGCTCTTTGGTATAGTACAACATCAGTGTGTTTCATAGCATGGCTATAGAGGCGGTGTAATGCGTGCAGTTTATGGGTAGGCTTGACCACAGATAGCATTAAATAAACAAAACCTTCGGTAACTAAAATGCAATTTTCATTTTCACAACCATCATACAATTCATACAGCCTTGGGAGGAACTCCCTTTCCTATGATAACTAGTTTTTGTATAAGTTTCAATGCCGTAAAGGTATTTCATTGAACGAAGAAAAAACGCATCATAATGAAGGAGATATGGTAATCATGGCATCCTGATTAAAGACACAATATTCTCGCCCTGCTCGTAGTCACTAAAACATAAAAGATTTGGTACTTGTGATGCACTTGATTGATTGGACATGATAAATCACGGTATTACTTATCAGATATTATATTATAGACACTGTCATTCACTATGGCGCCATGTCATTTGGTATGTGGACTTATTATCACCTTTTACGAAAAGGGTTAAACCATCAGAATGACCAGTGAATAAAAGTCCAATTGCTTTGAATAAAATGGAAGCGCTGATTCCAAGAGAAACACGGCAGTCCCATGAAAGCATGTTAACTTCCGCATGCTTGTCCGACGTATATAATGTTATTTTTTTTCCTCCTTGGTACTTCCCAATAAGTTTTTGAAACACTGTACATGGTTGACTTATCAGTTCATCTCTCCATACCTCTTGCACGGTAAGAAAAATGTGCATGCAGCTGCAGTTAAACCAAATTGCATAATCGGTCTGAACAGGTTATTTGTAATGATTGCTAAAACTTCCAGTAATGTCTTCTCACCAGAATAAAATAGTTTTTTGGTAATTACAATAGAATATGAAAAACGTCCTCAGATTCATGGGGTAAATTATTATAATTCCTTATTATGGATTTAAGTATCTGATCAAACTTTAATCACAACGCCTCGGTAGCGCAGTTGGTAGCGCATGAGAATAATCTCAAGGTCGTGAGTTCGTCTCTCACCCGAAGGCATTACCTTTTTAATCACTTCAGCCCCACCACGTATTTTTATAATACAGACTTAACATCTAAAGACAGTTTTCTTCAGTTGACTAGAGCCTTTGGTGAAAAAGTTGATGAAGGCAGTACTCAAGCCTGAGAATTTGAAAAGGCTCTTCTAAAAACTAGGAAACAATTTAAAACGCTGGGTTGTAACTGTATAACGATGAGATTCCTAACCTCCTCTGACTTAGACCCCTGACCAGTTTATGGGGAAAAGTTTGTGATCCATAACTGCTGACATTATCATCATTTATCTCATCATCATATATAGGTTGTCATACATTATGATGAAATGTTTCCCGGACAATAATACGTTCTGGTTACTAGCATACTTTAATAGATATCTGACGTAAAAATACAAAATAATAGCCTAATATGCAGGAACTCTTTCCGTACTATGCATTTCGTTCCCTTGATGCTACACTGTACACAATACACACAGCACAGTATATATTTAAGGTCTCCCATGATTGGTGGAAACGAGTCTGAGCTTGCTTAGTTTACTGCCTTCTGTGTCTTCTCTCTCTTCCGAGCACAGGCCAAATTGGATTCACCCATACACGTCAAATGTGGCACACGTGTGACTGGAATGATTACTTTGAAACACCTTTCTGATTATTTATTATTAATTGAATTGTAAAAAATTTCTAAAGTCGAATCTAACGAACACGCATAATCATAAAATTCTTAAATAATTTGGAAACCAATATGGAGATTTTAATGGATTTTTTCAAAGCAGTCAAAATTTCCTTAATGCATTTTGTTTAGACCATCCTCCATTCCCAGTGTAACACACACACACACACACACACACACACACACACTCACACACACACACACACAGACACACACAAACACTCGCTGGTGCAGTGGTAACGTTCTCGCTTGCCATCTGCTAGACGGGAGTTCGCGTCTCGCCCAGGTTCCGAAAAGTTTCACTGACGAAGTGGGCGGTTACTGTCCCCCTTGAGCAAGGGGTCGGGTGTGGGCGTGTGTGAAGCTCACAGCCTTGCCCATAGATCGGACTATATGAGCTCTCAGCTCCCTTCCGGGAGGGTAAAAGCTGACGATCACGACCATCAGGTGATCCTGACCGACCCAGTGAATTACACAAACACACACAGAAAAATAATTCTTATTGATTCACTTACTCATAGTTCTGTGGTTTATAAACGATTACGGGTGCCTACCCCAGACTGACGATCTAAGGAAAAATTTCAAATCATCTTGATCCACATATCGATAGTACTATGGTTTATTTACGTCTTAGCTTGCTACCCAGACTGTTTCAATCTGAGGAATAATTGTCACTGTCGAGCATTTAAAGCTTTTAATCGCAGTTAGAACTCCTTGATGACGAATATAATTATGAATGGATACATGAGTCCGTTAAAACATGAAAATGAAAACTGAGTCAGTCGTTCAGACCCGAGAACCTTCACTGTGGCCACTTTTTCAGCAAAACGAAAGTTTGGAAAGTCACTGGACATCACAGCCCACCTACCTGATAGGGCTTCGCGACTAGAATTTGAGTCATGACTCAAGTATTAAGAAGTACTTGAATAGACTATAGGGTGATGTGGAGACAACTCTAATACCTATGTAGAGTGAGTGGAGAGACGCAAATGCAGTGTTGGTCCAAAAAGCAAACCTTCAAACATGTCCCCGCGTTTTGCTGTTGCAGGATGCTCCTCCCTATAGTAGAACATCAGTGTGTTTGATAATATGGCGATAGAGGCGGTGTAATGCGTGCAGTTTATGGGTAGGATTGACCACAGACAGCATTAAATAAACAAAACCTTCGGTAACTAAAATGCAATTTTCATTTTCACAACCATCATACAATTCCTCCTTGGGAGGAACTCCCTTTCCTATGATAACTAGTTTTTGTATAAGTTTCTATGCCGTAAAGGTATTTCATTGAACGAAGAAAAAACGCATCATAATGAAGGAGATATGGTAATCATGGCATCCTAATTAAAGACACAACAATCTCGCCCTGCTCGTAGTCACTAAAACATAAAAGATTAGATACTTGTGATGCACTTGATTCATTGGACATGATAAAACACGGTATTACTTATCAGATATTATATTATAGACACTCTCATTCACTATGGCGCCATGTCATTTGGTATGTGGACTTATTATCACCTTTTACGAAGAGGGTTAAACCATCGCAATGACCAGTGAATAAAAGTCCAATTGCTTTGAATAAAATGGAAGCGCTGATTCCAAGAGAAACACGGCAGTCCCATGAAAGCATGTTAACCTCCTCATGCTTGTCCGACGTATGTAATGTTATTTTTTTTTCCTCCTTGGTACTCCCCAATAAGTTTTTGAAACACTGTACATGGTTGACTTATCAGTTCATCTCTCCATACCTCTTGCACGGTAAGAAAAATGTGCATGCACCTGCAGTTAAACCAAATTGCATTATCGGGTTGAACAGGTTATTTGTAATGATTGAGAAAACTTCCAGTAATGTCTTCTAATCAGAATAAAATAGTTTTTCGGTAATTACAATAGAATATGAAAAACGTCCTCAGATTTATGGGGTAAATTATAATAATTCCTTATTATGGATTTAATTATCTGATCAAACTATAATCACAACGCCTCGGTAGCGCAGTTGGTAGCGCATGAGAATAATCTCAAGGTCGTGAGTTCGACTCTCACCCGAAGGCATTACCTTTTTAATCACTTCAGCCCCACCACGTATTTTTATATTACAGACTTAACATCTAAAGACAGTTTTCTTCAGTTGACTAGAGCCTTTGGTGAAAAAGTTGATGAAGGCAGTACTCAAGCCTGAGAATTTGAAAAGGCTCTTCTAGAAACTAGGAAACAATTTAAAACGCTGGGTTGTAACCGTATAACGATGAGATTCCTAACCTCCTATGACTTAGACCCCTGACCAGTTTATGGGGAAAAGTTTGTGATCCATAACTGCTGACATTATCATCATTTATCTCATCATCATACATAGGTTGTCATACATTATGATGAAATGTTTCCCGGACAATAATACGTTCTGGTTACTAGCATACTTTAATAGATATCTGACGTAAAAATACAAAATAATAGCCTAATATGCAGGAACTTTTTCCGTACTATGCATTTCGTTGCCTTGATCCTACACTGTACACAGTACACACGGCACAGTATATATTTAAGGTCTCCCATGATTGGTGGAAACGAGTCTGTGCTTGCTTAGTTTACTGCCTTCTGTGTCTTCTCTCTCTTCCGAGCACATGCCAAATTGGATTTCATTCATTCACCCATACACATCAAATGTGGCACACGTGTGAATGGAATGACTACTTTGGAACACTTTTCTGATTATTTATTATTAACTGAATTGTAAAAAAATTCTAGAGTCGAACCTAACGAAAAAGTATAATCATAAAATTCTTAAATTATTTGGCAATCAATATGGAGATATTACTGGATTTTTTCAAAGCAGTCAAAATTTACTTAATACACTTTTTTGGACCATCCTGCATTCCCAGGGTAATACTGAACCGCACACACTCACTCACACACACACACACAGACACACACTGGCTGGTGCAGTGGTAACTTTCTCGCTTGCCATCTGCTAGACGGAAGTTCGCGCCTAGCTCAGGTTGCGAAAAGTTTCACTGACGAAGTGGGTGGTTACTGTCCCCCTTGAGCAAGGGGACGGGTTTGGGCGTGTGTGAAGCTCACAGCCTTGCCCATAGATCGGACTATATGAGCTCTCAGCTCCCTTCAGGGAGGGTAAAAGCTGACGATCACGACCATCAGGTGATCCTGACCGACCCGGGGAATTACACAGACACACAGAGAAACACAAATCTTATTGATTCACTTACTCATAGTTCTGTGGTTTATAAACGACTACGGGTGCCTACCACAGACGGACGATCTAAGGAAAAATTTCAAATCATCTTGATCCACATGTCGATAGTACTATGGCTTATTTACGTCTTAGCTTGCTACCCAGACTGTTTCAATCAGAGGAATAATTGTCACTGTCGAGCATTTAAAGCTTTTAATCGCAGTTACAACTCCTTGATGACGAATATAATTATGAATGGATACATGAGTCCGTTAAAACATGAAAATGAAAACTGAGTCAGTCGTTCAGACCCGAGAACCTTCGCTGTGGCCACTTTTTCAACAAAACGAAAGTTTGGAATGTCATTGGACATCACAGCCCACCTACCTGATAGGGCTTCGCGACTAGATTTTGAGTCAGGACCCAAGTATTAGGAAGTACTTGAATAGACTATAGGGTGATGTGGAGACAACTATATTACCTATGTAATGTGAGTGGAGAGACGCAAATGCAGTGTTGGTCCAACAAGCAAACCTTCAAACATGTCCCCGCGCTTTGCTGTTGCAGGATGCTCTTTGGTATAGTACAACATCAGTGTGTTTCATAGCATGGCGATAGAGGCGGTGTAATGCGTGCAGTTTATGGGTAGGATTGACCACAGATAGCATTAAATAAACAAAACCTTCGGTAACTAAAATGCAATTTTCATTTTCACAACCATCATACAATTCATACAGCCTTGGGAGGAACTCCCTTTCCTATGATAACTAGTTTTTGTATAAGTTTCAATGCCGTAAAGGTATTTCATTGAACGAAGAAAAAACGCATCATAATGAAGGAGATATGGTAATCATGGCATCCTGATTAAAGACACAATATTCTCGCCCTGCTCGTAGTCACTAAAACATAAAAGATTTGGTACTTGTGATGCACTTGATTGATTGGACATGATAAATCACGGTATTACTTATCAGATATTATATTATAGACACTGTCATTCACTGTGGCGCCATGTCATTTGGTATGTGGACTTATTATCACCTTTTACGAAAAGGGTTAAGCCATCAGAATGACCAGTGAATAAAAGTCTAATTGCTTTGAATAAAATGGAAGCGCTGATTCCAAGAGAAACACGGCAGTCCCATGAAAGCATGTTAACTTCCGCATGCTTGTCCGACGTATATAATGTTATTTTTTTTCCTCCTTGGTACTTCCCAAAAAGTTTTTGAAACACTGTACATGGTTGACTTATCAGTTCATCTCTCCATACCTCTTGCACGGTAAGAAAAATGTGCATGCAGCTGCAGTTAAACCAAATTGCATTATCGGGCTGAACAGGTTATTTGTAATGATTGCTAAAACTTCCAGTAATGTCTTCAAATCAGAATAAAATAGTTTTTCGGTAATTACAATAGAATATGAAAAACGTCCTCAGATTCATGGGGTAAATTATAATAATTCCTTATTATGGATTTAATTATCTGATCAAACTTTAATCACAACGCCTCGGTAGCGCAGTTGGTAGCGCATGAGAATAATCTCAAAGTCGTGAGTTCGTCTTTCACCCGAAGGCATTACCTTTTTAATCACTTCAGCTCCACCACGTATTTTTATAATACAGACTTAACATCTAAAGAGTGTTTTCTTCAGTTGACTAGAGCCTTTGGTGAAAAAGTTGATGAAGGCAGTACTCAAGCTTGAAAATTTGAAAGGCTCTTCTAGAAACTAGGAAACAATTTAAAACGCTGGGTTGTAACCGTATAACGATGAGATTCCTAACCTCCTATGACTTAGACCCCTGACCAGTTTATGGGGAAAAGTTTGTGATCCATAACTGCTGACATTATCATCATTTATCTCATCATCATACATAGGTTGTCATACATTATGATGAAATATTTCCCGGAGAATAATACGTTCTGGTTACTAGCAAACTTTAATAGATATCTGACGTAAAAATACAGAATTATAGCCTTAATATGCAGGAACTCTTTCCGTACTATGCATTTCGTTCCCTTGATGCTACACTGTACACAATACACACAGCACAGTATATATTTAAGGTCTCCCATGATTGGTGGAAACGAGTCTGTGCTTGCTTAGTTTACTGCCTTCTCTGTCTTCTCTCTCTTCCGAGCACATGCCAAATTGGATTTCATTCCTTCACCCATACACGTCAAATGTGGCACACGTGTGACTGGAATGATTACTTTGGAACACCTTTCTGATTATTTATTATTAATTGAATTGTAAAAAATTTCTAGAGTCGAACCTAACGAACACGCATAATCATAAAATTCTTAAATAATTTGGCAACCAATATGGAGAATTTAATGGATTTTTCCAAAGCAGTCAAAATTTCCTTAATACATTTTGTTTAGACCATCCTGCATTCCCAGGGTAACACACACACACACACACACACACACACACACACACACACACACACACACAGACACTCGCTGGTGCAGTGGTAACGTTCTCGCTTGCCATCTGCTAGACGGGAGTTCGCGCCTCGCTCAGGTTGCGAAAAGTTTCACTGACGAAGTGGGTGGTTACTGTCCCCCTTGAGCAAGGGGAAGGGTGTGGGCGTGTGTGAAGCTCACAGCCTTGCCCATAGATCGGACTATATGAGCTCTCAGCTCCATTCCGGGTGGGTAAAAGCTGACGATCACGACCATCAGGTGATCCTGACCGACCTCGTGAATTACACAGACACACACGCAAACACAAATCTTATTGATTCACTTACTCATAGTTCTGTGGTTTATAAACGACTACGGGTGCCTACCACAGACTGACGATCTAAGGAAAAATTTCAAATCATCTTGATCCACATATCGATAGTACTATGGTTTATTTACGTCTTAGCTTGCTACCCAGACTGTTTCAGTCTGAGGAATAATTGTCACTGTCGAGCATTTAAAGCTTTTAATCGCAGTTAGAACTCCTTGATGACGAATATAATTATGAATGGATACATGAGTCCGATAAAACATGAAAATGAAAACTGAGTCAGTCGTTCAAACCCGAGAACCTTCACTGTGGCCACTTTTTCAGCAAAACGAAAGTTTGGAAAGTCACTGGAAATCACAGCCCACCTACCTGATAGGGCTTCGCGACTAGATTTTGAGTCATGACCCAAGTATTAGGAAGTACTTGAATAGACTATAGGGTGATGTGTAGACAACTATATTACCTATGTAAAGTGAGTGGAGAGACGCAAATGCAGTGTTGGTCCAACAAGCAAACTTTCAAACATGTCCCCGCGCTTTCCTGTTGCAGGATGCTCTTTCCTATAGTAGAACATCAGTGTGTTTGATAATATGGCGACAGAGGCGGTGTAATGCGTGCAGTTTATGGGTAGGATTGACCACAGACAGCATTAAGTAAACAAAACCTTCGGTATCTAAAATGCAATTTTCATTTTCACAACCATGATACAATTCATACATCCTTGGTAGGAACTCCCTTTCCTATGATAACTAGTTTTTGTATAAGTTTCAATGTCATAAAGGTATTTCATTGAACGAAGAAAAACGCATCATAATGAAGGAGATATGGTAACCATGGAATCCTAATTAAAGACACAACAATCTCGCCCTGCTCGTAGTCACTAAAACATAAAAGATTAGATACTTGTGATGCACTTGATTCATTGGACATGATAAAACACGGTATTACTTATCAGATATTATATTATAAACACTCTCATTCACTATGGCGCCATGTCATTTGGTATGTGGACTTATTATCACCTTTTACGAAGAGGGTTAAACCATCAGAATGACCAGTGAATAAAATTCCAATTGCTTTGAATAAAATGGAAGCGCTGATTCCAAGAGAAACACGGCAGTCCCATGAAAGCATGTTAACTTCCGCATGCTTGTCCGACGTATATAATGTTATTTTTTTTCCTCCTTGGTACTCCCCAATAAGTTTTTGAAACACTGTACATGGTTGACTTATCAGTTCATTTCTCTATACCTCTTGCACGGTAAGAAAAATGTGCATGCAGCTGCAGTTAAACCAAATTGCATAATCGGGCTGAACAGGTTATTTGTAATCATTGCTAAAACTTCCAATAATGTCTTCTCATCAGAATAAAACAGTTTTTTCGGTAATTACAATAGAATATGAAAAACGTCCTCAGATTTATGGGGTAAATTATAATAAGGCCTTATTATGGATTTAAGTATCTGATCAAACCATAATCACAACGCCTCGGTAGCGCAGTTGGTAGCGCATGAGAATAATCTCAAGGTCGTGAGTTCGACTCTCACCCGACGGCATTACCTTCTTAAACACTTCAGCCCCACCACGTATTTTTATATTACAGACTTAACATCTAAAGACAGTTTTCTTCAGTTGACTAGAGCCTTTGGTGAAAAAGTTGATGAAGGCAGTACTCAAGCCTGAGAATTTGAAAAGGCTCTTCTAGAAACTAGGAAACAATTTAAAACGCTGGGTTGTAACCGTATAACGATGAGATTCCTAACCTCCTATGACTTAGACCCCTGACCAGTTTATTGGGAAAAGTTTGTGATCCATAACTGCTGACATTATCATCATTTATCTCATCATCATACATAGGTTGTCATACATTATGAGGAAATGTTTCCCGGACAATAATACATTCTGGTTACTAGCATACTTTAATAGATATCTGACGTAAAAATACAAAATAATAGCCTAATATGCATGAACTCTATCCGTACTATGCATTTCGTTGCCTTGAAGCTACACTGTACACAATACACACAGCACAGTATATGTTTAAGGTCTCCCATGATTGGTGGAAACGAGTCTGTGCTTGCTTAGTTTACTGCCTTCTGTGTCTTCTCTCTCTTCCGAGCACATGCCAAATTGGATTTCATTTCTTCACCCATACACGTCTAATGTGGCACACGTGTGACTGGAATGATTACTTTGGAACACCTTTCTGATTATTTATTATTAATTGAATTGTAAAAAATTTCTAGAGTCGAACCTAACGAACACACATAATCATAAAATTCTTAAATAATTTGGGCAACCAATATGGAGAATTTAATGGATTTTTCCAAAGCAGTCAAAATTTCCTTAATACATTTTGTTTAGACCATCCTGCATTCCCAGGGTAACACACACACATACACACACACACACACACACACTCTCGCTGCTGCAATGGTAACGTTCTCGTTTGCCATCTCCTAGACGGGAGTTCGCGCCTTGCTCAGGTTGCGAAAAGTTTCACTGACGAAGTGGGTGGTTACTGTCCCCCTCGAGCAAGGGGATGGGTGTGAGAGTGTGTGAAGCTCACAGCCTTGCCCATAGATCGGACTATATGAGCTCTCAGCTCCCTTCCGGGAGGGTAAAAGCTGACGATCACGACCATCAGGTGATCCTGACCGACCCGGGCAATTACACAGACACACACAGAAACACAATTCTTATTGATTCACTTACTCATAGTTCTGTGGTTTATAAACGACTACGGGTGCCTACCACAGACTGACAATCTAAGAAAAAATTTCAGATCATCTTGATCCACATATCGATAGTACTATGGTTTATTTATGTCTTAGCTTGCTACCCAGACTGTTTCAATCTGAGGAATAATTGTCACTGTCGAGCATTTAAAGCTTTTAATCGCAGTTAGAACTCCTTGATGACGAATATAATTATGAATGAATACATGAGTCCGATAAAATATGAAAATGAAAACTGAGTCAGTCGTTCAGACCCGAGAACCTTCACTGTGGCCACTTTTTCAACAAAACGAAAGTTTGGAAAGTCACTGGACATCACAGCCCACCTACCTGATAGGGCTTCGCGACTAGATTTTGAGTCATGACCCAAGTATTAGGAAGTACTTGAATAGACTATAGGGTGATGTGGAGACAACTATATTACCTATGTAAAGTGAGTCGAGAGACGCAAATGCAGTGTTGGTCCAACAAGCAAACCTTCAAACGTGTCCCCTCGCTTTGCTGTTGCAGGATTCTCTTTCCTATAGTAGAACATCAGTGTGTTTCATAGCATGGCGGTAGAGGCGGTGTAATGCGTGCAGTTTATGGGTAGGATTGACCACAGACAGCATTAAATAAACAAAACATTCGGTAACTAAAATGCAATTTTCATTTTCACAACCGTCATACAATTCATACATCCTTGTGAGGAACTCCCTTTCCTATGATAATTAGTTTTTGTATAAGTTTCAATGCCGTAAAGGTATTTCATTGAACGAAGAAAAAACGCAACATAATGAAGGAGATATGGTAATCATGGCATCCTAATTAAAGACACAACAATCTCGCCCTGCTCGTAGTCACTAAAACTTAAAAGATTAGATACTTGTGATGCACTTGATTCATTGGACATGATAAAACACTGTATTACTTATCAGATATTATATCATAGACACTCTCATTCACTATGGCGCCATGTCATTTGGTATGTGGACTTATTATCACCTTTTACGAAAAGGGTTAAACCATCGCAATGACTAGTGAATAAAAGTCCAATTGGTTTGAATAAAATGGAAGCGCTGATTCCAAGAGAAACACGGCAGTCCCATGAAAGCATGTTATCCACTGCATGCTTGTCTGACGTATATAATGTTATTGTTTTTCCTCCTTGGTACTTCCCAATAATTTTTTGAAATACTGTACATCGTCGACTTATCAGTTCATCTCTCCATACCTCTTGCACGGTAAGAAAAATGTGCATGCAGCTACAGTTAAACCAAATTGCATAATCGGGCTGAACAGGTTATTTGTAATGATTGAGAAAACTTCCAGTAATGTCTTCTAATCAGAATAAAATAGTTTTTCGGGTAATTACAATGGAATATGAAAAACGTCCTCAGATTTATGGGGTAAATTATAATAATTCCTTATTATGGATTTAATTATCTGATCAAACTTTAATCACAACGCCTCGGTAGCGCAGTGGCAGCGCATGAGAATAATCTCAAGGTCGTGAGTTCGACTCTCACCCGACGGCATTACCTTTTTAATCACTTCAGCCCCACCACGTATTTTTATATTATAGACATAACATCTAAAGACAGTTTTCTTCAGTTGACTAGAGCCTTTGGTGAAGAAGTTGATGAAGGCAGTACTCAAGCCTGAAAATTTGAAAAGGCTCTTTTAGAAACTAGGAAACAATTTAAAAGCTGGGTTGTAACTGTATAACGATGAGATTCCTAACCTCCAATGACTTAAACCCCTGACCAGTTTATGGGGAAAAGTTTATGATCCATAACTGCTGACATTATCATCATTTATCTCATCATCAAACATAGGTTGTCATATATTATGGTGAAATGTTTCCCGGACAATAAAACGTTCTGGTTACTACCATACTTTAATAGATATCTGACGTAAAAATACAAAATAATAGCCTAATATCCAGGAACTCTTTCCGTACTATGCATTTCGTTGCCTTGATGCTACACTGTACACAATACACACAGCACAGTATATATTTAAGGTCTCCCATGATTGGTGGAAACGAGTCTGTGCTTGCTTAGTTTACTGCCTTCTGTGTCTTCTCTCTCTTCCGAGCACATGCCAAATTGGATTTCATTCATTCACCCATACACATCAAATGTGGCACACGTGTGACTGGAATGATTACTTTGGAACACTTTTCTGATTATTTATTATTAACTGAATTGTAAAAAAATTCTAGAGTCGAACCTAACGAAAAAGTATAATCATAAAATTCTTAAATAATTTAGCAATCAATATGGAGATATTACTGGATTTTTTCAAAGCAGTCAAAATTTACTTAATACATTTTTTTAGACCATCCTGCATTCCCAGGGTAATACTGAAACGCACACACTCACTCACACACACACACACACAGACACACACTGGCTGGTGCAGTGGTAACTTTCTCGCTTGCCATCTGCTAGACGGAAGTTCGCGCCTAGTTCAGGTTGCGAAAAGTTTCACTGACGAAGTGGGTGGTTACTCTCCCCCTTGAGCAAGGGGACGGGTGTGGGCGTGTGTGAAGCTCACAGCCTTGCCCATAGATCGGACTATATGAGCTCTGAGCTCCCTTCCGGGAGGGTAAAAGCTGACGATCCCGACCATCAGGTGATCCTGACCGACCCGGGGAATTACACAGACACACACAGAAACACAAATCTTATTGATTCACTTACTCATAGTTCTGTGGTTTATAAACGACTACGGGTGCATACCACAGACGGACGATCTAAGGAAAAATTTCAGATCATCTTGATCCACATGTCGATAGTACTATGGTTTATTAACGTCTTAGCTTGGTACCCAGACTGTTTCAATCTGAGGAATAATTGTCACTGTCGAGCATTTAAAGCTTTTAATCGCAGTTAGAACTCCTTGATAACGAATATAATTATGAATGGATACATGAGTCCGTTAAAACATGAAAATGAAAACTGAGTCAGTCGTTTAGACCCGAGAACCTTCGCTGTGGCCACTTTTTCAACAAAACGAAAGTTTGGAAAGTCATTGGACATCACAGCCCACCTACCTGATAGGGCTTCGCGACTAGATTTTGAATCATGACCCAAGTATTAGGAAGTACTTGAATAGACTATAGGGTGATGTGGAGACAACTATATTACCTATGTAATGTGAGTGGAGAGACGCAAATGCAGTGTTGGTCCAACAAGCAAACCTTCAAACATATCCCCGCGCTTTGCTGTTGCAGGATGCTCTTTGGTATAGTACAACATCAGTGTGTTTGATAGCATGGCGATAGAGGCGGTGTAATGCGTGCAGTTTATGGGTAGGATTGACAACTGATAGCATTAAATAAACAAAACCTTCGGTAACTAAAATGCAATTTTCATTTTCACAACCATCATACAATTCATACAGCCTTGGGAGGAACTCCCTTTCCTATGATAACTAGTTTTTGTATAAGTTTCAATGCAGTAAAGGTATTTCATTGAACGAAGAAAAAACGCATCAAAATGAAGGAGATATGGTAATCATGGCATCCTGATTAAAGACACAATATTCTCGCCCTGCTCGTAGTCACTAAAACATAAAAGATTTGGTACTTGTGATGCACTTGATTGATTGGACATGATAAATCACGGTATTACTTATCAGATATTATATTATAGACACTGTCATTCACTATGGCGCCATGTCATTTGGTATGTGGACTTATTATCACCTTTTACGAAAAGGGTTAAGCCATCAGAATGACCAGTGAATAAAAGTCTAATTGCTTTGAATAAAATGGAAGCGCTGATTCCAAGAGAAACACGGCAGTCCCATGAAAGCATGTTAACTTCCGCATGCTTGTCCGACGTATATAATGTTATTTTTTTTCCTCCTTGGTACTTCCCAAAAAGTTTTTGAAACACTGTACATGGTTGACTTATCAGTTCATCTCTCCATACCTCTTGCACGGTAAGAAAAATGTGCATGCAACTGCAGTTAAACCAAATTGCATAATCTGGCTGAACAGGTTATTTGTAATGATTGCTAAAACTTCCAGTAATGTCTTCTAACCAGAATAAAATAGTTTTTCGGTAATTACAATAGAATATGAAAAACGTCCTCAGATTCATGGGGTAAATTATAATAATTCCTTATTATGGATTTAATTATCTGATCAAACTTTAATCACAACGCCTCGGTAGCGCAGTTGGTAGCGCATGAGAATAATCTCAAGGTCGTGAGTTCGTCTCTCACCCGAAGGCATTACCTTTTTAATCACTTCAGCCCCACCACGTATTTTTATAATACAGACTTAACATCTAAAGAGTGTTTTCTTCAGTTGACTAGAGCCTTTGGTGAAAAAGTTGATGAAGGCAGTACTCAAGCTTGCTAGAATGTAGTTACCTGTTTGTGATGGTGTGGGTGAGGACCAAACCTCCTAAAAGCCATTTCTCATCCTACCACCTGGCATACCTGTGACTCCAGACTTAAAGTAAGGCACAAAATAAAGGAAGTACACAGAAGAGCTGTAGGAGTATTCTGATAAAAGATACAGATAGCAAAAAGTTCAGACTGTTCACGTGTGTCACTATTTTAAAAAATGGGTGTAGACGATCTTGTGGATTAGTGGTGTTGTTATGACTTTGGTAGGTGGTTTATGAATTCAAGTGAGAGCATACCATGCTACTTATCTCTGTACAACTCTGATAACACGGAGACCAAGGTGGAATAACAACAGCTACAAATTAACTTGTTTCAGTCACTTTGGGTTTGTGTGGGAGAGTTCATGCATGCTTGGCGGTGGTTTTTATAATCAGGTTATGTCGAGTGGAATTTATACGTGGAAATTTAATCTCTTTGCCTTTGTTATTCTGCTCGTTATGGTGTCTTGTACTGAGCGTTTTGAGGTGTTTGCTGCTAAGTGTACTGAAGCTGGTTTTATTCTTTGAGCCTTTGAGCCTACTAAAGTGTTTTTGCCAGATGCTGAGTGTGTTAGTGAATATGTGTGTGTGTGTGAGAGAGAGAGAGAGAGAGAGAGAGAGAGAGAGAGAGAGGTGAGTGCAGGCTGGTAATAAGTACGCAGCATAGCTTAATTAACCATTTACTGGGCACTCATAGAAATACTGAGAAATTCAAATTTTTTATTCTAGACCATAAAAGTAGACCCAGTTCTAAGGTTTATTTCTTTGGAAAAATTTTCAAAATTTTTGATATTAAAGTTGCAAATCACAGTTGATGAAGTGATCATATACTGTATGGTCACTTGCCGGTCTAGGGTAAAAATATGTCCAAATTATGCAATACTGATATGTATATATAAGGTAAAAAATACACAGAATAACAACTTTATCATTGTATTATTACAAAATAAACCTTATAAGTTAATAAGTTAAAAAATTAAAAAATATGAATATTTTATCACAGGTACTTTTCAGAACCAAGATTCCCCAAGATTACCTCACATGTCTGGTTACTGTCTGGTTCCCCAACTATGCTACAGGCGTATGGTACTCCTGGAAGCAGTTCCTCTCAGCATTCAGGCACAAATGGACTTTGCAGACCTGGCAGACGAGGTTGGACCTGATTATGTGCCCCTTCCGGCTGCAGAGCTTACACGTCTGCTGGGTCATGTAGAGGGGAACGTGAATGAGGGTACTGTCGAATCACAAGGAGGCATCTGGGGCTTTGCTGCGGTGACCTCGGACAGGCCTGGGGAGCTCGGAAGTGGTAGGGCTGGTGCTGGTTCTGGGGGATGCAGTCAAGCTCCTTGGCCACCGAGGAATCACTGGTTTCCGGTTGCTGGCAAAGTGGAACAACTTCACCCGGAATTCCATCAGGCAGAGGCCACTTGTCTCACCTAAAGCCTCACAATCACGGCTGTAGCATAGCCAGGCATTGGTAACGGAGAGGTCCAGGCAGTGGGCAAAGAGCCTCATGTACCACCTCTTTGATTTCATTGGGGTATGGTAGAGGTGTACCAGCATATCGCTTTTGTCGATGCCCGCCATGTTGGCGTTGTAGGACATTGGGGCAGTCGACCTCTTCCTTTTTCTTTGTGACCCTCGAGTACCGCAGGCACTTGGAGACAGGATGTACACCGAGGTCAGTGGACAGGACAGTAACCACCTTACTGTCTTTCCATTGATGAGCCAGGATGCCGTCATCGGTAGTCAGGTAGTTGTAGGACCCCTGAGGTACAGCTTGTTTCTCAAGCTCCTTGACTGACTTCAGTGAAGGTTTTCCAACCCTGTTCTCCCTGGCCGTGCCTGTGTAGTTGCAGTCTTTGGTTTGGAGGTACCGCACAATATCAAGGCTGGTGAAAAAGTTATCTGCAAATATTGCAGTGTTGGTAAAGTAGGAAATGGTGCTGGCAAGGACAGAGACTATCTGGCTTGTGACTCCGAGTGTTTCCTGCTCTGGGGTGAGGGGAATGCCGTGGGCCTGGAGTATCGTCCCTCCCTGGTAGAGTATCATATCATGGATGAACCCATCCTCTGACGCTCTGCAGAACAGCTTGAAACAAAACTTATTCAGCTTAGTATTAATGTACTGCCTCAGATTCCCTGCAGTCTTCCCCTTGTAGCCCACCATCACCTTGTCAATGGACTGTTTTGGAGTCTGAGGTTCACTCCAGAAGGCGTCTCTGACGTGGCTGAAGAGGGGTCGTACTTTGTAGAAGCGGTCTATAGTGCCGGCAATTTGTGAGTTGTCATTGAAGTGCAGGGTTCACTGGAGAAGTCGAAAGCGTTTAGAGGACATAAGGTCAGCCACATGAGGTACTCAGGTGTCCTTGGCCCAGTAGTCGTCAAGGGAGGGACACTCCACAATCCCCATGTACAGGAGGATGGATTTGAAGTTGAGGATCTCGTTGTCGGTGGTGGAGGAGGTATCAATATCCTTTTGGGTGGCATACAGGTTAGTTTGGTAGGTTATATGGTTGATGAGCTGGGGGCTGAGGAACCTGCTGAAGTATTGATGAGGACTCTGGACATACAAAGGTGGCTGGTGCTGATAGGCGGGCAGGAGGGGATTGTTTATGTCCACCTTCTTCCATGTAGTGGGCCTTGTCTGCAGTGTGTTTTTGCTCTTTGTCTTGCCTTTGCCCTTGCCCTTACTTGGTGGTTGCAGTTCCTCCTCCCCCTCCTCCTCAGCCACATCCTCCTCCTCATCATCATCATCATCCAGCTCCTCGAACACTGGCCTGGTACAACTCTTCTTTGTGGGGGGCTCATTCCTGGGACCTGGGATATCTGGGTTGTGGGGCTCAGGCACATAGCCAGGGTCTCTGATGTCATCATCTTCAAGGCTCTCATCGTCACTGATGTTGGGATCTGCCGGCGCCACAGTCGGTGTCTTCTGGGAGTGGTTCCTACGGTAGAACATATTCCAGGAAAGCTGGAAAAAGAATGACTTTAGAAACTTACTCATGAACTCAGATAATGGCATAAGTTCCTGGTGAACAATGAATTCAAGCAAACTTTGGGAACTGAATTTCTAAAAATAATTTGGGCATAGGTTTCCCATGAAAAATGAAATTGAAGAAAAAAATGGGCATAGGTTCATCAAGAAAATTGAAAATATAAAAAAAAAATGGGCATAGGTTCCCCATAAAAATTGGTATTTCTTTATGTCATAGTACTTCTATCTCGGAAAAACTGCAGTATATGCCTCACAATAACTAAAATATTTGAAATCGCTAAAAAACTTACCAAAATCACATTTATTTCACTGTGCACTTATGAGAAAATAATAGAAATGGGTCATTTTTGGCTGTGGAACACTCTAGCATCCCTACCCAAGCTGTGGCCATATGGCATGCTGGTTTGGGTCACTATCATCAATGTTATCGGTATATATGTTTTTATATAACTTTATCATAAACACAAAATAATACCCCTTACCGGGCAAAGTGATCATATGTAGTAATTTAGGAAAAGCCAATGTGTTACAGTAAACGGGCATATGATCATATAAGGTCACACACTTTTTCACGGACAAATTTCACTAAGTTCCATATGATCCACGTTAATGATACCTATATCAGGTTATACAACATCTATTCAGCTGCAAAATATCAGGGTATTATGAACTTACCGACATTACGTCAGGAGCTAGAGTTATGGGCATCGAGACAGAATTAGCCGAGATGTTGCTTCCTTAGTGTCTGGGCTGTAACTAAACTTTGAGGCGCTTCCAACCAATGATGACCAAGCATCAGCTCTGACATCATAGCCAGACTCACAGCCTGAACATTGCTGATTGGCTGAGGCCCGATGATGGGGTGGTAGGCACACACTGGGCAGTTTGGGATTGCCATTTTTTACGCCCATTTACATGATTAAATATGATCACTTGCCCGGTAGCAGGGCAAGGTAAGGAGTTAAAATACACAGTGGCGGATGCAAGCTGGTCCTTCAGAAAAGTTGTTGTAATAATCTACATGTAAAGAAAGCAAACGTTTGATCTACCTCAGAGGGGGGTGGAAGGGAGGGGGGGCTGGGATGGAGGAGGGTGGAGAAGGGGAAAAGGGAGGTGGAGGGGTGAGAGTAAAGTCAAGTGCGTTTCACAAGACATCCGGTGGGCGTACAAGTAAACTCTGCTCTAGCTCGGTGCAGAAGGAAGCTCTAACCACGAACTCATAAAATACGAAGTTGGTAAAAACAAAAGAACATCTCATAAAACAGAAAACTGAAAAATGTAGTGAAAGGCGAAACAGGAGACTGTGTGTGGATGTGGGAGCAAACGGAATAATTCTACTTACGTAAGCAAAGTAGAAATGAATACTACTAGATATTAAATAGGGTGTCCCATGAAAAGCATGCAAGACTTAAGGAGGTTAGGCTGGAGTAATACCGAGTAACTAACGCTCTATCAGTCCAAGTCGAGTTCTTATCTGTTACGAAGCTAAATCATGGATGACCTTATGCGCCAAAATCCACCCATATACTCGTAGTCATCAATAACTCTGATTCAGTAACAATTGAGAACTAGACTGATGTTGATATAGAATTTACTCCTCATAATTAGGTCAAGGATAACTTCCTGATGTTTGGCATGCTTTTCGCGGGGCATCCTGTGTTGACTAAGGGCATCTGGACGTATATCTAAGCTACTTTATAAACGTATTTTGACATCATCATCACCATCATCATCATCCGGACCTCCTTTCCCAGCCTAGGGCAGGGTGAGGAGTAGCAACGTCCATACAGCCCAAATTTGCCCAATCCAATGGGCCATGCTTCCATTCACTCATCATTCAAGCCCCCGGAATCCTGGCTCTATCGGATATGCCAAAAACATTCACCACGTTCTGTAGCTTCACATATCGTATCCGATAGAGTCCATCCATAAAAAGGGGTGCCAAAATCACTAATCACGCACTTCTCACAACATTCATCAAGCCAGCTCGCTAGCCTTACCGACTTCCAAACCTATATTCCTCACACATTCATCCACCACATCTCTCCACCTTCTCCTTGGCCTACTTCACCTCCTCCCTCCTTCGAATTCGCTCAGATATACCTTTCACCACTCTACTGTTATCCATTCTTTACACATGACCATACCATCTCAGTACACTCTCTTCGATTCTGGTGTCCACCAACTTCCTCACTCCGCATCTTTCACGAATCTCATTATTTCGTATCCTATCCACCCTCTGTACTCCACATACATTCCTCAGCAGTCCAATCCTCACTGCTCTTACTCTTGACTTTTCATTTTCATGCCACACCATAGTCTCAAATCCATATGTTAAAGTTGGCACTAACACTCCTTCATGTAAGCCTCGTGCAGCTGTAACATTCAAGCCTCTCTTTCTTATCAAGGCCTTCATTGCACTAGCTACTTTTCTTCCTTGTGTCACTCTATTTTCAACTTCTTTTGCACATTTTCCTCTCTTTTCTATCTCTGTACCCAGGTATTTGAACTCTCACACCAATTCCAGTCTCTCTCCATTCACTGTTACATCGCACTGGGAGTCACTTTCTCTCTCAATAACCATTACTTTACTCTTTTCTACATTTACTCTCAAGGCACGACGCTTACAGACATCAGCAAAACTCTACACTAGCCTACCAAGTTCCTGTATCATACTTGCAAGCAGTACTTCATCATCAGCATACAACAAATTTGACATATTCCATCCATCACCATTCATTACCAACGCCATCCCTCTCTCCATTACTCGTGTTTTTACTTCTCTAATCATCCCCTTCATTTATATATTGAACAACCATGGGGACATCACACAACCTTGTCACATGCCCACACTGATCGTGAACCATTCACTTGGATGCCCATTAACCCTTACACGTGCTTCACTACCATCATAAAAACTCTTGACGGCACCTAGCAGCTTACCTTCTACACTGTACATGGGCAAAACTTTCCACAATCCTTCTCTGTCCACTTTGTCATATGCTTTTTCCAGATCCATGAATGCCATAAACACCTTATGGTCCATCTCACAAGCCTTCTCTACTATCTGTCTCACTGCAAATATTTGGTCCACACATCCTCTGCCACTCCTAACGCCACCCTGTTCACCACTCACTAGGACTTGATATCTCTCTTACTTTCTCTATAATAATTCTTCCATATACCTTCCTTACCACACTCAATAAATTTATGCCACGATAAATCATGCACTCACTTTGCTCACCTTTATTTTTTTACAGGGGTACAATCACAGCCTTCTTCCACTCTGCAGGCACAGTTTCACTCATCCATGCCTTCTTACATATCTCCAGCAAGCACTTCATTCCACTCTCTCCACTACACTTAAGCATCCCTGCATAAACCTCATCAACCACAGCTGCTTTCCCATTTTTCGGTCGCTCACAACACTCTTCACCTGTGCGAGTGTCACGTCTCCTGGTACTGCATCCCTTCTCTGAACACCCCCAAAACCAATCATGTTTACAGCAGCTCTGCTCTCTCTATTACCATTCATCAGGCTTTCAAAATAATATTTCTTTCTGGTCCTTACTTCATCTCCATGGGTTAATAATCTACCACCTAAATCATCACATTTCTTTCTGCTTTTCCTTCTACATTTCCGCACCTCATTCCAGAATAACTTTCTATTTTCAGAGTAGTTTGCATTCATTTTTCTTCTTGGATCCTCATGTACCTCCTTCTTTTTCCTCTTCACTAGTCTCGTTACGTGCTTCTTGCTCTCAGTATATTCAGTTCTTATTTCAACTGAACCCTTTTTCTGTAACCACTTAAGGCACTTCTTCCTTTGACGTGTATATAAATTTGCTTGGCAACCTCACATGGTACATGTTATTAACCATATCAGTGTGTACATATTGTTTCTTTTTCATTGTATAAATACAGTACTGTTAATCCTTTTGCTACACTGTCCCCTCTTTGTGGTTTAATCTTGCTGCACCCAGATGATTTTATTTAGCCTTGATGAACATTCAGTGTGGTGAAAGCTGTGTTTAACCTCTACAAATCGAAAGTCTCCCTAAGCTGAATAAAATTGTCCAGAGAATGTAAGAGTACACCAAACAACAATCATATACAACAGAATGGTTTTCCCGAGCTGAAGGGGTAAAATGGAATGGCAATAGGCACTGTAGCTGTATTCCTGTGGGCTTAGATGGCTCCGTAACTCATTCGGCATATAACCCCAATAAATAATTCCCTTTCCATTTATGACTTTGTATTTTGAATATTAGGTCGTAACTTCGTTGGCGTCAGAAACTTCGGTTAATATTGACTTTATGCTATTTCTCTATCTATTGCCAGACGCCTTAATCCCGTAAGGGGTGGCCACAAACAAATAGCCTCCATGTCGCCCTGTCCCCCGTCATTTCACTGCCCTCCTCCCAGCTCACACCACCCTCCTTCACATATCTCTTCACTCCATCCCTCCATCTCAACCTTGGCCTCCCCCTCCCTATCCCCTACTCCACCTCACTCACATACACACTCCCCATTAGTCTCTAGCTCTCCATCCTCTCCACATGGCCAGACTACCTCAGTGTATTTCTCCTAACGCTTTCTATGACATCCATATCCACACCACGACGCGCCTTCACTTCCTCATTTGTCAGTCTGTCTCTCCATGTAACGCCACATGCTCCTCTCAAATAACTCATTTCCACTGCTTTCACTCTTGACTTGTGTCCTTCCATCAAGGTCCAAGCTTCACATCCATACGTTGGAGTTAGTATCACAATACTATCATGAAGTGACTTTTTTTACTTATGCTCACTTCCCTGTTCCTTATGAATGTTTTCAAAGGACCAGCAACCTTTCTTCCTCGTTGTACCCTTTCAAGCATTTCATCCTCCAAACTTCCATCCTCACTCATCACACTACCCAGGTACTTAAATGCACTCACATTTTCCATTTCCTCATCATCCAACCTCACTGTACATTCACTGACTTCATTTCACTCGAAGACCATAACTTTACTCTTCCCTACATTCACCTTTATATTCCGTTTCTTACACACACTTCCAAACTCATTCATCAAGCATAGCAGTTCCCCTTCGTCTTCACTTAACAAAGAACGCCGCCCTCTCTCACTAGCGCTGTTCCAGCATCCACTGAATTACCTTCTATCTCTCCATATTCAGACTGAACAACCATAGAGACACGACACATCCCAGTTTCAGCCTAACATCCAGATAGAAAAATTCACTTCGCTCACTATCCACACACACTGCAGCCTTAGCTCCCTCACACATACTTTTCACGGCATTCAACAACTTCCCATTTACTCCATTTATTCTTAATATTTTCCACCTTCCTTGTCTATCCACTCTCTCACATGCTTTCTCTAAATCCACGAAGACCACATACAACTTCTTTCCCTTCTATAGAAATTTTTGCACTAGAGACCTAAAACCTCCCTGTTCTTCTCCAACTAATGCCTCTGTTATTTCCCTAACTCTGTCAATAAGTATCCTATCGTATACTCTGCCTATTACACTAAGACAAATGCCCCTATGATTACCAGATTCTTCTTATTCCCCTTTTCATTTGTACAAGGGAATAATTATATCTGACTTCCAATCCTCCCGAACTCTACTCTCCTCCCCGGCCAATCTGCACATCTTCCACATCCATTCTACTATTATCTCTCTCCCATGCTTCAGCATTTCACAACACACTCCAACAATTCCTGGGGCTTTCCCCATTTTAACCTTCTTCGTTTCTTCCACAACTTCCATCCTATTGATTTCTTCCTCCCTTCTGACATCCCTCCATCACCCAGCCACTCCCCAGCCTCTTGCAGTCTCATTACTTTCTTTCTCTATGTTCAGCAATTCATTAAAGTGGTCTCTCCATCTGCTCACTTTTTCTCCCTTCTCCACTAGTAATCTACCATTATTATCTTTCACTCCCCAACTAACCACTTCTTTGGCACCCTGTCTAACTGTCTTTACCTCTTGCCAGAACATTTTCTTACATTCCCTCCCTTTTACACTCAAATTCCTTCGAAATTCCTCATCCACTCTCTTCTTACTCTCTCTTACTAACTTTTTCACCTCTCTCTTCCTATCTACATATAACTCTCTCTTTCTTCTCTCAACTTTTTCCAACCCCCTGTTTCCCATTCACTCACTATATGCTTTCTTCTTTTGTGCCACAGCCTCTCTCATCTCTTCATTCCACCATGGTGTTCCCTGCTCCCCCTTTCGTCTTCTCTTCACCCCACACACCACCTCACATGCTGTACAGATTTCTTCTGTGAATATCTTGCACACACCTTCCACGTCCCCCATCTGCTCCAATCCACATTTACCCAGTTGCTTCTCTACTTCCCTCTTATATTCTGCCTTTTGTCTATCCTCTTGTAACCTTTCCACCACACCACACAAATAAACCAACTACATGACACTAACAACGATACCAACAAAGCACACCACACCACACCACACTATCACTTACTTAGGTGCCGTGAAGCCTGCCCTGTAGCCAGAGTATCGCTAGGCCAGTACCAGCATGCAGGAGACACACACCACCACCACCACCACCACCAGCACACACCAGCGAGCCTCGGTTGGTCTGCATTGCGGCTGGCAGTTCTCCTTGAGGTAGGGGGGAAAACGGTGCCATTGAAATATTCTTAGGCAATCACCTTAAACACTACAACGATTAATAGCATAAAGGCAAGGTAAAGGTTTGAGGTTGGAATATTTTGGCTTAGAAAGAGGTGCTGATCAAGTATTATTAGGCAGTCAGCTTAAAGACTACGAAATTGCACATCTAAAAGGTATAAAGAAGATTCTCAACTGAAATATTTTGATAAAGAAAAAAATATATGTACTGTATAAAGATGTGGGTATTCAAGTAATCGTGGGCACGAGACTCGATAATTTTTACCTTGAAAGTTAGGAAAATCTGCCATGCTTCTTAGCATAATAAAATTAGTGTTTACACACAGAGAAGCATTATTCTCAGACATTAGGTACAAATATTAAAGGCCTTTCACCCCTTTAATCCGGTGACGTGTATATTACTTTGCACACCACTAGCCTATCTGCAGACAGTTTCATTCAGTTTGGGTCTGGCTTTTCCATTTGGAGGATATAAATATAGCCATAATTAACCCATGACTACTAAAGATTTTTCCTAAGGTGGATAAAATGGTCAGGAGGTGTGAAGAATAAACCAACAGAATGTCAATTGACTAAAGGGGTTAATTCTCGGGAGGCGACTCACGAAGGTCACTCGGGTATCACTAGACGGTTTTGCTAGCCACAGGGAAATCTCTGGACATAAATTTAAAAAAAATAAAGTTTTAGACTTGTATTACTGGGTCACGTAGAAATAAATACATTCAAAAACTTCTCTGTTTATGGTTATGCATCCAAAAAACTTATGTTTTATTTATCCATCTAGAAAATTCCGTTCTATTTATGTCTCCAGAAACTTCTGTTCTGCTTATGCATCCAAGGCCTTCTGGTCTATTTTTACATAATATATATTTTAGAGGCACAACATAGGATTGACCAGAAATCTTGAATATCAATAAACTGCTTGGATTAGTTTTTCTTAATAATTTTTGCATCACTGAATGATCCTGCAGTTTGTTAAGACCTTACAGTTCACTAAACCAAAATGCACAATGATAAGTTTATTTATGCTATGCAATACAGTGTTTACTGACAAATGACAATAAGAATCACTCTGATACTACATAAAGGCATTTGAAAATTTATGGCATTTAAAGAAATCTTGGGGTGATGTTATACACGCGGTAGAAAAATATATTGACACAGAAAGGTGGTAACTTGACGTTCTTGGACACAGAACATTAAATTATTCATGTTACTTTGAAATAATTCGGCCTCACAAAAACATATAAATAAAAGGAAATTTAAATGTTTGGGTATACTTAGACAGGAATTCTTGGAATAAAAGAAGCATACAAAAATGTTTTGCAAGAAAGCTTTAATTTTTGGACTGGACTTACTCGCCAGTACAGAAAAAATGCACCCTAAACAAGGTATTCGAGTGTGTGTATATTTGAACAATGAACTTCGAAAAAAGATTTTTTTTAAATTATAACGATACAATGTTTCCAACTCACAATTTTTCATGTTATGGCTCTATTCCCTCACCTCCCTCCTGACCCCTACTCCTACAGTAACAATCATACACGTGTACAATAACAAATGTGGAGTTAAGGTCTGCCGGGGAGCATTCCTCCACCTCCCTCCCCACCCCTACCTCCTACACTTACCATTAGGCACGTGCATTATATATATATAAAAAAAAAATGTAGAGTTAAGGCCTGCTGGAGCACATTCGCTCACCCCCTTCCACATCTCTACCCCTACACTCACCATCAAGCACGTGCACCATAACAGATGTGGAGTTAAGGCCTGCCGGGGCACACGTATAGTTGCCGGTATCTGAAACGCGGGCTGAGGTGATGAGCAGGTGACTGATGGTGGTGGGGCCCTTCTCCACTATCATGGACACTCCACCGCGGCTGCTGCTGTAGCTGATGTTCTGGAGGACGAGAAGAGTGGGAGAGGTTAATATATCAGTTGAAGCAAGCACTAGGAACGAAAAACAATAGCAGGAAAATAGAAGAATGGAAAGAAGTTAATATAGAGTTAATAAGGACAACAGGAGAGACAAGAATAGGTTAAAAAGAATAAAGACAGAAGGAACGAGAGGAGGAAAGAGGAAGATCACTGACATTCCCGAAGACTGTTGTTGTAGATGATGTGCTGCACGAGAAAGGTAACTAAGTGATTAGAAAAAGGGCTACAGCAGAGGGAAAAAAAGACGACTTGAAAGAGGAATGGCAGAAAATGGAAGATTCAAATGCAAAACAATCGAGAAGAGGGAGGAAAGGGGGCAGATAGATCATACTCATTTCCATAAGGCTAATGCTGCAAACGATTAAGTGGGTAGGGGGAAGGGCTAGTGGAAAGGAAACAAGCACATCGAATGTGTACAGTTCCATTCCAGCGAAGATGACTCTATGAAATATGATTGGGAAAATTAATAATACCATAGTTATCGCTAAAATGTTTTCTGCTGCGCTCATTGTTGCTATGACAATGTTAATTTGTAATACCTTCGCCTAGAGAAATGCTGTGTCTTCTCTACTCTCAGTGAGCTCTGCAGTGGGAATAAAGAAATGACAGACACTAGGGAAAAAGGGCCAGGAGAAAGTGGAATGAGAGCGAGATAAAAAAGATATAAACACACACGGAAGAATAGAGGAGAAAATCATAAAACACAAGGGAAAATAATGGAAACGAAAATGTACAGAAATATTTAGAAAGAGTGGAAAGGGAAGATTAAAAAAAAAAAAAAAACGACGGAAGGATACACGAGTGCAAGAGAAAATAAAGGAACGACAGGAGCTGACAAAATAATGACATGAGAGGGAATAAAAATGAACGGCAACAGCTTAGGAGAGACTAAAACAGAACAAGGAAACACAATGACCAGAGGAATTTGAGGATAAAAGGGGGGAAATAAAACGAGAGACAGACAGACAGACAGACAGACAGACAGACAGACAGTCGGAACATTTATAATGGCTAATGCCATTGCCATTAAAAAGGATCCGGATCTGGATCCTTGGAGATTTTGATGGAATACATAGGATCCGGAACGGCCCACAACTTTAATAATTGTTCCTTGACCCATGGCCCACTCTTCCATAAAATTTTATTGAAATTCGTTGAAAACTTTTGGAGATATTGTATAGGATACATAGGATCCGGATCCGGATTCAGATCCGCCCCCAATTTAATAAACTCTCTCTTGGCCCATGCCCACCCTACCACAAAATTTCATATAAATTCATTGAGAACTTTTGGAGGTATCGTGCGGGCTACATAGGATCCGGATCCGAATTTGCCCCAAATAATATCAAGTTTTTCATGGTTCATGGCCCACCTTTCCACAAGATTTCTCTGAAATTGACTGAGAACTTTTGGAGATATCGTGTGGACAAAGAGACAAACATATGTGAATACAAAACGTCCTCCAACTTCGTTGGCGAAGGTAATGAAAAATGAAATGAAGCCGATAGACAGAAAAGTGAAGAGCGAAAAATCATTAAAAATTTAACGAAAAGGAATATGAACAACAGAGACGAAAAAAGGCCTATGTGCTTGTATTGCAACAACCGACATTTACACGCCTGGCACACAAGTGCAACTCTTCTGTATACATTGAAGTGATGATTCACGGGTCCCAAAGGCAACTGATTCATAGGGCCGAGGAACACCACTTTCAGTCACTAGAAAATAGACACGGCATCGCCTAATGGTTTACGTGGGGCAGAGAAAAAGACAAAACGAGGGTTTAAGAAAAGAATTGTCGTGGGTCAGCCCTTGTCAGTACAGATGCCTCAGTAACCAACACGTCACAAACAATAATATACCACCTCAACGTGAGCTACACCTCCCGTCAGTCCCGTGAGGCATGATAAGCACATAAGAACTAAAAGGAAAATGAGACGGAAGAGAGAGAGAGAAAAAAAAAACAGATCAGAGAACGAGGCGAAAAGGAGAACAAAACAGGAAAATCAGAAATAAAAAAGAATAAAATTAAGAAAATGAGAAAACCGAAGAAAAAAATAAGAGATTGAAAAGAATAGGACGAAAAATCGAACAAGAGAAAGAGAGAGAGAGAGAGAGAGAGAGAGAGAGAGACAGACAGACAGACAGACAGACAGACAGAGACTATACTGCAGTTACTGTGATCCAAAACCTGTTAACGTGTGCCTCATAATCAACGCGTTATTAAGAGTCCACAGCAGCGTCAACCACACCTCCGTCAGCGCAGGGGAGCGGGAGAGGGGCAGGGCAGCAGGACCAGCCCTCACATACGAAGAGGGGGAAGAAGGGAACGAGAAAAAGAATTGAGGAAACAACAAAACGACACGAGAACGAAAAGGAATAAAACTGAGGAGCAAGAGAAAACAACAAATAAAGGTAGAGAAGAGGACTACACAAGGAAGAAAAAATGGAAATTCAAACGAGTACCAAAAAAAAAAAAAAATGAAGAAAATATATGAAAACAAAACGAGGAGAAAAACAAAATTTTAAAAATATCGAATAAAATGAGAACTGTAAGACAAAAAGAAAACTCAGACAAGAGGAAAGCAGACGATGACACACACACACACACACACACACAGTAATCTGGCCTAGCCCCCGTCAAATACACTAGTCTCAGTACAGACGAAAGATAATGTACCCTCAGCTGGATAAATAATCGTTTCTAGCAGCCTCAAGACAGGGCTTCATCACATGAACACTGGGGAAAGTGTTCTCTAAAGGCGTTTTCGCTTTCCCCTAAATAGTGTTGTCCGGAAGTAGCCTAAATATAAAACCCAATGGCGTAGACAGGAGCCGAAGATTTAATCTCTCTCTCTCTCTCTCTCTCTCTCTCTCTCTCAGCTGCCGGGAGAGAGGCAGAGAACGTAAAATAGCGAAATCTCTTATCTGTGGGAGCGTGTCACTGGAAGAAATGGTGGTGGTAGTGGAAGAAGAGGAAGGAGTTGGGGATTGAAGAAGCAAGGAAAATGAGAAATAGTAAGAAAAATAAGAAACAGGGCAGGAAAACAGATATTCACATTCTCAGGCTCCTATGACTCTCCCTGCTAACAAAATCGTCTGCTATAAATGCAGATAATGTCCCTGAAATTACACGCTCTAATGGACGTAAAGGAGCTGATGATAGCCAATACCCTCATTAGACACAAAATGATCCACAGGTGTACGTGGCGAGTGATGAGAAGGGAAGGTGGTTAACTGAATGAACGGACGGCAAGGAATGATTATGTGTGTGTGGATGACAGAATGAGAAGGTGAGTAATGGATTCAAGGACATACAGAGGTTGGGGTAGTGGACTTTCTGAAGTCCAAATGAAATGGAGGAAGAGGAGAAGGGGGAAGGACAGGAGGAAGTAGTCCATACAATGAGAGTAGAAAGGTTGCAAAAAGGATGGAAAAAAAGACAGAATATAAGAGAGAAGTGGACGGGCGATTGGGTAAATATGATTTGGAGTAGATGGGGGACGTGGAAGGTGAGTGCAAGATATTCACAGAAGAAATCTGTGCAACATGTGAGGTGCTGTGTAGGGTGAGGAGAAGAAAGGGGATGCAGGGAAAAGCATGGTGGAATGAAGAGGTGAGAGAGGCTGTGGCGCAAAAGAAGAAAGCATATAGTGAGTGGATGAGAAACAGGGGCGTGGAGGAAGTTGAGAAACAGAAGAGAGACGTATGTACTGGGAGGAAGAAGGAGGTGAAAAGAGTAGTGAGAGAATAAGAAGAGTGGATGAGGAATTTAAAACGAATCTGAGTGTAAAGTGGAGCGAATGTAAGAAAATGTTCTGGAAAGAGGTAAAGAGAGTCAGACAGAGTGATAAAGAAGTAAGTCGGGGAGTGAAAGATAAAAAATGATAGATTGCCAGTGGAGAAGGGAGAAAAAGTCAGCAGATGGAGAGAACACTTTAAGGAACTGTTGAACATAAAAAATAAAAGTAATGCTAGTATATGTGGCTGGGAATGGCTGGGAGAGGGAGGGAGGTGAGAAGAGAGGAAGGAATCAATGGGATGGAAGTACTGGAAGCAATGAGGAAAGTCATAATGGGAAAAGTCCCAGGAATTGATGGAGTGTGTGGTGAAATGCTAAAGCATGGGGGATAGATGGTAGTAAAACTGATGTGGAAGATGTGCAGATTGGCATGGAGGAAGGTAGAGTCCCGGAGGATTGGAAGTCATGTATAATTATTCCCCTGTACAAAAGGAAATGGGGAAAAAGAAGTGTGTTGTAATCACAGAGGCATTTGTCTTCTTAGTGTACTAGGAAACGTATATGGTAAGATACTTATTGACCAAGTTAGGGAAATAACAGAGGAATTCGTTGGAAAAGAACAAGGAGGTTTTAGGAAGGGATTTGGAGAAAGCATTTGACAGAGTGGATAGACAAAGAATGTGGAAAGTATTAAGGATATATGGAGTAAATGGGAAGTTGTAGAATCCCTTGAAAAGTATGTATGACGGTGCTAAGGCTGCAATGCATATGGAAAGTGAACAGATTGAAATTTTCTATCTGAATATTGGATTGAAACAGGGATGTGTCATGTCACCATGGTTGTTCAGTCTGTATATGGATGGCGTTATAAGAGATACAAGATAGGACAGTGGACGTTGGAGCGACCCAAATGAGAGAAGGCAGTGTTTAGAAACTTCCTGTACTGTTTATGCAGATGATACTGTGTTGTTAAGTGAAGACGAAGGGGAACTGCAAGGCTTGGTGAATGAATTTGGGAGTATATGCAAGAAACGGAATCTAAAGGTGAATGTAGGAAAGAGTAAAGTTAGGGTCTTTGAGAGAAATGAAGTCACTGAATGTACGGTGAGGCTGGATGAGGAGGAAATGGAAAATGTGAGTGCGTTTAAGTACTTGGGTAGTGTGATGTGTAAGGATGGAAGTTTTAGAGGGTGAAGTGCTTGAAAGGATACAACAGGGAAGAAAGTTGCTGGTTCTTTGAAAGCAATGATAAGGAACAAGGAAGTGAGCATGGAAGTAAAAAAGGCGCTGCATGACAGTTTTGTGATACCAACTCTAACGTATGGAAGTGAAACTTGGACCTTGTTGGAAGGACAAAGTCAAGAGTGAAAGCAGTGGAAATGAGTTAGCTGAGAGGAGTGTGTGGAGTTACATGGAGAGACAGACTAACAAATGAGGAAGTGAAAGAGCTTTGTGGTTTGGATGTAGCGTTAGGAGACATATATTTAAGTGGTCTGGCCATGTGGAGAGGATGGAGAGCGAGAGACTAACGAGGAGAGTGTATGCGAGTGAGGTGGACTGGGAGAGAAGAGGGAGGGAGAGCCGGCGATGAGATGGAGAAACGAAGTGGAGAGGTATACGAGAGAGGGTAGTGTGAGCTGGGAGCAAGGCAGTGATGTGGCATTGGACAGGCCGACATGGAGGAAATTTGTTTGTGGCCACCCCTTACGGGATTAAGGCGTCTGGCAATAAATAGATAGAAAGACAGAAACTACCGTAACGCGGGTAATGAAGGTCGTCGTGACGGCTGCTAATGACAATATCCGTGGTAATATATCGCTACCTATAAATGCCACTAACAAAGAATAATAACCAGATTTTGAAAAGGTAATAATACCATCAGCCATATTAACATGGGTTTAATTACACTGTGTTATAGAACCGGTCTGGGTTAATGAAGTATCACGAAACTTTTGGGTAAAAAAAAGAAAAAAGTAATAATATGCCTCACTTCTCATTATCTGCGTCTACCAGCTCTTCTTACCTAAATTTGATCCCAGCAGATACTTAAAAGGAGGTAGTAGTTACTAAGTAGTATGTCCTTTGATATACTCTCACATGTTCGCACTCCGTGGAGATTGTCTTGGTGATTTGTGCTGAGGCAGGTAGTGGTTCAATAGGGGTGTGGTAGTCAAGAGGTTTGAGATGTGGCTTATTCTCCGAAAGTACACGAGTTCATTCCGAGACTGTGTGAAATAACTGGTTGAATGTTTGATTTTCCTTAAAGTTATACTCTATCTTCCACAAGACCCACTGACAAGACACAAAAACACCTAAGCTAATACCATCACACCAGTCCAGAGTGAGACAGTCCTACCATGTTCTCAATATGCTCGGTGGGTATTACGTCAAACTGGTGACTTAAGGTGTGCAGTATTCGTACGCGTATGTAAGAGAATAGCTGGGCCTTAGGAAACGGTTTATAAAGTTGTACCCGAAGTTGAACATTTAAAAAGAAGAAAAAAAAAAACATACCCACAAACACATCCTACCAACACATCTCCACATGAGCTTATCAGACCTATACTCCAAAAGCCCTGCACTCCTACGCCGGAGCTTGAAGCATCTGGTGGGGATGGGCCACTTCTCTAGTGAGAGATACAAAAAAAGAAAAAGTTTCTTGGCTCTAATGATTCGTTTTCTTTCAGGACCCTTAAAACACTGCTTGAACCTGCATAGCTGAGTTGTCCGCCATAGCCAGGCGTGGACAAGCAAGCTAATACAGTACATACATACAGTGTACATACATACATTCATGCATGCATACATTACACACTCATGTATCTGTTCATTTACGTAGTTTTGCTACTTCACGCTGAAGAACCCTTTCCAAGTTGAGTAAATAAACTGAATAGACCTAGCTGTATTAACTAGAGCCAGACTCCTTAATCCCGGAAGGGTTGGCCACAAACGAGTTGCTTCCATGTCTCCCTGTTCTTCGCCATCAGTCTACTGTACACGTACCGTAATTTCCAGGTATAATGTATGAGCTTTGAGTAGTAAAAATGTGCTTCTGGAATAATGAAACATAAATCTTAGAACCTTAATTTATTTCCTTAGGAACAATTCATTCAGTACTGATGTAGCTAACAACGATAATAGGGCAGTTGGTATTACGTATAAGAAAACTGGAATACATAAGGCAAAACAGGTAATTGACTGATACGTCACGGCTTTGCTGAGTCTCCGTAAGGGTGGACTGCAATCGACAAGCAAGAGCTGGCATTATTCTACCCTCTCACACTCTCTGTTATAACTGAACCTGCGGTAACACTCCATGACTTACCTTATACTACCCTCTTTTCCCTTGCCTTGTCTTGCTCTACCCTGCTTTCCTCCTCAGTCACCTACCCTGCCCTTCCACTGTCCTATAATGCGTTACCCTGTCCTTTCTTTCTGCCTGCCTTCTGCCATATCCTACTCTACCAATCCCTTCTGTGGCCTACCCTTCACTGACCCTGCCATACCGTTCCCCTAAGTGACCACACTCTGTCATGGACTATTGAGCCCTGTCCTGTCTTATCGTAACCTATTGTAACCTTCCCTACCCTACCCTACCGTTCCATTCTCTGTCATGCCTTGCCCTGTCTCCTCATCGAAGCCTACCGCTCCTTACCCTACCCCACGCTATCCAGCCCCACCCCGCCGTCGTGTGGTAACCTACCCTTGGGCCGTGATGTTTATCCTTGTGGAACCATCTGACGTACGCAGGCGGCTCCGGGAGGTCGTGTAGGATGCAGGTGAGGTTGATCATGCTGCCCTTCTGCACGAACAGATCAGGGGCGCCAAGGATCTCACCTCGGGGCTCTGCCGGGGAAGAGAGAAAGTTCAGCTGAGGTCAACAGATGTCAGAAGTTATATACACACACACACACACACACACACACACACACATACACAGAATGAGAGAGAGAGTATTGATGATGATTCACATCTGTGTGTGTGTGTATATATATATATATATATATATATATATATATATATATATATCATCAGCAGCCGTTGGGGTCCACTGCAGGACCGGCCTATCCCTACCGAAGCACGGACTATACAGCCAATGTATCTCTACCCAGTGGCTTAAGCTGTCTGGTAGAGATTGTATGTAGGGTGAGAAGTGCTTGTGAGTGTGATTGTAGTGTTGTAGTGGCTTTGGGTGTTTATGTACTTTGTGACCCAAGTGTAATCGGCCCGCCTTAAGCCGACTGGGTGCAAGCATACTAATATGCGACACTGGTTCAACCACAGCACCCCTTGTGTCCGCCAAAGTAGCAAGTGGCTTGGTGAACGCTTCCCAAAGTTTTTACAACTCTGCCGGGAGGCGAACCCGCACTCACCAGTGTGCGAAACGCACACTCTACCACTGTACCACAGAGGCTCATATATATATATATATATATACTGAATCTTGATGACAATATACGGTATATCTATCTACAGTATATTCTGGACCTGGAGCGGTGGCGTCCTCGTCGTGGGTCTACCCCCCAGGAGCTGTCGAAGAGAAGTGGAGGACAGCATGGGGGCCAAACCACCACAAACCCCCCCCCCGGCCCCTCACGGGGCTCGAGTACCTGGGAGTGGCTTCGGTCACCCGGGCAAGTACCACATCTCCCAACACAACACACACAACAACACCATTTTTTCTACACCGAGAAATAACTCCCCGGCTGTCATTTCTCGACGACTTCTTCTAGCTGGGGACATTGAGAGCAATCCAGGACCCACCAACAAATACATATGTCCAACATGCTCAAAAACTATCACGTTGAGCCGACAGACAAAGGGTTCAGTTCAATGCAATTCCTGCAAGAACTAGACCCATTATCATCTGCACAACACTCGCATCCAGAAAACATTACACAAATACCTGGACCTGCTCCTTATGCTCCTTCCCCCCACCCACCAACCCCCCCTACCAATCCTACTCCTACTTCCTGCACACCTCCACATCCAAACCCACCGATCCTTCCAACGCCATCCAGTCCCCCAACTCCTCCCATTCCAACCCATCCTACTCCACCTCAACCCTTACCTCCATCACAACCTCCTCCTACCCCTTCCCCTCCACCCACACCACCTCCCCCCCATGCTGCTGCAGCCAACACACATCGGACACACAACATAAACATCCTTCAGTTAAACATAGATGGCATAAACACCAAAAAACAAGAACTCACACAATTCATCAAACAACAGAACATACACATTGCCATCTTCCAAGAAACAAAACTACACAAAGCACAGAAAACACCAACATTTCATAACTTCACCACCATTCGACAAGACCGGGCCGACGGCGGTGGCGGTGGACTCATCACCCTGGTACACAAATTCATCAACTTTGCAGATACCAGTGCACACACAAAGTTACTTCTCCCTCCACATGACTCCACAACAGAAATACAATCAGTTAAAATACGCACTGGTAACAAATCACACATAACAATCGCTAACACATACATTCCCCCCCAATCGTCCCCCACAGTACTACACAATCACTCTCCACAGATACCACATTACCAACATACCCAACATCATCTTGGGTGGTGATTTCAACGCCAAGTCATCGGCCTGGCATGTCAACAACCCTGACGCAGACAAAGGGCAGGTACTACAATCCCAGACAGATCATCTTTTCATACTGAACAATCCAGACCAACATACCCATATCCCACACCAAGCCCTCTTCCTCCCATCATCTCCAGACATCACTTTCTGTTCCCCAAACCTCGCCCCCAGTCATCATCACTACCAAAACCAGAATCATCCCAGGTGGCCACAAACACACATACACTACTTATAAGAGAGCCAACTGGGAGGCCTTTGTAACTGAAACAGAACAACATTTCGAAACGCTAAACAGTACACCCATCACAAACAGTTCCCCACAGACCTAGACTACGCACCTTTCACTTACAACCAGACGAAGCACATCGCTGTGCACACTTTCAATACAATTATACAAAACGCAGACAAAAGACATATCCCTAGAGGCAACAGAAAGAGACACAGCCCCAACTTCACACCAGAAATTCAAGGCCTCATCAGACAACGGGACACACTGCAACACTCCCCAACACCCCATACACAAGACACCGTACAACAAATACAAGAACTCAACACTCAAATAAACAATAAAAATCAGAACAGCAAACACTAAGCTGGAAAAATTGCCTCCAAACACTTGACCACAAAACAAACATCAGCAAACTCTACAAAACACTAAACAGCATCACACTTTCCAACAGCAACACCACACAATCACATGCTGCCATCACAACAACAGACACCATACCCTCAAACAAACAACAAGCAAACACTCTCATCAATCACTTTTCACAAGTCAGCCATCTAAACCCCCATCCCGAAGACCGACGTATCATCCAACGTAAGAGACAGTTCCCCACAGACCTAGACTACGCACCTTTCACTTACAACCAGACGAAGCACATCATTAACAACCTCAAGAACTCATCTGCCTGTGGACCAGACAACATAAGCAACATTCACCTTAAACACCTTGGACCACAGGGCGTACAAGCACTCACCATCATATCAAACTACAGCTACTCACACAACATAATACCCAACATCTGGAAGCATGGCAATATCATCACTATCCCTAAACCCAACAAAGACCCCACGTTGCCCTTCTCACACTGCCCCATCACACACCTCTGCACCCCCTCTAAAGTCACTGAACGACTGGTACTACAACTAGTCACACCTCACATTCCCCTAGCCCAGTCACAACATGGCTTTAGGTCACTATACTCCACAAACACCCTTCTTACAGATCTTACAGAGAGAGTTTTCGATGGCATGAATTCAGCTAGGCCACCACACAGAACACTCCTAATCACACTAGACATTAGCAAAGCTTTTGATGCCATCCCCCACCACAACCTCACAAACAAAATACTCAACACAAACATGCATGATAACAAAAAGATGGCTGGCAAACTACTTAGCAGGCAGATGTACACACGTAACACAAGCCGGTCAGTCTTCTACCATCAGAAACTTCACAAACGGTGTCCCCCAAGGATCTGTTTTGTCCCCTACACTCTTTAACCTATACATGCACGACATACCCACATCCCACACACCACAGATACACATAGCCTCCTATGCAGATGATATAACACTTACATGTACACACCAAAACGCAAACACAGCTGCACACATCATTCAACCTTACCTCAACACACTACACGAATGGTTCATCACAAACAGGCTCAAAATAGCCCCAGCCAAATCTACAGTGACTCTTCTCACAAACTGGACAGCAGAACACAGTCACATCCCACACCTCACCATAAACAACACTCCCCTACCACACACACACACACACACACACACACACACACACACACACACACACACACACACACACACACACAATCCTTGGTGTAACATACAATACATCAATGTCATTTAAACAACACATCACAAACATTAGAAATAAAATATCACCAAGACTCAATGCTTTTAGGTCACATGCCCATACAACATTCGGACACAACAAAGAAACGACCACCACAGTATACAAACAATACATATGTTCAGTGATGAATTATGCAAGCCCTGCCTGGGCTTCTAACCTCACCAAAACACACTACAACACTCTACAGACCATATAGAACAAGGCCCTAAAAATAATCACAGGCTGCACAGCCACCACACCCACAGACCACCTACATCAAGAAACCAAAGTCCTCAAAGTCAAGGATCACCTAGACATGAGAGGCACCCAGTTTCTTGCTGCAGCCTCCACAAACCCACAACATCCACTATTTTACATGGCATCACATCCACCCACACCAAGGAATATCAAAACAACACCCAAAGCACATTATTGAAGACTGCATTGCACACAATCACCTACGCCAACAACACAACATACTCTCTTTGAGAGCTCTGTGGGAAAGCCCGGTCTCGGCTATGGCCTTCCTAAGGGACTCGGGGCTGTTCGGCCAGACTGCCTAGGGAACAACAACAACTACTACTACTACTACTAATACTAATACTACTACTACTACTACTACTACAGTATATTCTGTCTTTCTATCTATCTATCAATATCCACCACCTACAAGCTTGTGGCTATAGTGTGGAGTGTAATAACAGGTATAGGTCTACAAATCTCCTCTCACCTTGAATGCTGTCTTGTTTCTGTGCTTTATTCATTTCTTATCTGTTCACTTTTGCCATTCCTACATCTTAATCATTTTAGAAGAAAATTTCCGTTTTCTAGTATGAAATTAAAATCAAGTCTTTGGAAAATAAACTGAAGTCTTTTACCACATTATTGGGTTCATGACATCACAACCCGTCATGGCCTCACTCCAGCTGCCCGGGACCTGCAACCTCTCTCATACCGGATCATTACACTAGCAGGAGTTTTTTTTTTTCTCTCTCTCTCATACTGTGCTGCGCAAAAAGTATTGATGGCTTTATTTGAATCTCTCTCTCTCTCTCTCTCTCTCTCTCTCTCTCTCTCTCTCTCTGCAGCACTCACCCAGCACCATGAGGTACATGGGGAATGCCATGATAGGTTTGGTGCTGATCTGACACTCGTAGGTCCCCTGATCCCTGGGCTGGGCAGACTTGATCCGAAGCGTCCACTGGTTGGTTCCGTTGAGGTGGATCGCCTCGTAACGCAGATCCGTCGTGTACGTATACCGACCCACCGTCAGGATCCGCAGGTCACGCCCTCGGATCCATGACACCTGTAGAAGGGAGACACTATAGGTGCTATGTATGTTAATGTCTCCAGTTATCTGGATGCTGACCCAGACGACTGGATGATGGATAATTAGTTCGAACTCGTTCCTGGTTACAGACACACTTAGGTTAATACCGCACGTTTTATTAAGCAATCCCAAGATCCATGATCCCTTTGGAGATTAGTGGTGTTAATGTGTTATTGAAGCAAACGTTTCTTTTCCTGCAAAATAAATTAGTCAAAAGATTTCTTCTGGTAACTTGTATTTGTTCTTGATATAATAAGAAACGTAAGGTTCTTATTTCCTTTTCTTCCTGCAAGGAGCCATACAGTACTTCGTCTTTGTTAACTTCTATGTTGCAGACAATGCGGTTCATATATAAGACATTTCATTTCAGTTCTTGTTTGGTTCAGTCTGTTGGTGTGAGGAGTGCTGAAACTTCGACTGCTTCGTGAAATTACTAATCAACTACAGTATGCGAACAATGGACGTAAAAACTACTATCAGTTGTGGAAAAGGATTTGAGACGTAGAAAATAATGCAGGATAGACGATGCTGACGCCGACTGAGTACACAAGAACTGGGATGCGTTATATGTGGACCACTCCCTGTACTTGATTACTTTTGTACTCCACTTGTTTTGTCCTTCCATAAACACAAATTTCAGTTATGACAGGATTGTGATAAGCTATGACTTTACATCCTGGAGTTATAAGGAAAGAGTTCTGTAGTGGTTCCGTGAAGAAAAAAGATTTAAGTGTCTCAAGGGCTGGAGTATGAGCGAGTGAGAGTTCTTGGTAAAAGGCTGCAGCCACGACATTGTTATATATTATTGTGGTGCTGCTGCTTCTGCTGCTGTTGTTGTTGCTGATGTTTCATCTCAGCATTTTCACCTAAGATAATTTTATGCGCTGCCTTTATTTCTAGATCTTATTTCAGTCACCCCATATTTTTAGGTGAATTAGATGATGATGATGATGATGATGATGATGATGATGACGGTTTTACATACTTGTTCTCTTCTTGTGAATTGTCTTCGAAAGAAAGTTTCCTTGCCGTGGCCATGAAGCATGTGCATCCCTGTAATTAGTGGAGCTATATTAGTCAAGAGCAACCATACAGGTTTGTTATTACGGCAAAGACAAAAGGTGTTCACCTTCCATTAATTTCCTGAATCGGAACTGTGAAATACATGCTCAAAATAGCTTCTAAACCACTATGACCAGGTCCTCGAAGTTATAGCTTCCAGTATCCAGCATCAATGGAGAGTCTGGCATGGCCAAGGCCACACACTCTTCAGACCAAAGGATGCTTAGAATATCTCGGTATCTTGATCTACCCGTTGTTGGAATCTAAACCTTGATATTTACAACGCCCAAATTCTTGTTATTTGGCTGATCTTCTTGAGGAAGTGTGATATGTTAAATGAGATACTGTAGACCTTAATGAGGCCAGACGACCTGGTGACTCATTTTCAATCCTACCTCACCTCAAATGGGAGATGACAACGATGATGATTTTTTTTTTTTACATTACTTCTGAATTCTAATGCCATCATCCTTTTCGAGTAAAGTGCTGACTTGTTTTGATTCTTTGGTATATGTAGTCTTTTCGAAATGACAGAGCCACAGTGAATTTCTTCACTACTAGAGTGCCTCTTAAACGGAATGAAATCATCTGGTAACAACAAGAATATAATGCGTGTTTACTGTTTTCCATTGACTTGACGCCTTTCACCTTGTTTATTTCGTTGTTTTCACATGGCGACTTTTGCTTGTTTGCATCTGTTACTTGCATCTGCAGATTCTGACGCCTTCACTTGATGACACAGATACAAATGGTCGGCTTCACTGCTCGTCTGTACAACCTCCTTCAACTCCCTTCCAGTCCCCTAAAAGGAAGGTCGCGACTGCGGGAAAATAGCAACTGCAGCCTACAATTCATTCAGTTCATGTGCAGATAAGCCTGGGTCACCATTAAAACGGCATATAAAAAGGAAACATACATCGATTTAGCTGTATTCCTGCAGCAAGATAACGTCAGAGTTCACACAGGTCACTGATATGAAAACCTTATTATATTTTTTCCACGGAATGTTACTTTTGTCACTCCAAGATGTGGTGAGGAAGAAGTAGTGCCAGAGCATGATGGTGTGGGCATGCTGTGAGAAAACGGTATGAGAAAGTTTGGTGAGAAGCTGGAATAAAAATAAAGGTTTGAGGGATACGTATAAAAGACAGCTATAAGACGGAGGGGAAAAGGAGTGGTGCTGTGATGGTGAGAGTGGTGATGTGGTGTGGTGGTATAAGGGCGTACTTGTGTAAAAGTGTGGTGATGCGAGGATATGGCGGTGTGAGGGAGTGGTGGCCTGAGTCATGGTGTGAGGGTGTGGTGGTGTGAGGATGAGGTGGTACAAGGGTTTGGTGATTTGAGGATGTGGTGATGCAAGGGTGTGGTGGTGTGATGGTGTGGTGGTGCTAGAGCATGTCGGTGTGAGGATGTGTGGTGTGAAGGTGTGGTGGTGTAAGGATGTGGTGGTGTGGTGGCGTGGGTTGTGTGATGGTGCAGTGCTGTGATGATGCTAGAGCATGTTGATGTGAGGATGTGTGGTGTGAGGGTGTGGTGGTGTAAGGATGTGGTGGTGTGGTGGTGTGATGGTGTGGTGGTGCTAGAGCATGTTGGTGTGAGGATGTGTGGTGTGAGGATGTGTTGTGTGAGGGTGTGGTGGTGTAAGGATGTGGTGGTGTAATGGTGTGGTGATGTGATGGTGCGGTGGTGTGATGGTGTGGTGGTGTGATGGTATGGTGGTGTGAGGGTGTGGTGGGTTGAGGATGTAGTAGTGTAAGGGTTTGGTGCTGCGAGAGTGTGGCAGTGTGATGGTGTGGTAGTGCTAGTGTGTGATGGTGTGAGAGTACGGTGGTGTGAAGGTGTAGTGGTGCTAGTGTGTGGTTGTGTGAGATTGTGTTGGTGATGGTGTGATGGTGCTAGGTTGTGGTGGTATGATGGTGTGGTGGTGTGAGGGTATGGTGGTGTAGTATTGCGTGGCCTCTTTAGCAACGCGGATCCCGAAGGCGACTTGCTGACTGGCAGGGAAGTGGCTGAAGGAAGTAAGAGGAAGTAGGAGGTAGGTGGAAGACAGGTAGTAGGTATAAGTGGGAGGAGATAGAAGATATGAGGCAAGAATAGAGGGTAGGTGATTCGAGATAAAGGAGGGCGATAGGGGGTTGGGAGGAGGTCGATAGAATAGGAACTAAGCAGGGGAATGTAGCTGGGAGATAGATATTTTGGAAAGAGATAGGAGGAAGAGACCGCAGGTATATACAAATGCACGTAATAAAAAGTTTAGAAGTAGGGTTTCGAGCATTACAGTTGGTGGTGTGCGATGAGAGGTAGAAGGTACAATAAGCATGAAAGATAAGGAACGAAAGTACCGTAGGTATATACAACGGTAAGAGATAAAGTAAGAGATAAGGATTTGGATTAGGAGGTTGGCAGTAGGTCGTAAGTAATGACAGACAGAAGGTACATAGGTAAGTAGGATGTTGGAGGGAAAGAGGTAGAAGGTTGAAGACAAGAGGCAGAATGTATTTAAAAACTTAGGAGGAATATTGGGAAGGAAACAGAACGGGAGATAAGAAAGGCGTAGGAGGTGCGAATAGGTAACAACGAACCAAAAGTTAATACATAGTGTTAGGAAGGAAAGTGGAAGTTGTAGGAAGGTAGATACTGTAGGTTGCAAAAAATGAGGAGACAAAAGTAACAAGAGGAAAAGAATACACAGGAAGGAGGAATGAAAGAAGCAAGAAAGCATGAGGAAGAGTGAAACAGGAAGACAGAAGATAAGCGCCAGGAAAAAATGAGGGATAGGAGGTAAGAGGCAAGAGGTCATGTCATTTCAGGTCACGTAAGTTCATGTCAAGTCACCTGCGCCACATCCCGCAGTCGCTGTCACACCATCGGCTTTAACACTGATGTATCCCGGCCACTTCTACCCGGCAAACGCATGTCTTCCCCGCTCAGTCAGTAAGTTCTATCACTCTCCATCCATCCATTTATCTATCTATCTATCTGTCTACCTATCTATCTGTCTGTCTCTTTGTCTATCACAGCCACCTCTACTCGTCAGACGCGTGACTCCCTCGTTTTGTCCACGGGCTGTATCATGCTATGTCAGTCTGACTGCCTAGCTTTTTTTGTCAACCTTTCTCTTTATATATTTACCTCTCTGTTAAATTTAGACCTACCGTGGAACGGCGGTTACTTACTCACCTCTCTATACAAGTGACCTGAGTCTGTGATTCGATTCTACACCATGTCGGGCATTTAAAGTGGGTGCTGATGGTATGTGCTTTCATATGTTTGATTTTGTTAGCACTCTTCCGGTTCGGGCATGATATAAACCGACTATGACACACGTGCATCATTCTTCCTACAGACTTTCTCCCCCAATTCCACCCTGGACGATTCCGGTGAAGTTCCTCCATCACTTCCCCTCTCTGACCTCCTCATGACAGACATTAAAATTTCTTCACTCGATGTATTATCGGCCATCACTGGCCTCGATACTAACAAGGCATATCGGCCTGATGGGGTCCCTCCTGTTGTTCACACGAACTGTGCTTCTGTGCTTACACCGTGCCTAGGTAGACTCTATCACATTTGTCTGCCAACTTGTACCTTTGCTTCATGCTGGAAGGTTGCTCTCATGCAGTCTGTCCCAAAGAAGGGTGACCATTCCCAACCCTCTAACTATCGCCCAATTGCTTTAACATCATGTATTTCAAAAAATTTTGAATCAGTTCTTAACAAAAAAATGTTAAAGCAGCTTTCCTTTCACAAACTTCTTTCTGATTGTCAGTATGGGTTCCGCCAGGGACGCTCGACTGGTGATCTTCTTAAATACCTTTCAGACTCCTGGTCATCCTCCTTTCGGGACTATGGCGAAAGCTTTGCTGTTGCGCTTGACATCTCAAAGGCTTTTGATCGAGTCTGACATAAATCTTTAATTTCCAAACTGCCGTCTTACAGTTTTTATCTTTTTATCCGTGCCTTCATCTCCAGCTTCCTTTCTGGTCGTTCTATAGCCGCTGTTGTAGACGGCCACCATTCTTCTCCCAAAGCTATCAATAGCTGTGTTCATCAGGGTTCTGTCCTATCACCAACTCTCTTCTTTCTATCTATCAATGACCTTCCCGTACATCTAACCCTATCCATTCATACACTGATGACTCCACCCTTCACTGTTCCATTTTCTTCCAACAGCGATCATCTCATTAAATACTTCAGCAAACAAGGGATGATGCTATGGCACACACAATGTCTGAATTAGCTTCTGTCTCTGATTGTTGTAAAAGTAATTTTGTTGTTTTTTAGTGCTTCAAAAACTCAGTTCTTACATCTTTCAACTAGTCAAAATCTTCCGCAGTAGTATCCACTAATTTTTTACAATATCCAACTTAATCCTGCATCATCTTCAAACATACTCAGCGTTTCATTCTCTCGGGATTTATCTTGGCAAGATCATATGCCTCACTTATAACATCTGATTCCAACAGATAAGGTGTGCTAAGCCGACTCAGTGCCTCTTTTACCCTAGCACAGTCGTTGACTTTATACACGGGTTTTATTCGGCCCTGTGTAGAGCACATTTCTAATGTGTGGGGAGGTTCCTCAGATACAGCACTTCTCAACAAGGTGGAAACAAAGGCTTTTTGTCTCATTAACTGTTCTCCTCTTACTGGCTCCGTTCAACCTCTATCTCATCGCCTCACTGTTGCATCTTTATATCTTTTCTATTGCTTCTTCAATGGTCACTCTTCCTCTGAACTGTCTACTTGCATCTCTTCACCACTGCAGCGGGCACGTAGCACCCGTCTGGCAACGAACTCTCATCCCTTTTCTGTCCAACTCTATAGTGTAAGAGTTAACCATTAATCCCACTCCTTCAAGTATGCAACAGGTCAACTCTGGAACTGTCCTCCCCTATCTATATTTCCTACTGTCTATGACCTCCAGTCTTCCAAACGCAGTGTATCCAGACATCTCGAAATGAACAGATCTTGAGTTTCTGCTCTCAGTTACCATTTTTTTTTTTTTTAAAGGAACAATCTTACGGACTTCTGGCCTTTTGTTCCTTCTTCCATGCATAAAAAAGACACCCCTTCCCCATTCGTACCTCACCAGCATGAGCAAGGGTCATCACACACACTGCCAAACCAAATAAACTAGCAATCATCACATTACTACACCTGACCTAACCGAACACTGCCACACAACACACTGAGTCATAAATTACAGCAAGTCACATGGCCACATCATTCATTGCCATACCTCACACTGCTACGCCACACCCTACCACATCTCACATGACATATCATACAGTGCCACAGTTTACACTACAATCACACACTGCCACACCTCGCATTGAAACATAATACCACGCCTAACACTGCCACACCTTACATATAACTTACAATGCTACGTCATACAAAAACACCGGACCTAACAATACTACTACTGTCAATCCACACACACACACACACACACACACACACACACACACACACACACACACACACACAGACTGTCACATCTCTTTGTTACATCTCACACTGGCCCACCTCCAGTCTCGAGTACACTTTTCGAAAAATGCGTCATGAAAAGTCCAGTGTGTATTGTACTTCCACCAATAAAGCCTTCTTCTTCAGATGTTGTTTCCCATTTGTCCCTCTCCTTCATCCACTCCCAGGCACTATCTGCTCATTTTTCCAGTATGGGCGTCCCGAAATCAGTAAACAAATAACTAGGAGGAACTTCAAAACCTTCGAGCTCCAGGTCCAAACGGAATTCCTCCAATAGTTTTGAAAAAGTGTTCCCCAGAACTTGCTCCTTTTCTAGCCAGGTTATTCAGACTATGCATACGTACTTTTTAATTCCCTAACTCATGGAAAGATGATAACATCAACTCAATTCCGAAGAAAGGAAGTTCCTCTGATCCTTCTGATTACACACCAATAGCTACCAGTATCGCATCCTATCATGGTAAAGTATTTGAGGTTGTCGTTAAGAGCACACTGTTAAACATCTTGAATCCACCAGCTTACAGAACTTAGTGAGGGAGGGTATGGAATTCGCCACGAAAGATCCACTGCTGATGTACTGAGTCTCGTTACTTAAGCAGTTCAGTCAATTTACCAACAAGGAGAAATCAATGCAATTGCCCTTGATTTTTCTAAAGCTTTTGACAGAGTGTGGCATCGTTCCCTGCTATCAAAACTCAATTGCCATGGCCCATCATCTTTTGTCCCACTAATTCCTCACATCTCCACCACGGAAAGATAAGAGTAAAGGAACATGATGCATATTCCAATTTCCACACAATTAACGTTAGTGTGCCGCAAGGTTCAGTCTTGGTTCCAACCCTGTTCCTCATTCATATTAATGATCTCTTGTCTGTCACCAATAATATCATTTACTCATGTGCAGATGAGTCAACGTTTCATAGTTTCTTTACACTTTAATATCCTCTGGTAAATTACCAATATGCTGGGAATCGAACCAGGGACTCTCAGGTGAGAGCTAGGCAGCATACCACTACACCACGACCAGGTAAAAGTTAACTCACGTTGTCACAATCTTGTAACCAACGTCCCTCCGCCCCCACTGTGGGCATCAAGAGGATGAGTTAACCCCCTGGCACTCGGGCAAGTAGATGCTTTTAATCTATCCCAAGGGCAAGTCAGAATGAAGGGAGAAACCTGTACTGTACACAGGAAAAATCATCTGGTAAATTACCAATATGCTGGGAATCGAACCAGGGACTCTCAGGTGAGAGCCAGGCAGCATACCACTACACCACGACCAAACAAAAGCTAACTCACGTTGTCACAATCTTGTAACCAACGTCCCTCCGCCCCCACTGTGGGCATCAAGAGGATGAGTTAACCCCCTGGCACTCGGGCAAGTAGATGCTTTTAATCTATCCCAAGCACTTACGGCAAGTCAGAATGAAGGGAGAAACCTGTACAGTACACAGGAAAAATCATCTGGTAAATTACCAATATGCTGGGAATCGAACCAGGGACTCTCAGGTGAGAGCCAGGCAGCATACCACTACACCACGACCAAACAAAAGCTAACTCACGTTGTCACAATCTTGTAACCAACGTCCCTCCGCCCCCACTGTGGGCATCAAGAGGATGAGTTAACCCCCTGGCACTCGGGCAAGTAGATGCTTTTAATCTATCCCAAGCACTTACGGCAAGTCAGAATGAAGGGAGAAACCTGTACTGTACACAGGAAAAATCATCTGGTGAATTAACAATATGCTGGGAATCGAACCAGGGACTCTCAGGTGAGAGCCAGGCAGCATACCACTACACCACGACCAGTGCCAGGGGGTTAACTCATCCTCTTGATGCCCACAGTGGGGGCGGAGGGACGTTGGTTACAAGATTGTGACAACGTAAATTAATTTTTACCTGGTCGTGGTATAGTGGTATGCTGCCTGGCTCTCACCTGAGAGTCCCTGGTTCGATTCCCAGCATATTGGTAATTTACCAGATGATTTTTCCTGTGTACAGTACAGGTTTCTCCCTTCATTCTGACTTGCCGTAAGTGCTTGGGATAGATTAAAAGCATCTACTTGCCCGAGTGCCAGGAGGTTAACTCATCCTCTTGATGCCCACAGTGGGGGCGGAGGGACGTTGGTTACAAGATTGTGACAACGAGTTAACTTTTACCTGGTCGTGGTGTAGTGGTATGCTGCCTGGCTCTCACCTGAGAGTCCCTGGTTCGATTCCCAGCATATTGGTAATTTACCAGATGATTTTTCCTGTGTACAGAACAGGTTTCTCCCTTCATTCTGACTTGCCGTAAGTGCTTGGGATAGATTAAAAGCATCTACTTGCCCGAGTGCCAGGGGGTTAACTCATCCTCTTGATGCCCACAGTGGGGGCGGAGGGACGTTGGTTACAAGATTGTGACAACGTGAGTTAACTTTTACCTGGTCGTGGTGTAGTGGTATGCTGCCTGGCTCTCACCTGAGAGTCCCTGGTTCGATTCCCAGCATATTGGTAATTTACCAGATGATTTTTCCTGTGTACAGTACAGGTTTCTCCCTTCACTTTAATATCCATTCACAAAGTTTGATATCTCTAACTCCCAGCTCAGCACAGCAGTATCCGCAAAATCGAGATTTTTCTAAGATAACAAATTGGAGACAATATAAGATTGTCTCATTTAATGCAGCAAAAACAAAATACTCGTACATCCAATTTACTAATTGATATTGCCTTATTCCTATATTAACTTGAATGCAACCAGTATTCCTGTCTCTGAAAGTATTGAAATTCTCGGTGTTTCGTTTAACAATACCCTCAGTTGGACCTCTTACGTTAGATCACTTGTTAAAACCGCTTGAAAGAAACATGGATTATTGTACAGAATCTGTAACTTCTTCATTGGCGAGTCGTTAGCTATAATATACAAGTCATGTGCGCTCTCAGTTCGAATACGGCTCATCCTTGTGCAGTGAATGAAGAAGAGTTGCATTAAAAGAAGACTGGAAAAAATGTAAACAAAGCTATTAGCTTAAATAATAAAGCAATTACAAACGAACTACTTCCCCTACAAGTAAGTCAGAATGTTGTCTCGCTGGCATTATTTTACAGATACTTTTATGGCAATTGTTTGGACGAAGGTGCACCCACTATGTCACCTCCCTCCGCCTTCCCCCGTGCTACTGGGGCATCTGGTAGCACTTATGACTGGACTGTCACACTGTCACATTGCAAAACTTCTGCCTTTTGAAATTATTTTATTCCCCGAAGTGCTTCTCTTTGGAACTGTCTTCCCCAGATTTGTTTCCCCCCCCCCCAAACTGCAGCTCACGCAGTTCATGTTCAACTATTTCAGATTTTTTTATAAACGGAGGACACTTGTAGTCTGTGGTATGGTTTTTTATTTGTTTTACTTCCTGTGTTCCATTTCCGTAAAGGAAAAAAAAAAGTTTAATCTGAGAAAAGAATGCAAAAGAAAGAAAAAAAGTTTGGCAATTATGTCTAGCATGCTGGAGATCCTATGCGAAATGAACGAGACTGGTAGTGATTGCGGTCTCTAGTTTATTAACTCTCTCGCTTCTGAGACATTTATTACATTATTTTCGTACAGTTAAGCATCGTGGCACAGTCATAACTGGGCAGCTTCATCGCTCGGTTACATAAGCGTCCTTCGATTTCCTTCTGTCCCCCTGAATGAGGATAATGGACCAGAGGAGAAGGAATCCATTGGCTTCATGTTTCAGATGAACCTGGAGTTACATCAGTTACTGATACTATTACTCCGGTTTAACAGAACCTCCGGTAGCGGAGGAATTACTGTAATAATTACATCTAATCCTTTCATTTCGTGAAGTCTATCGCAAGCTAAATTGTCTGAAAATGTAAATGCCACCATCATTGGTGGCTGAGCTTGTTTTTTCACCCCGATTTGTTTGCCTGTCTGTCCGCTGGATTATAGAGTGCCTTTGGATATTTCATACCACCTCTTCCTTAAAGATTTATTCTGCACGTTGGACCTCAACTGGCAAATGCATCTCGTATCTTACTGATGCAACAATGTCGTTGCGAAACGATGTAAATAACATGTAGGAGAATGTTAACGTGTTATAATGGGAGGTTCATGATGAAATTTGTAGGGAAATTTCAGATGATCCAAGAGAGAAGTAATGTAATTTTGAAGGAAGCACATCAAAACACCAGGCCGGAGTATTTCTTCCAACAGAGAGGTTCAATATAATTTGAAGAATATACTGTAGAGATTGGGTTCTATGCAGTTTCATATAAGATCAACCTGAAACACCTTGAATGTATTGCTCAGCCTGGTGATCGTATGCTCTCTATTGACTTCTGACTGGCTGCTGACTGCTGACTATCAGCTACCTACTGGCCATTGACTGCGCATTGACTACTACTGACTGCTTAGTGACTATTGACTGACGGCCTACTGACGCTGTACTGATTACTAACTGAAAACTAGCTGCTGACTGCCTAGTGTCTATTGATTGCCAACTAATTTTTGACTGCCTAATGATTACTGACACTCTTCTGGCTGCTGACAGTCTACTGACTGTTTACTGACTGTTGACTACCTACTGTCTGTCTAGTGACTAATGGCTGCCGACTGACTGTCTCCTGACTATTGGCTGCCTGCTGACTCCCCACTGACTATTACTGCCTACTGACTACCTACTGACTGTTACTGCCCACTGACTCCCTACAAATTAATACTGTCTACTGACTGTTGACTTCCTACTGACTGACAACTGACTCCCAACTGACGACTGACTGTCTACTGACTATTAACTTCCTACTGACTGAAAAATGACCCCTAACTGACTACTGACTGCCTACTGGCTATTGCCTGCCTATTGACTGAGAACTGACTTCCTGCTGACTGTTGATTGTCTACTGACTATTACTGCCTACTGACTACTGACTCCCTACTGACCATTAATTGTCTCCTGACTACTGGCTAGCTGCTGACTAACAACTGACTCCCTTCTGACTACTGACTGCCTACTGGCTATTAACTGCCTACTGATTCTTGATGATGTACCTGGCTGCTTACTGCTTACTGACTACTTATACTGAATCTTGACTTTTTTTTTTTTTTTTTTTTAATGCGAGGAAGAAGGAACCAAAGGCCATGAGCCCGCAGTAACAGTTCCCTCCAAGAGAAAAACAAAATACAATAGAGAGCCAAATTCAAGATCCGATCATTTTGAGATGCCTGGACACACTACGTTTGAAAGACTGGAGATCATAGGCAGCAGGAAATACAGACAGAGGGAGACAGTTCCAGAGCTGACCTGTTGCATAAATGAAAGACTGGGAGTAACGGTTAACTCTTGCATTAGAGAGTTGGACAGAAAAGGGATGAGAGTTTGCTGCCAGACGGGTGCTACGCGCCCGTCGTAGAGGTGGAGGAATGCAAGCAGACAGTTCAGAGGAGCAGTGACCATTAAAGTAGCGATAGAAAAGAGATAAAGATGCAACAGTGCAGCGAAGAGACAGAGGTTGAAGGGAGTCAGTAAGAGGAGGAGAGTTAATGAGACGAAAAGCCTTTGACTCCACCCTATTGAGAAGAGCTGTATGTGGGGAGCCTCCCCACACATGAGAGTTGTACTCCACACAGGGGTGGATAAAACCCCTGTATAGAGTCAACAATTGTGCTGGGGTAAAGAACGAGCGGAGTCGGCTTAGCACACCCAATCTCTTGGAAGCAGATTTTACAAGAGATGTAATATGATCTTTCCAAGATAAGTCCCGAGTAAATGAAACCCCAAGCATGTTCAAGGATGATGCAGGATTAAGCTGAATATTATTAAACATTAGTGGGTATACCTGTGGAAGATTTTGTCGGGTTGATAGGTGTAAGAACTGAGTCTTAGATGCATTAAAGACAACCATATTATTTTTACCCCAGTCAGAGTTATGAGCCAAGTCAGACATTAGGTGTGCCATAGCCTCATCCCTTGTTTCTTGAAGTAACTGTTGAGATGGGCGTTGCGGGAACCGAATGGAAAGGTGACTGCCTTCTGACTCTTGACTGCCTACTGACTCTTGACTTGCGACAGACTACTTGCTGCTTATTGACTGCCTACCGGCTACTGTCTGCCTAATGACTATTGACTACCTATTGGCTACTGCCTGCTTTGCGACTCTTGACTGCCGGCAGACTGCTTACTGCTTAATGACTGCCTACTGACTATTGACTTTCTACTGACTTTTGACTACCTACAAATTGCTTATTGCTTATGACTGCATACTGACTAATACCTGCCTACTGATTACTGACTGCCTACTGACTGTCTCTCCAGGTGCATTATAGGATGCAATTCAGTGACCTGTTTGAAAGGACGCAAGATCAATCCCAGGCTGGGGCAGGGAAGTGACGTGATTTGAGGTTCCTTAAACCCGTCTTTAGTGATCTTCCACAAGACCCAGCGACATGTCATAAAAATAACCCCCATGACATAACAGCTACAGTCCGGAAACGGGCAGAGCTGCCATGTAGTCAATATGGATGGAGGATATTTGTGTCAAAGTAGTGCTAGGTCTTAGGATGGGTAGTGCAGTTATATGTTTATGCTCCACACACACACACACACACACACACACACACACACACACACACACACACACACACACACACACACACACACACACACACACATATACATGCCATCAGCTGCCGTACAGCACAAGAGAGCATACAGCAGCACTTCATCAGCGGTCAATACTCCGCTTACAGGTCTGTGGACTGAAGATAAAGAAGAGACACCGAACCTTGAATATTACTTATTAGTTTAGCAAGATGTCAGTAAAGTAAGACGTAGTACTGACATGCTGTAAAGAAACTTGTCATCGCAGCTCTACGTACAGTCAATTTAGGTTAATTGATAATACAGTAATGTCACGACAGTCCTCTCTCTCTCTCTCTCTCTCTCTCTCTCTCTCTCTCTCTCTCTCTCTCTCTCTCTCTCGCAATACATAAACATCCTCCCATTACAAAAATCGCCCTTACGTCATCTAAGTATATGACATTTACAATTTTCAAGTTTTCTCCGGCAAAACGTGATCAAAGGGTCATCTATAATCTCGCCACAAACACGCATAAATGGGTTGGGAGAAGCGGCATTTCAAGACCTAGGAAAAGTAAAATGGCCTCTCTTGTATTACTTGCTGAAGGACGTAGAGAAGCGAATGATTTTTCTAAGTGTTAGCCTTTTTTTGGCGGAAGGAGACAGACGCCTTCACGTGGTGGCACTGATATAATCGAGTGACTCTACTGCCTATTTAACAAAAGTCCACCAACTCCCTCTCTGTCCCATGAGAGGAGGGTGGTTAACTACAGGAGAAGGGCAGCTCAAGCTGGGTTCACGTTTCAGATGACCCTACAACACAACACCACCAGCACCAAACACAACAACAAGGTATTTCAGCACGGCACGGTACCTTTGCTCATCAAGGATGACTGGGCTTACTGTACTGAAGGGAAGCCTTTTATTAATTAAGGTCGAAGTTTGTGAAATTTTTCAGGTTATTTTCATAGTAAAACCGACATTTTACATTTTAAAAATTCTGCCAGGTCCTTAAGTTAAAGACTTTCTTCGTTATACCTAATTAGGCACTTAGTTTAAATTTTCATAATGGCTGTATTATGTCTGTGGTCCCGAATACCAATGATTTGCTCTCAGATTTAGTGATTAGATTATGGTTCCATATTGCAAAAGCATTTTTTTTTCTTTAGTTCATTTTTGGATGCTAAAAAGTCAAGTTTCTTTAATCTCATCCTAAGGTAACCTCATCTAACCTACCCTAACTTGACCTTTGAACACAACATGAATTAACTAGACACTGTCTTAACCTAATGCAACCTAACCCTAAAAGCCTAACCTAACCTACTACAGCTTAACCCGGAATCACTTATCCTACCCTATCATTGACTGTCAAACCTAATCTATCCCATACCTAACGGCCCAACCAAACCTCACTGCCTATTCCTATCAGCCTTACCTTATCGAGATTAACCTGGCCTTTACTATCCCAAACCCTCCGAGAAAAGACGAATTAGTGCTGAAACTGAATAGACTTCGGAAGTCTGCTGAAGGGGCCCATAGTTAGTAAAGAAAGTTGGTAATATACATTATGCATCGCAACCTTACCAGATTCCCTTCTCCCTACCCCCAACCGCATCCCCTTCCCCTAACTCCACCCAATTCAAACACCACACATCCCAATTCCACTCCCCCCCACCCCTCCAGCTCCACCCCACACCTTTCTCCTTACCCAACCCAGCCACAATCGCTTCACGACAACTCCACCTCTTCCACCCCAACACCATCTCGTCTTTCCATTGCTCCCCACCCCTCCTCACCTGTGTTGTGTCGTACGAGGACAAAGTGAGGAAAGCCATATCAATAAAGCATTTCTTGCTTCCGTCGTAGGAGATTATTAGCTTATTGAACACTTCTGCTAGTGAACCAAGTGATCCCCCCTCCCCTATTTTATTTACTGATCCTTCTGCAATAGAGGATTTATCAACTTAACGAAGACCTATGCTAGCGAGGCAAGTAGAAACTAGTTCAAGCGATGAACGATAAAATTCACATCATAGCCTTTAGCCGTTGATAAGATTGGGTACTTCAGTGTGTGTGTGTGTGTGTGTGTGTGTGTGTGTGTGTGTGTGTGTGTGTGTGTGTGTGTGTGTGTGTGTGTGTGTGTGTGTGTGTGTGTGTGTGTGTGTGTGTGAGCGCTGGTAAGTGGTGTCGACACGCAGACCGGGCCCTACAAAACAACTCAGACATAAAATGAAAGCGTCGATTTAGACAGAATTGGCATGGGAATGAGAGTGGCGTGAAGAGAATGTAGTCGTGCAAAGAGTGAAGGTCATGCAATGTGCGTGTGGTGTATTTTCCGTTTGATATTAGGTGCGTGTGGTGTACAGACAACGTTTGGTATTACACTCTTGGGGTGTAGGATACGTGTGATGTGGTATAGAGTGCGCGTGTTGTAGAGTGCATGTGGTGCATAGTGCATGTGGTGTTAGTTCACGTGGTATAGAATACGTCGTTATTAGAGTGTAAGTGAATTGGTGTACGAGTAGACAGTGTGTGGTGTAGCATCATGGGGTATACAATGAGTGTGGTGCAACGTGCGCGTGGTGGACAGAGCGTGTGGTTTGAAGCGAGTCTTGTGCAAAGTTCGATGGTGTTATCTGCGTCTGGCGTAGAGTGTGTGTGGTGTCAAGCGCGTTTGGTGAAGTGTAGTGTGATACAACATGTGAGGTGTGCCATTTATAATGTGTACGACATGAATGACAGTATGTGGTGGTACCGAGAGAGAGAGAGAGAGAGAGGGGGGGGGTGCAACCCGAACATTTCACTCTATATTTTATTCTTGCTATCTCGATTATTTGTGTAAGATTAAGGGAGGTTCTTCGTTGTCAAAGGGTTTATGAAGGCTGCTGTGTCTGTCCTCCCCAGCTCCAAAGTCTCTCCTGAGGTGAATAAAATCTCGGAATTAGCAACAACAAACGAAACAATGGCGTCATCGCAGTAAATGAGTTAAGTCTGTTCCTTCGTTGTGAAAGGGGTAATGAGGGTTGTATCTATCCTCTGTATGTGAAAAAGTCTCTGACGGGTTGAATAAAGTCGTTTACAAACAGCAACAATAAACCAAACTATGTCGTCATTGTACTCAGTGAGTTAAGTCTGATCTCATCTTTACACAACTTCAGTAATCGAGTAGATCTTTCTGGCATGCATTCACACCATATAGTGCTGCATTCAGGTGACTCTGCACAGTGTTAGCCCCTTCACTGCTGGGTAGCTGGTGTAGCAGTGGTAACACATCCAGCTCCCAATTTGTACGCATCGAGTTCGATTCTTGGGCAGGTCAGGCTGATAGAGAAACTTTGTTTCTCCCTTGTCCCTATTGACCTTGCAGTACAAGTTTAAATCGTCTGGAGATGAGAAGAAAAGCATCACACAGGAATCACTTAGTTAACCAGAATAAGCTCAATGTAGTCGTCTGACAGTAACAAAAATATATTTCCCAAAGTCTCTCCTAAGCCGAGTTTAATTGTCCGAAAATGGAAAAAAAAAAAAGGCGTCACCGTACTAAAAGGACCAAGTTAAATATATCGCCTAGCTATACTCTTTTTACTCTACCTTGGTCTAAAAGTGTTACTTCTATATCTTGAATGTAGAGTTGTAACAACAGATTAACACTGTAATGACACTAGTTAAGAAATAGTGCTGTGTCACCGCACTGTTGGGATAAGTTGAATATACATCGTTTGGCAGTAGTACTGAAAACAGACCTTACCCTTTTACCATAACTTGGTCTAAAATGCTACCGCTCCATCTTGAACGTCAAGCTGTAACAAAAGATTAACGCTATGATGCTGGTCACAAAGAAATGTTGCGGGAAGGGTGCTGAGCAACAGCACTGTCTTTTTCTGACACAGAGCTATGTGAAATAAGCTGGAAAATGATGTAATATCGGCTTAGGTAAGGTGAAAGTATGTCGTCGTAAAGAGTGGGTTGACCACTTAAATCCTATGACGTACTTGTCTACTTTATTGTTGCTACCCTCAGGAAGGTTTAGTGTGTTTTGGGGAGATCTGTTGTGGTACAGGGGTTAATGGAGGCTATAACTAACCCCTTCAGTTCAACGTATCTCGTAAATTGAATAAAATCGTCTGCTGTAGTGAGACAGTGAGCCGGTTAAAGAAATCTCTCTAACCCCTTCATTTCGATAAGGTCCTCCAAAGATGAATGAAAGAACCTGAAGATAGTTAAACAGCAAGTTACGCCAAGGGAGTGAAGGGGGTAACTGCGCTGTTGCTAAGCTAACCTGTCCTAATTTCTCATCTTTTCTGACACCTGTTATGTCGCTTTTCCATTCACACTCCTCTGAGCTAATCTGAGTTGGTTTGCTCTAAATTTACCTAACTTCGTCCATTACAGCTGCAGTAATTGCACTTTGTGATTGTTTATTCCAATTACAATAGAAATCACTTACCCTTCCCGGCATTCTCTTACGTACTCTTGTTAAGCTAGGCCCTTGTGACTCACTCTTAGCTGAATAAAACCGTCTGCATTTAGGTAGACATAGAATAAGAGAATTGTTCTAATCATGGGAGGGCTAATGGTACCAGTAGTAACATTATCAGGTTCCTGTGACTGGCTCATAGCTGAATAAAATAGTTTGTAGTTAGGTCGATATAGAATAGTGGAGTTTTTCTGGCCATGGGAAGGCCAATGGTGCCAGTAGTAACACTATCGGGCTTCTGTGGCTCACTCTTCGCTAATCAAAATCATCTCCAGTCAGCTGGAACAGAATTCGAAAGTTGTCCTCATCATGAGAGGACTAATAGTTCCAGTAGCAATACTCTCGCTCTTATACGACTCAGTTAGTTGAATAAAATCACCTGGCTCTAAACTGAAGAATATACGAGACAAGACGCACCCAACAGGGGGTTAACAGCTTAGCTGCTGGCCAAGAGTAGTCATACTGGATGATCGATTTGACTATTAACCAAGGAGTCTCATTCATACCTCATAACTACGGCTCATCGGATTTCATATAACCACTACTTAGTATTCAAGTTGTTGGAGTGGCCCAGTTCCGTCAGGGGAAAACAAACCAACTACACCACCTCCTCCTCCCCACAGGATGTTTTGGGGAGAGGATGGCAAGTGGTACCTTGGTCCCCCATATTTTGACTAGGTTCTTGTGACACAACGTTACCAGTCTCGCTTAGGGGATTTGAAATTCTCTCTCTCTCTCTCTCTCTCTCTCTCTCTCTCTCTCTCTCTCATTCAGCTGTCGGGAGAGAGGCAGAGAACGTAAAATAGTGAAATCTCTTATCTGTGGGAGCGTGTCACTGGAAGGAATGGTGGTGGTAGTGGAAGAAGAGGAAGGAGTTGGGGATTGAAGAAGCAAGGAAAATGAGAAATAATAAGAAAAATAAGAAACAAGGCAGGAAAACAGATATTCACATTGTCAGGCTCCTATGACTCACTCTGCTGAACAAAATCGTCTGACGTTGGATGGAATAAATCAATGGAAAAGAGGCGACCATGGGAAGATTCATGGTGACACGATTAACACTGGGATTCTTGTGACTCACTCTCAGTTGAACTAAATCGTCCCAGTACTAGAACTTGACTCACCCGAAACTGTTCCACTTAAAATTCAGACAAGACACGTAAAATCCATTCTAGACAATTTACCCACCAACAAAGCTCCAGGACCAGACGGAATTCCTCCAATTGTTCTGAAAAAGTGTTCCCCAGAACTTGCCTTAGTTCTAGCTAAATTATTCATACTACGCATACGTACTTCTTCATCCCCTAATTCATGGAAAGAAGCCAATGTCCACCCAATTCCAAAGAAAGGAAGTTCCTCTGACGCCTCTGATTACAGACCAATATCTGTCACATCTTTTCTTGGTAAAGTATTTGAAATTTTAATTAATAAGCACATAGTTTAACATCTTGAATCCAACAGCTGAATTAGCTTTAGACAATATGGTTTTTGCCACGAAAGATCCACCATTGACATACTCAGTCTCCTGACTCATACCATTCATCAATCAATCGACCTGCATGGAGAAACTCATGCAGTAGCCCTTGATATTTCTAAAGTTTTCTACAGAGTATGACACTGTTCCCTGCTGTCCAAACTCCCTTGCTATGGACTAACGTCTTCTGTTCCTCTGCCTTCCTCATATCTCAGCGACAAAAAAATAAGAGTAAAAGTAGATTATGTATATTCCAGTTTCTGCTCAATTTACACTGGAGTGCCACAGGGATCAGTTCTGGTGCCAACCCTGTTCCTGATTCATATTAATGGTCTCTTATCTGTCACCCACAATCCCATCCATTCATATGCAGATGACTCAACACTTCATAGTTCATTCACACTCAGACACCCATGTACAAAGTCTGATAATTATCTCTAGTACAGCCATCTCCATAAATCAAGACTTATCAACGATCAATGAATGGGGACAAAACAACCTTGTTTCATTTAATGCTAGGAGAACCAAATATATACAGTCACTAATAGACAGATATTGCCAGATGCGTGTATTACCTTCAGTGCTACTAATATTCCCATCTCCAAAAGTATTGAAATTCTTGGTGTCTCGCTTAACAATGCCCTCAGCTGGATCTCTCATGTCAGATCGCTTGCTAAAACCGTCTCAAAGAAACTTGGATTATTGTACAGAGTCCGTAACTTCTTCACTGATGAGCAGTTAGCTATAATTTATAAGAGTCATGTGCACTCTCAGCTTGAATATTGCTCACCCTTGTGGAGTGGGTGTGACAAGGTTGCATTAAAACAACTAGACAAAATTCAGAACAAAGCTGCTGGAATTATTAATACCCTGCCATTACAAATAAACTACCTCCCCTACAAGTAAGAAGGAATGTTGCCTCCCTTGCATTATTTTACAGGTATTTTTATGGCAAATGCTCAGACGAAGTTGCATCCATTGTGCCACTTCTCCATTCCTTCCCTCGTGCTACACGGGCATCTGGTAGCGCTCATGACTGGAACGTCACTCAGCCACATTGCAGAACTTCTGCCTATAAGAATTCTTTCATTCCCAGAACTGCATCTCTCTGGAACTTGCTTCCCCTGAGTTGTTTCTCTCCAAACTTCAACCTACAGCAGTTCAAGTCCAACTGTTACAGACGTTTTATGAACGGAGGACGCAAGTTATGTGCTGTATGGACTATTTTTTTTTTACTCATTTGTTTTTCCTTCCTCTGTTCTGTTATTTTAAAAAATGCTCTGAAAGAATAAAAATGAAGAAAATAATGAAGCTACAAAACGGGTCGTAAAAGAAATGAAAGATGAGGAAATGCAAGATACGTTGTAAATATGGTCATTTCATCGACAAGAAGTGGTTATCCTCGTCCCTGTGGATTAGTTGCCCTTCAGGATCCTTTTGCAAACAGATAGCTACAATTCCTTCATTCCAATGGACGCATTTACGTGTTCTCTCATCGACTGCAACTCATTTGTACGCCTGGTTGTTTACCTGGCTAAGACACTCTAAGCAAGTGTGTTTCATATGGACTTACCCCAAGGGATGATTGGGGTTTTCTGCTCAAATAATACCGGTCACTGAAGAGTGACTGGTCACTTTCGCCTAAAATATCTAGATCTCATAGTCTAGCCTCGGGTCCCTACGTTTCTGATGTGGCAATGAAGGGTTTGATGATGATGGGTGGACCTGACAGTTTCGTTCAGCTCAGGAAAATTACAACAGCCTGAGTGTTAAGTATTGCCATTAGCATCTGTAATCAAATGACGTATTTTCTGGCTTCCAGACGATTTTATTCAAGTTAAGGAAAGGTTAATGTAGGATCTATGTCTTTCCAGATCCTAAAAAAACTGTCTAGGGATCTCAGGAAAGAAATTTACGGCGTCATCGCAGTGCAGCTGTTCGCCCTTTCATTCCCACAGAGTACGTACATAAAAATTTCAATGAGGACAAAACCCGAGGACTTTATTCATATCATTCTCTATTTACTTTTATTCATCTTTAACCGATGGATGATTTAGGAAATCAAATGTCACTGTAGTTGGTTTACTTTAACCTGGCTCACCTTACTCCACGTACGTCAGCGGCAAAACAAGATAATGCAAGGGCTCTTTATCCTTTCGGTAGCACTTCTTGGTGACTAGCACCATATTCGAGTGTTGGTTTCTTGCTACAGCTCAGCATTCGCGATGGAGAAATTATAACTGTAAGTCGAGTTAAAATGAAAAGAATTTAACTACCTCATTCATGTTTTTCATCGTTATAAACACATTTAGGTACTGTATTCAGACAAACATTAGACAATTCTGTTAGGAAGAGAGGGATGGCATCTACCGACTTTGATTAAAGATTACTGCAGTGAAATGTATAATATGCAGACACCCAGATAAATGTTGCAGATGCACAGATGACTAATTTGCACATGTAAAAAAAAAATAGATAAATGTGTGGCAAGCACCGTCACTACACACTGGAATAGTGAATGCCTCTTATACAAATGTACTGATTGTCTACCATATTTGCCGACGACCATTAATGAGTGCTGATTGATGTTTTTGTCTTGTGCTGTGAAAAACTGAGACTTCCTGTTGAGTAAATACCATTTCGACTTAAATACTTTGGTTCAGTCGTGATCTATCTATCTGTCTATCTATCTATCTATCTACCTATCTATATCTATCTGTCTGTTTATCTATCTCTCTGTATATCCCATTTGCACCCAGTGTCCTCAATATAGGACGGAGATGGGCATTTGCAGCATTTCTTAAAAAAAAAAGGGAACCCCTCATTAGCAACCTATGAGCTTCGCGACTATGAGTTGACAGGCGGAGGGCGATACGCTTGGTACCCTTCCAACAATATCCCTCGCACAGGAACCCTAGGAGGTGATGGGTTAAAAACCGGCAGATTTATCAGTTTCTTTAACCCATTTGTTTCTAGTGCCCTCAACACAGGACGGAGCACGGCATTTTCAACATTTCATAAAGAAGGGAAACCCGCGGTAGGGACGCAAGAGCTTCGCGACTATGAGCCGACAGACGGAGGGCGGTAAGACTGGTGTCCTTCCAACAAAATCCCTCTCACACGAACCTTGCGAGCTAATGGGATATATGTATATATATATATATATAGATAGATAGATAGATAGATAGATATATAGATAGATAGATAGATAGATAGATAGATAGATAGATAAATAGATAGATAGATAGATAGATAGATGAATAGATATAGATATTTGGAGGGTGAAGTGCTTGAAAGGGTAGAACAAGGAAGAAATGTTGCTGGTTCCTAGAGGGCAGTGCTCAGAAACAGGGAAGTGAGAGTGGAAGTGAAAAAGTCACTGCATGACAGTATTGTGATACCAACTCTAACGTACGGAAGTGAAGCTTGGACGTTGTTGAAAGGACACAAGTCAAGAGTGAGACCAGTGGAAATGAGTTATTTGAGCGGAGCCTGTGGAGTCACATGGAGAGACAGACTGACAAATGAGGATCTGAAGGAGCGTTGTGGTGTGGATGTGGAAGTGATAGGAAGCGTTAGGAGAAACACACTGAGGTGGTTTGGCCATGTGGAGAGGATGGAGAGTGAGAGACTGACGAGGAGAGTGTATGTGAGTGAGGTGGAGGGGGCGAGAGGGAGGGGGAGGCCAAGGATGAGATGGAGGGATGGAGTGGAGAGGTATATGAGAGAGGGGGTGTGTGAGTTGGGAGCAGGGCAGTGAAATGGAAAGGGACAGGGGGACTTGGAGGCGATTTGTTTGTGGCCACCCCGTATGGGATTAAGGCGTCTGGCAATATATATATATATATATATATATATATATATATATATATATATATATATATATGTGTGTGTGTGTGTGTGTGTGTGTGTGTGTGTGTGTGTGTAGGTAGGGGCGCTCACCATCCACTCACTCCATGTAGTGCTGCTCTCGGGTGTCTGTCCTTTCCTTTCCATCCTTCTTTCCTTCCATTCTCTTCTGTCTTTCTTTCCTTCATTCTTTCCTTGTCCTTCTGCCTACGGGTGACTTTACACTCCCTCTTCTTTCTTTCTTTCATTCTTTCCTCTTCCTTTAGCCTGTGGGAGACTCTACACTGAGTGACAAGCCAAATGGTTTCTTGTACACCAGGAAAGCATTTACTACGCTGGGTGGTAACCAAAAAAACAGATTTTGACGCCTGGTGGTTTAGTGGGTAATTATTGCGCTCCAATCGGATTGAGCCGGTTGGGGTTGATTGCTCATGTAATGCCACTCAGGGATGAGTGAGGCTGGTCACTCTCATCTTAAATGTCGGGACCAACTGCCTAGCCCAGGGCTCCTACGCTTCCCGTTGAACAATGTAGGATTGGATGATGGATCAATGGATGGAGATATATATATATATATATATATATTGATATATATATATATATATATATATATATATATATAGATAGATAGATAGATAGATAGATAGATAGATAGATAGATAGATAGATAGATATAGATATATATAGATAGATAGATAGATAGATAGATCTATATCTATCTATCTATCTATCTATCTATATATATATATATATATATATATATATATCTATCTATATATATCTATATATATATATATATATATCTATATCTATCTATCTATCTATCTATCTATATATATATATATATATATATATATATATATATATATATATCTACATCTATATCTATATCTACATCTACATCTATATCTATATCTATATCTATCTATCTATCTATCTAGATAGATAGATAGATAGATAGATATATATGTGTGTGTGTGTGTGAAACATTTTGCCATAGTTACAGTTTCACACACACACACACACACACACACACACACACACACACACACACACACACACACACACACACACACACACACAAAGCCATTTGCAGACTAGCAATGTACCGTCCAGTCAGTCTTATCCGTGTACTGTACTGTACATACTTTTTACAAAAACCCCAACGAATTTAATTACTTCTGCACTAGACACAAATTAGTCATAAGAACAATGCTGGATCACGTTGTGGTTACTCAGCGACAGATCATATTAAAGCTATTGACGGATGACAGAGAAAACTTGAGAACACTGTAGCTTCGTGCATAACATATACTGGTTAGGAGAAAGCATTTGATTCAGTTGGAACAATGGAAGTGATAAGGAAAAGGTGTAAATGTTTTATATAATATTAGAAGATTTTACAAACATCGCATTGGGTAAAAATCCATAAAGATGCTTAGAAAATAAAGGTGTTGGACAAGGTGTCACAATTCCAAGTTTTTCACAGCTTGACATGAGAATGTTTTTAGTAATTTAGACAGGGATGGCAAAAGATCCAACATTAATGGTGAGCGACCGAACACACTTCCATTTCCTGATGACAATGGAGTAGGATTGATGAAGTGGAGGGAGGAGTGGAGAAGAACGGAAGACGTGAAGGATGATGAATTAGTGGAGGACGACTGAGAGAACTGATGAAGGATGGAGTGGAGAAAATATGAGGAAATGAATGAAGAAGAAATTGAAGGAGGAATGAGGAAGAGGTGGAGGGAAGAAGTGGTAAGAAGTGAAAACGTTGAGGGAGTGACAGAATGGGTGACTGGGAGAGGGAAGTCAAGAAAGAATGTACATATGGTGGAAGATGGATGGAGGAGAGATGAACTGCAGTGAGAGAATGGGGAGGGATGAACTAAGAGAAAATGTATGAGGGGACAAGTGTGAGACCTGTTGTTGTGAAGGGGATATCACACTGAGTAACCGTGGCCAGCAAGACCTTGTACAGTCATTCAGATGTGTGTGTGTGTGTGTGTGTGTGTGTGTGTGTGTGTGTGTGTGTGTGTGTGTGTGTGTGTGTGTGTGTGTGTGTGTGTGTGTGTGTGTGTGTGTGTTAATTCTCCATCTTTTGCCTCCACTCCCATCTGCCCTTACCGCTTCCCCTGCCTCCATTACTTAACACTACATCGTCTATGTCGTCTGGGATCCAGATACAAAATGTCTTCATAAACTTCCGCGTACTCCTTGAAGATTGGTGACAGAATGTTAGACATGCGTTGTTCTAGTGTAGTCTCTGATAATGTTTTGCCAGTTGTAAATCACTTTTAGGCACAACTGGTAAGATAAATGATTCTCGGACCGTACCATCGCCCTATCCATACACTGGGAATAGCGAACAAAAGTTTGAAAATAATTTCCGGTTTTTCTCATGCTATGTGCATGCCTGCTCTATTCATCAACAAACAAAATTAGAAACTACACACTTAATGCAATTATTCACCCGAGAACCTGCTACCAAATTATTTCATGCACCTCAGAAGTGCTTCCTGGTACAAGAGTTAACGAAAAATGTATCTTGGCTTTCCTGTTCGAAGTACCTCTACTGAGCTGTATTACAGTGCCTGGAGATGTTGCAGTGAGGTGAAGTGTCCCTCCCTACCAAGCAGAGTACATTCCAAGGTTCACTTCCTTCATAATACAGACAAGAGTCCTAGTTAGGTGTACAATATTCCTTATCAGATATTAGTAAAATAATAGGGTATCTCTAAAGGTACACAGCACAACAATTACACAGCAGAAAAAATGATATAAGCTACACAATACAACCCCCCTTAGTGCTGAAATATGGTCCCTTTTCAGCACAATGCGAACAACAATGGATACACACAAAACTATATTCCTTATTTCTACAATAATACTTCTCACTACCAATACAATTAGCCTGGTGTCCACATTCGCAGCTGTAGCCCCAGCCCACTAGGAAACTGAGTACACAAAAACCCTCCTTCCACAGTTATACTCAACGAGTAAGCCCTTTTCTTCAGCGTCCTGACTATTGTATCTCACATACTAAATGGTCTCACCCTATCATCCCATTCACGGGGAGCTCCACAAAACATCAGTGCCAGCCACCAACTCCTCTCACCTCTAAAACTGTTTTATTTCCGCCGCACCTCCACCGTTTCTCCGTGTCGACGTGGTTAAGACCCTGTCCTGGTCCTCTCTGCCTACGCTCCAACCACATCACCACTTCACTCGGGCAACCCCTTGTACTACTGTACTGCTGCTCTCTCCCAATTACACACACACACACACACACACACACACACACACACACACACACACACACACACACACACACACACACACACACACACACACACACACACACACACACAGCCCAACACCAGCCTAGAAATTGATCCATTTTCTCGATCTCAATCGATGTAACTTCTTTCACTGACATCCAGTATACACATTTTATTGCATATCATTCCATTTTATCCACGACACTGTCACATATCCGCTTAAATCACGGCAAATCAAGGAGAGCCACTTGCCACCTCGCAAATGTTCACCTTCGCTGTCTCCCGTCTGCAACCTGACACGGCACGCCTTTTACCACCACCACAAACCCGTCATATTCAAACGCCTAACTTCCTTTATTTCAGCATCAAACCTGTGCAGCATCAGGTCACAGCAGGCGGCTCCAGGAAATCTAGAGGCTTACAGAAAACCCACATACCTACATAGACAGACCTAAAAAGATGTCAGTAACAACTGCATAGCCCTAAGACCGTTTTCTGTAAACTGGACTCGACCGGTGGCTGTGCCATGCTTTCCCTCGAAACTTCCACTGTACTCTTCTACATCGCCCCTAAAAAAAAAAAAAAAAAAAAAAAAAAAAAGGTGACCAAACTACTGAGTGGTAGAAAAGACGTGTATCGTAGTGAAGGGGTTAATGCTCCAAAACTAATGTAACTACCCCACATAACTTCCTCACTCTGAGTTGCTGGTCTAAATTAGCATATATAAAGTGCTTGAGGAGAAAGAAGTTAACATTAGCTATGGAGTATGAGGATGAATTTTAAGCAGTCATTCAGCGATGGTAACACTTCTTTACAGCTTATTCTCCTTCATCTCAAGCGTCTTATTCTGCTTAAATGAGACCAAAACCAGTACGGTTGGAAACATTTTTATATCCCCAAGAGCACGATGGTTTGCCTTACTGTAACTTAAAGCGGACGATATTGAAAGAACAGCAGAGTTTTTGAGAGTTGGGGCTGGGAGGAGGAAACAAAACAAGATGGGGGGATAAGAGGCGAATGTATGTTAGGGGATAGTGGTGTGTGGCATGGAAAGATTGGTCGTTACTGAGTAGCTGATTTTGCTGTCCTTCTGATCAAGCAGACCCCTCGACCGCAAGAAAGAGACTGCTCTTATTATGATGCCCTATACATTCCCTACACCAGTGATGTGTCTGCATCTTATTGTGGCACGTGCTGTGCAGTGCTCCATTATGTGTGTTATGTTCTGTGGGTCTATTCTACAGGTTGAGCACGCGTCACTTGTGATTCCACCCATGTCATAGTTATCTAAGCTGGTAGCAGAGGCTGGGTAATGTCCTACTCCATGCCTACAGTAGGAAGATGAAGTCGACCATATATAATTAAGGACACCGACATGTGAATGTTAGGAATGGGAGGGGGCTTATAACAAAGTGTTCTAATCGAGGTGTTGAACCGCCCTGTGCATGAAGGGAGTATGACGGTACTTCTTCATTGCTAGTATTGGAATGTCTTGGGGTGGGATATCGATGCAAAAGGTTTGATGATGTCTGTGTGGTAATTGTTTTATGTGCCTAGATGTGTTCGATGTCTCTGCCATGGATGCTGAGCAAAGGCTGCTAGGCTCTGACACTGACTTATGTGCTTCTCACAACTAGGTAGTCTCTGAAAGGGAGGATTTTTGTTTCAAAAGGTAAGTGAGCTGTGGGATTGGTTTCGGTGCGACCAATGGTGATGCATAGGGCTTAGTTTTTTACAGTTTATAAGGTGTTGTAGTAAGTATTAGATAGGATGGGAGCCCATGCCGAGAAGGCAGGGGACATCACTGATCTAATATACTGTACAGTATTAATTGTAGAGTAAGGAGAGTGTTATTTTTTTTTATTGTCCCAAATCTGACCCTACAGTTGCCATGAGTGCACTGAATCTGGAGGTGTACTGCTTTTTTATGTCTTGTGCATTGTTCTGGAAGGTGAGTCTGGTGTCATATATATGTAATTCGAAGGATCATAGTGGAGATGGTGTGCAGTACGTGTACACTGTTAAGTGTAATGTAAAGCGTGTAATTGTCTTCAGTTTTATTTGTGGTGATGAATGTGGTAGTGGATTTGCCTGGGGCGATGGTCAGCCTGTTGTTCTTGACCCAAGTCTGCAGTCTGCTGAGGCAGTTCTGTTGCTGAGGCGTGGCTCAATCGGTAGATAGGTGGCTTGCCGTTCTAACGGACCCAGGTTCAAATCCCGACTGGGGCAGGGAACAGTTTAAGGATTTGAATTTCATTAAATCAGGCTTTACTGATCTACCAGAAGACCCGCCGACATGTCGTAAAAATATCCCCGCTAATACCAATACTCCAGTCCTGTATGAGACAGCCATAGCATGTATTCAATATGGACGGTGGGTGTTAGCGCCGAAGTGGTGACATGTATAGGTGTATGGTATGTAGGAGGACTGCTGGGCCTTGATAGCAGGCTGTGAAGCCTATACCCAGAGTCGAACACATAAAAAAAAAATGTGTTTACAATGTGGAATATGGTTGCTGTGGGGATGCTATGTGCATATGAGGCAATGTTTATAGGTGGTTGGGGTTCGGGAATGTCATGCATGTGTATGAAGAAGAGTGTGGATGAGAGCATGGAGCCTGTAGAACTCCAATGGAAATTTCATGTTCGTGATGACTTGCATATCTACCAGATATACAGTACAGCCTAGTTGGCAAGCCAGTGTGTGGTGTTCTCCATGCCTGGTTAATTGTGAGTATGAATGGATATTTGCTGAATTATACCCGTGCCAAGCTATACGGGTTGCTGTGTGTGTGTGTGTGTGTGTGTGTGTGTGTGTGTGTGTCATGAATGGCCTGCCTGGTTCCTTCCAGCCACAGTGTCTGATCATACAGTAGTTCTGTTTTGTTTTTCCTTTTTTTTTTTTTTTTGTCGACCCTATAGCAGTGACAGAAAGAATTCGGATGATGATGATGATGATGATGACTTTTAGTTATGCGTCATTTTATGGCTATGGGACGGACAAGGCACTACTCGTTATTTTTTAGCTTAAAGCACTGAAACAAGTGACCTGATTGAGAACTTCGAGTCGTTGTTTGAGGATATGTTTATGTATTTTCCCTGTCAGCCTTTTACTGCCTGAGTGAATGAGCAATTCTTGGATTATTAATATGGGGGATAATGTAAGAAAGAGAGAATTTGGGTGAACCTTTGACCTCTGCTGCTAAAAGAAATTATCACTGCTATCACAAAATTTCAATTAGTCAATAAAAGCCCTTAATGATGCGGTCAGTGGAGACAATATCTAATTCCTTGGGTGCGAAAAATCGCTCATTATAAGCAAAAAACCGACTCCATATAGCAAAAATAAAATCCAAACACATTTTCTATAATTATGACAGTGTCAAGAATGTGAGTGAGCTGGTATGTGACTATGTGCACTAATGTTGAACATGTTTATGTGCGTAGACCGGTGCCGAAGAGGGACCCTTTCATGTGGTGTCACCGATATAACCAGGCAGCTCTGATGCCGAGTTATACAAAAGTCTTTCGCCTCCCATCCTATTCCTTGCAAGGACGACGTGGACTGTGGGAGGAGGGCAACTTTTGTCTACAGTCCGCCATAAGCATACATTAAATATATATATATATATATATATATATATATATATATATATATATATATATATATATATATATATATATATATATATATATATATATATATATATATATATATATATGTATGAGAATGAGAGGGCAAAAGAAGGAGTGTGTATTGTTGTAACAGACGGAAGGAGAATATAAGAGAGTATGGATCAGTTGGCTCAAGGATTGTGTGGGTAAGACTGAAAGTTGGACTACAAATGTGGGCGATTGTGTGCATGTATGCGCCAACGCAAGATCGTGCAAGAGAGTGAGAGAATAGTTCTGGACAAATGTGGAATTGTGCATGGAAAAATTTGAAAGGAATGAGAGTGTGTTTTTGATTGGTGATAAGAACGGTAAAGTAGGGAACGTGAAGGTGGACGGAGAAGTAGGTGAGTGGGGTGTGCCTGCTAAGATAGATAAGAATGGACGTGCTTTAGTGGACATTTGTGCCGGGAAGGGGTTGGTGATAGCCAATACCCTCTTCAGGCACAAAAAGATCCACAGTTATACATGGCGACTGATGAGAAGGGTGGATGGTGAACTGAATGAAAGGAAGGCAATGATTGATTATGTGTGTGTGGGTGAAAGGATGCGAAGGTGTGTAATAGAAGCAAGAGCTTGTAGAGGTTGGGGGTGTGGACTTTCTGTCCACCACTTGGTGGTGGTCAGAATCAAGGTCCATGAAAAATGGAGAAATAGAAGAAGGGAAGGACGGGAGGAAGGAGTAGATGCAAGGAGAGTGGAAAGGTTACAAGAGGATGAGAAAAAGGCAGAATATAAGAGAGAAGTGGAACAGCGATAGGGGCAAATATGGATTGGAGCAGATGGAGGACGTAGAAGATGTGTGCAAGATATTTACAGATGAAATATGTGCAGCTTGTGAGGTGGTGTGTGGGGTGAAGAGAAGACGAAAGGGGGTGCAAGGAACAAGCAGCATGGTAGAATGAAGAGGTGAGACAGGCTATGGCAGAAAAGTAGAAAGCATATAGAAAGTGGATGAGAAATAGGGGTGTAGAAGCTGAGAGACAGAAGAGAGAGTTATATGTAGAGAGGAAGTGAGAGGTGAAAAGATTAGTATAAGAGAGTAAGAAGAGAGTGGATGAGGAATTTGGAAGGAATTTGAGTGTAAAGTGGAGGGACTGCAAGAAAATGTTCTGGAAAGAGATAAAGAGAGTTAGACAGGGTGGCAATGAAGTTAGTTGGGGAGTGAAAGATAAAAACGGTAGGTTACTAGTGGAGAAGGCAGAAACAGTGAGCAGATGGAGAGAACACTTTAATGAATTGTTGAAAATAGAGAATGAAAGTAATGCGAGTATAAGTGGCTGGGGAATGGCTGGGAGAAGGAGGGATGTGAGACGAGAGGAAGAAATCATTAGGACGGAAGTTGTAGAAGCATTGAAGAAAGTCAAAATGGGAAAAGCCCCACGAATTGATGGAGTGTGTGGTGAAATGCCGAACCATGGGGGAGAGATAGTAGTAGAATGGACGTGGAAGATGTGCAGGTTTGCCTGGGAGGCAGGTAGAGTCCCAGAGGATTGGAAATCAGGTATAATTATTCCCTTGTACAAAGGAAAAGGGGAAAAAGAAGTGCGGCAATCAGAGGGGCATTTGTCTTCTTAGTGTAACAGGAAAAGTCTATGGTAGGATACTTATTGACAGTGTAAGGGAAAAAACAGAGGAAATAGTTGGAGAAGAACAGGGAGGTTTTAGGAAGGGAAGAGGTTGTGTAGATCAGATATCCATTCCTAGATCCTTAGTGGAAAAGTTTCTAGAGAAGGGAAAGAAGTTGTATGCGGCCTTCATGGATTTGGAGAAAGCATATGACAGGGTGGATAGACAAGGATTGTGAAAAGAATTAAGAATATATGGAGTACATGGAAAGTTGTTGAATGCTGAGAAGAGTATGTACGAGGGGGCTAAGACTGCAGTGCGTGAGGACAGTGAACTGAGTGAATTGTCTACGGATGGAGTTATACAAGGGATATAAGGTAGGGTAGTGGATGTTGGAATGGCCCTAATGATAGAGGGCAGTGTTTGGGAACTCCCTCAACTTTTGTTTGCATATGATACTGTGTTGGTAAGTGAAGACGAAGGGGAGCTGCAAGGCTTGCTGGATGAGTCTGGAAGAGTGTTTAAGAAACGAAATCTAAAGGTGAATGTAGGGAAGAGTAATGTTATGGTCTTTGAGAGAAGTGAAGTCGGTGAATGTACAGTGAGGTTGGATGAGGAGGAAATGGAAAACATGAGTACGTTTAAGTACTTGGGTAGTGTGATGAGTAAGGATGGAAGTTTGGAGGGTGAAGTGTTTGAAAGGGTACAACAATGAAGGAAGGTTGCTGGTTCCTTGAAAGCAGTGATAAGAAACAGGAAAGTGATCATGGAAGTGAAAAAGTTACTACATGACAGTATTGTGATACCAACTCTAACGTATGGAAGTGAAGCTTGGACCTTGTTGGAGGGACAGAAGTCAAGAGTGAGAGCAGTGGAAATGAGTTATTTGAGAGGAGCATGTGAGGTCACACGGAGAGACAGACTAACAAATAAGGAAGAGAAGGAGCGTAGTGGTGTGGATGTGGATGTGATAGGAAGCGTTAGGAGAAACACACTGAGGTGGTTTGGCCATGTGGAGAGGATGGAGAGTGAGAGACTGACGAGGAGAATGTATATAAGTGAGGTAGAGGGGGAGAGGGGGAGGAAGAAGCCAAGGATGAAGATGGAGGGACGGAGTGGCGAGGTATATGAGGGAGGGGGTTGTGAGGTGGAAGAAGAGCAGTGAAATGGCTGGGGACAGGGTGAGGTGAAGGCGAATTGTTTGTGGCCACCCAGTATGGGATTGAGGCGTCTGGCAATAAATATATATATATAGATAGATAGATAGATAGATAGATAGATATATATATATATATATATATATATATTACCAGACGCCTCAATCCCGTTTGGGGTGGCCACAAACATATCGCCTCCAAGTCGCCCTGTCCCCCGCCATTTCACTGCTCTGCTCCCAACTCACACCCCCCTCTCTCATATACCTCCCCACCCCATCCCTCCATCTCATCCTCGGCCTCCCCCTCCCTCTTCCCCCCTCCACCTCATTCTCATACACTCTCTTCGTCAGTCTTTCACCCTCCATCCTCTCCACATGGCCAAACCATCTCAGTGTGTTCCTCATAACGCTTCCTATCACATCCACATCCACACCACAATGCTCCTTTATATCCTCATTCGTCAGCCTGTCTCTCCATGTGACTCCACATGCTCCTCTTAAATAACTCATTTCCACTGCTCTCACTCTTGACTTGTGTCCTTCCAACAACGTCCAGGCTTCACTTCCGTACGTTAGAGTTGGTATCACAATACTGTCATGTAGTAACTTTTTCACTTCCATGCTCACTTCCCTGTTTCTTATCACTGCTTTCAAAGAACCAGCAACCTTTCTTCCCTGCTGTACCCTTTCAAGCACTTCACCCTCCAAACCTCCATCCTTACTCATCACACTACCCAAGTACTTAAACGTATTCACATTTTCCAATTCCTCACCATCCAACCTCGCTGTCCATTCACTGACTTCACCTCTCTCAAAGACCATCAATTTACTCTTCCCTACATTCACCTTTAGATTCCGTTTCTTACACATTCTCTCAAACTCATCCACCAAGCCTTGCAGCTCCCCTTCGTCTTCACTCAACAACACAGTATCATCTGCAAACAACAGTACAGGGAGTTTCCAAACACTATCCTCTCTCACCAGGGCCACTCCAACATCCACTACCCTACCTTGTACCTCTTTTATTACCCCATCCATGTACAGATTGAACAACCATGGAGACATGACACATCCCTGTTTGAAACCAACCTTCAAAGAGAAAAATTCACTTAGTTCACCATCCACACGCACTGCAGCCTTCGCACCATCGTACATACTCTTCACAGCATTCAACAACTTCCCATCTACTCCATATATTCTTAACACTTTCCACAATCCTTGTCTATCCACCCTGTCATATGCTTTCTCCAAATCCATGAAAGCTGCATACAACTTCTTTCCCTTCTCTAGAAACTTTTCCACTAAAGATCTAAGAATGAATATCTGATCTACACAACCTCTTCCCTTCCTAAAGCCTCCCTGTTCTTCTCCAACTAATTCCTCTGTTCTTTCTCTAACTCTGTCAGTAAGTATCCTACCATACACTTTTCCTATTATACTAAGAAGACAAATGCCCCTATGATTACCACACACTTCTTTTTCCCCTTTTCCTTTGTACAAGGGAATAATTATACCTGACTTCCAATCCTCCGGGACTCTACCTTCCTCCCAGGCCAATCTGCACATCTTCCACATATATTCTACTACTATCTCTCCCCCATGCTTCAGCATTTCACCACACACTCCATCAATTCCTGGGGCTTTCCCTGATTTAACTTTCTTCATTGCTTGCACAACTTCTATCCTACTGATTTCTTCCTGTCTTCTCACCTCCCTCCTTCTCCCAGCCATTCCCCAGCCACTTATACTCACATTACTTCCATCCTCTACATTCAACAATTCCTTAAAGTGTTCTCTCCATCTGCTCACTTTTTCTCCCTTCTCCACTAGTAATCTACCATTTTTATCTTTCACTCCCCTGCTAACTTCACTTCCACCCTGTCTTACTCTTTTCACTTCTCTCCAGAACATTTTCTTACAGTCCCTCCACTTTACACTCAAATTCCTTCCAAATTCCTCATCCACTCTCTTCTTACTCTCTCTTACTAATCTTTTCACCTCCCTCTTTCTTTCTATATATAACTCTCTCTTCCGCCTCTCAACTTCTTCCACGCCCCTAGATCTCATCCATTCATTGTATGCTTTCTACTTTTGTGCCACAGCCTGTTTCACCTCTTCAGTCGACCACGCTGTTCCTTGCACCCCCCTCCGTCTTCTCTTCCTTCCACACACCACATCACATGCTGCACATATTTCTTCTGTACATATGCTACACACACCTTCCACGTCTCCCATCTGCTCCGATTCGTATTTGCCCAATCGTTCCTCGACTTCTCTCTTATACTCTGCCTTTTTCTCATCCTCTTGTAACCTTTCCACTCTCCTTGCAACGACTCCTTCCTCTCGTCTTTCCCTTCTTCGATTTCATCCATCTTACTTGAATTCTAATTCTGGCCACCACCAAGTAGTGGTCAGAAAGTCCACTCCCCGAACCTCTTTATACTCTTGCATCCTTTACCATCTTCACATCCTTTCATCCACACACACATATTCAATCATTGCCTTCCTTTCATTCAGTTCACCACCCACCCTTCCCATCACTCGCCATGTATACCTGTGGATCATTTTATGCCTGAAGAGGGTATTGGCTATCACCAACCCCCTCCCAGCACAAATGTCCACTAACGCACTCCCATTCTCATCTATCTCAGCAGGCACACCCCACTCACCAAGTATTCCATCTACCTTCACATTCCCAACTTTACCATTCATATCACCAATCAAAAACACTCTTTCATTCCTTCCAAACTTTTCCATGCACATTTCTACATTTGTCCAGAACTCTTCTCTCACTCTTCTAGCACGATCTTGTGTTGATGCATACACACACACAATCGCCCACATTTGTATTCCAACTTTCAACTTTACCCACACAATCCTTGACCCAACTGATCCATATTGTCTTATGCTCCTCTTCCATCTTTTACTCACAACTATACATACTCCTTCCTTTGCCCTCTCATTCTCACCTACTCCTGTACATGTACCCCATCCATATTCCCATTCTCTCACACTTTCTCCTCACCATTTTGTTTCAGTTATTCCACATACATCCACTTTCGCACCTTCAAGCACCTGGACAATCTCTCTCTCTCTCACCTCATCATTCGCTCCCCTTACATTCCAGGTTCCAATAACCATGTCCTTTGTCCTGTCCTTGGTCGTCATCGTTTGGTCAGTCCTTGTCCGAGGCTTGTTGTTTGTTTTTTTTAGTTAGTTGTTTTCCGGGGAGGGGCGAACGCTCTATCGGTCGCCTCAAATGACGCAGATCTGAATTTTGACCTCCCTATAATCATCCTTGGGTCACCCTAATTCAGAATATATGTAGGTCTGGGGTCTTTCGCCCTTGCTTTGGGCGTGACTGAAGGACAAACAAACAAACATACAAACCAAAAACAAGGCTCTTATATATATATATACAACCATCCATCCATGGATGGATGGATATATATATATATATATATATATATATATATATATATATATATATATATATATATATATATATATATATATATATATATATCTATTGCCAGACGCCTCAATCCCGTTTGGGGTGGCCACAAACAAATAGCCTCCAAGTCGCCCTGTCCCCCGCCATTTCACTGCCCTGCTCCCAACTCACACACCCCTCTCTCATATACCTCTCCACCCCATCCCTCCATCTCATCCTCGGCCTCCCCCTCCCTCTTCCCCCCTCCACCTCACTCACATACACTCTCTTCGTCAGTCTTTCACCCTCCATCCTCTCCACATGGCCAAACCACCTCAGTGTGTTCCTCATAACGCTTCCTATCACATCCACATCCACACCACAACGCTCCTTTATATCCTCATTCGTCAGCCTGTCTCTCCACGTGACTCCACAGGCTCCTCTTAAATAACTCATTTCCACTGCTCTCACTCTTGACTTGTGTCCTTCCAACAATGGATATTTATATATATATATATTAGAGCCTTGTTTTTGGTGTGTATGTTTGTTTGTTATATATATATTTTATATATATATATATATATATATATATATATATATATATGTATATATACTGTATATTGAATATTAATATATTTGTATCTATATGTATACATTACCATATACATCTATCTATCTATCTATCTATCTAACAATATATATATATATATATATATATATATATATATATATATATATATATATATATATATATATATATATATATATATATATATATATAATCCGGACCTCCTTTCCCACCCAAGGGTGGGGAGGAGTAGCAACGTCCAGACAACCCAAATTTGCCCAGTCCAATGGGCCACGCTTCCATTCACTCACCATTCAAGCCCCCAGAATCCTGCCTCTACCTAGGCCAAAAACATTCACCTCGTTCTGCAGCATCACATAAATGTATCCGATAGTCAATTTATTCGTTTGTCTGTCTGTCTGTCTGTCTGTCTGTCTCTGCCTCTGTCTGTCAGTCTGTCTGTCTGTCTGTCTCTGTCTGTCTCTGTCTGTCTGTCTGTCTCTGTCTCTGTCTGTCTGTCTGTCTGTCTCTCTCTCTCTCTCTCTCTCTCTCTCTCTCTCTATATATATATATATATATATATATATATATATATATATATATATATATATATATATATATATATATGTGTGTGTGTGTGTGTGTGTGTGTGTGTGTGTGTAAATAAATAGATTCCTGATATACGAGTATGGAGAGAGAGAGAGAGAGAGAGAGAGAGAGAGAGAGAGAGAGAGAGAGATTGTTGTATGCGTGTGTGTGTGGGGGGGGGAGGCATTCTAAGTGTTCGGAACTTCGCGTAAGCTTCTCCCTCCCCCCAACCACCACCATCACTCCTGCCACACAGCCATCTAATACTGCCACAACTACCACATCCACCACAGCCACTACTAACTCCTCCACAAACAGTACCTCTGCCACTATCACACAGCCTTTAACACCACCACATCCACCACCAGCACACCGCCAACACCATCACAGCAGCCGCCTCCACCACCACCACCACCACCACCACACCTTCCTCCATCACCACTGCCACTATTAGATACCCATCTATTGCCAACACAGCCATCACCAATTCAAGCCATAAACATTACCACTACCACTATCGCACAACCATGTAATACCATCACAGCTATCACCACCTCCATCACTACTACCTCCAGCTGTACATCTACCACTACCACTATCACTAGGGCCACCATGACATCACTGAATCATCCTGTTGTTGTTAAATGAGAATAGTTTGTAACACCTGCTCCTTAATGATTTTATTTATATGATGCCCTTTAATAATATCTGCTATGTTAATTATGCAGTAATGACTACCATCATCATTGTCAGTCTTACAGTTATCTAGTACCATCATCATCACAACTACCATAACCAGTGTCATTGCTGTCCCAACTACTACCCCTGCTAGTCTCTTACAGCCATCTAGTACCATCATCACCACAACTACCACCACCACTATCACTGTTACTCTCTTACAGCCATCTGGTATCATCATCACCACAACTGCCACCATCACTCTCAGTGATCCTTGCACCCATCTAGTACCATCATCATCACAACTACCACCACCACTATCACTGTTACTCTCTTACAGCCATCTGGTATCATCACCACAACTTCCACCATCACTCTCAGTATCACTCTCTTGCAGCCATCTAGTACCATCATCATCACAACTACCGTCACCACTATCACTGTCATTCTCTTACAGGCATCTAGTACCACATTAACACAACTACCATCACCACTACAGTATTACATTTGTCACAACCGTTATCACAGCTACTCTCCTACAGCCATCTAGTACCGTCATCACCACAACTACCATCACCACTAACACTGCAGTCACAATCACTATCTTTGCCACCATCGCGCACACACACACACACACACCACAAAGCCAGCCAGGAGACAGGACGTGTGTGCTGGGCAATCCCCAGGTCCTGTCCTTCCCACTTACTGTTTTTTAACCAGCCCATACCCCATTGACCGGGCCAATGTATGGCCCGGCCTGCACTATACGTGCAGGGAATCTTTAAACGAACGAACGAACAGGCACTTAGTACCAGCATCATCACAATTACCATACTATTATTGCCACTGATTTACAGCATCTTGCACCAACACCACAAATACCATAACCAGTATTACTATTCTTATAACTACCGTCTGTACCACTAGCAGGCAACCGTCTAACCAGTACCACTATAACGACAATCACCATCACCAATACCATCACAACAACCATTATCATTGCTGCTTGCCGGTTGTAATGGAGGGAATGTAACCAGACAGTTACAGGGCAATAAGCTGCCAAAGTACAACATCTCCAAGTTAAAGAGGACAAACAACAATTAGCGTGGCAAGATCTCAGTGATTTCTGATAATTTCGAGACAGTGGAACAGACTTAACCCCTTAACCGCAGGGCGTCACTTTCGTGACACTCGGCCACAATGGATCATACCGCGGGGCATCACTTTTGTGATTCTGTGTTATTTTGAATTATCCCGGGCTCTGAAGTGGTGGCTTGTATCATCTATCAGTACTGCCAATGTCCAACACTAGTCAGCACTCCAAATCTCATCGGTACTCCCATCCATTGTTGACATTTTAGCGATTTTACCCCGTTCGTGACTCCCCTCCCTACCTGTCCTCCATTACCCTGTCCTCTCACCTCCCACGCCGCGCTGCGCTACACAAATTTCCCCTGGATTTTTCCACAGATTTCATCCATTGAAATAAGCCCTATGCCCTATACTTATACAAAATAATGTATACCAAAAATAAATCAGGTAAGTGATAGTGTTATACACCAGGAATTGGCTAATTATCACCTGACAACACCTCACGTGCATTCATTCGCTACATTACCACGGTAATTTCCCCTTTGAATTATGCCTTGTAATCGATGTCTGTAATAAAAATATATATCAGAAAGGCAGGGAGAAGCCTAAGTGACATTTACATTCAACTGGAACTACCTATTTCTTTATGTATTGCCGAGATTTTCTTCCTATAAAAAATTAGCATGTAAGTTAGCAGAAGTCAGCCTCAGTGTCATTACCAACCCTTCCCTTCTCAGATAAGCCGCAGCATTTAGTTCCTTGTCCTCCGCTGTAGTGAAACCATGTCGCACTCACGTCCCGCCATTCCTGCCGCTTCTGCGCCCATTGCAAAGGGCCCCGTGACCTCTACCCCTAAGAAAAGTAGTGAGGGAAGCAGGAAAGGCCTTAGTGACTCTGCAATGGCATGTGAATTTGCAGAATTGTCCATGGTGATGATGGACAGTGATTTTGACGATTCTGGTGAATCGTGTGATGAGCCGGGTGAGGTTATCGTGCCAGAAACTGCTACAATGAGTGCTTCAGTGTTGGAAGTAGTCCCTAGCTCCAAGGGAAAGGAGCCGTTAGTGCAGCAAGGCAAGGAATTTGGGAAGGGAGTGAGAAGGCGGCGTGTTAGCCCCAGAACAATGCCCTCACGTGACCCAGCCAGCCATGAGTCACGAGTGCATTCACCTCCCCTTTCCCCAAGCCCCACTTCACTCATTTCTTCATCATCGTCGGCTGAGTTATCTCCGAAGTCTTCGTCGTCGGAGTCACCACCAGCATCAACAGTGAAGGCAGGCCGTAGAGGAAGAGGTAAATCAAGGACTGTGAAAAGTAGTGTAGTTAGTAGGGCGAGGGCTGCTAGTGCTGTACGGCAACCCAGGGTCAGTGCGAATGACCATGACCGAGATAAATCTGCCTCACAGCCAACCTCCACCACCACCACCACCACCACCCGCCCTACACCGCCACGACAGGGAATCCTGGACGCCTTCGCGTGGATGGAAGGATCAGATTTTGTGCCTGAAAATTTAGAATTTGATGAGAGCTCCTCAGGAGTTCAGCCTGCCCTCACTATTGACGAAAATGCTGAGTGTGTGGACTACCTTTTGGCCTTCCTAGATGACGAAGTCATGCAGCACATATGTGATGAGACCAACAGGTATGAATCACAACGTGCTGCAAGTGGTACAGGTTCAACCAAGATGCAACAGTGGTCCATGCTGGGAGTGCAGGAGCTGTATGTGTTCTTTGCCCTCATGCTTCTCATGCCACACTCCAAGAAGCATGAGTTGGAAGAATACTGGTCCATGGACCCCTTACTACCCTCACCCACCTTCAATAAGTACATGGCCAGAGATTGCTTCCGGAACATCATGGGAAACCTGCACTTTGCCGACAACTATGTACCTTCCCAAACCGACCCACTCTGGAAGATCTGGGATATTCTGAGCAGAATGAAGGATAAGTTTATGTCATTCTTCCACCCCTTTCAGAAGGTTGTCATTGACGAATCCTTGGTTTTGTTCAGAGGACGTCTTCGGTTTGTTCAGTACATTCCAAGCAAATGCCATCGCTTTGGAATTAAGTTCTTTGTACTGTGCGACTGTAAGACGGGATACATCCTTGACTTCGGCATTTATTCAGCCAGCACTGTCGATCTGGATAAAACACACCCCCTTGGCTTCTCAGGCTGTGTAGTGAAAGTGCTCCTAGAAAAGTATTTTGGTAGGAATCATGTGCTGTACAGACAACTACTATACAGCACCAAAACTTGCCAAATACCTTCCTGAGCACGGCATTGGCTCCTGAGGCACTGTCAAAAGTAATCGTGCCCACTTCCCCAAATTCCCAGAGGCAGGAACCTCGCAGCGAGGAGACGTGCACCTACGCAAGTCCGAGATGTTGCTGGCAATACGGTGGCATGACAAGAGGGTCGTGCACATGCTCACCACCATACATAAGGGGGAGATGACAGACAGTGGGAAGGTCGACCGTAGGACAGGCGAACCTGTGATGAAACCTGATGCTGTGTTGGACTACAATATCAACATGCGGCTGGTGGACAAGTCCGACATGATGATTGGTGAGATTGACTGCCTCAGGAAGAATACTAGGTGGTACAGGAAAGTTTTTCTGCATCTCATAGATATGACGATGCTGAACGCCTTCATCCTGTACAAGATGAAGGTCAAGCCACCCAAGTCCTTCTCCCTGAGGTTGTTCGCTAGGACTTGTGTCCAGCAGCTGCTGGAAAGATGTGGTAGGGTGACAGCAGCAACTCCAAGGCGCCATCCAATAACACTTCCCGACCGACTTGAGCAGAGGGCGTATATGGATCGGCACAGACTTGAGCTTATGCCTGCCACAGGGAAAAGGAAGGCTGAGATTTGCAGGTGTCAGGTGTGTGCACATACCACCCGCCGCACACCTGAGCACAAACGCACCTCTTGGCAGTGCGCTGAGTGCCAGGTTCCCCTCTGTGTTACCTGCTTCTTCAATTACCACAGCCAGAAGCAATTCTAACAGTGCAAGTGTAAAAGAAGAAGAATTTGGAAATAATGTGTAAATAATGTGTAAATAGCAAGTGAAAGCAATGGATGTTCAGTACATATGATTGAACAGTGTATTATAGTTTTATCTTACTGAAAGTGACAGTGAATAACATAGTGTAAGTAAAATAGAAGAGTAAATATTGAAAATAGAATAGAAAATGTAAATAGTAATGTAAGTAATTAGTAATATTAGAATATGAGTACAAATAATTTATGTTATAACAGTGAAAGTGAATCCGTGGCTCTCTACGTATTTTACTGAATGAAAAATTGAATGACTTCAGTGACAATAAACTAATACTACTGAAGAACACTTATGGAGAAAGACTCCAGATATATATAAGTGTGATATAGTAATAGAAATATAAAGTGTGAGGGGTTTTCTGAATAATAAATGACAGAGTACCAAGAGCGAACTAGCACAAGTGCGACGATCAGACGCGCTCGTAATTTCCATTGCTTTCACAGTGTTTTTTTTTTGGATTATGGATCCCAAACTACTTGAAAATCATAGAATAGTGTTTATAGTGTTTATATCTGGCTGTGGTAATCATATTATGGGTTGTCGGGAAGTGTAAAGTGGAGACTTCATTACCCAACTTCAGAGGTCTCCACAAGTCCTACGGTAACAGACGAAGGCTCAACAAACATTCAAGGAGAAAGCTGAAGGTATGTGCCATAAGCATATATAATTTTAATATTCTAGGACTAATAACTGATTTTTGGCAAATATTTTTTGAGAGTCTGTTGGAGCCCGAATAAAGCCGCGGGACACGCAAAACATTGGTAAACATGCCTGCGGTGTAGGGGTTAATGACTGAAACTACACATATGTTTACATAATAATTCTTTGCTGCCCCATCAGTGGCACAGGAGCCCGGGGCTAGGGTACTCTCTCCAGACATTTAAGGCTAGAGTGACCAGTTGGCCCTTATATTAGGTGAGTGAGAAATAAACACCAGCCATTTCTTGAAAAGGAATCGTTATGGGTCTTATCCGGTGAGAGCACCTTAACTCACTGGACCACTAAGCGCAACTCCGAAAAAGAACACACACACACACACACACACACACACACACACACACACACACACACACACACACACACACACACACACACAGCTGATCTTTTGTTTAATCTACAACTGCCCCAGGGAATGTAAGTACTCTATGTGCTTTTAGTACTGCAAAATGACCACATACTTCAGTAATGCAAATTTGGAAAAGAAAAGGGATAAAGGCAGAACGCAGGACGATGATTTCTACCAAGAACTGGTTGAAATGGAGACTCACAATAAACCGGTGGAGTGAGTACACAGACTAGAGATGGCTTTTGAAAATGAGATTGATGAAATTAAGAAACAGATGCACTTGCAAAAGGAAGAAATAGAAAAATTAGGAAAGGAAGTCAACAAGAAAGACACAACCATAGATGAGCTGACAGTAGAACTGGGTTCACTTAGGAGAAAAATTAGTGAAATGGCAAGTACAGTAGTCAACCACGAGAGTATTATGGGAGAGTTCAAAAATGATACAATTAGGCAAGTAAGCAGTCTGATAGACCAGAGCAGTGATATTGAGGAGAAAATAACACAGGTGAATGAAGCTGTGCAAAGCTACAAAAATGATGTGGAAACCACTTATGCTGAAATGGTGAAAGTAAAGAAAGACTTAGAAACAAGGGTGGAAGAAAAAAGCATTAAAAAGGAAGTGAAAAGAATAATCCAGAACAATCCTAAGTTAGTCAGAGATTCAGTAGATATCAACAAATCTATAGTAATCACTGGTATAGAAGAGGAAGAAGTAAAAAACAAGATCTCAAGAGACAAAAAGGAGATGGCAAATGTAATGACCATATTGAAAGAAGTATCAGAGGAAATCTGTAGTAAAGACATAGAGGAACACAAAAGGTTAGGGAAATACGTGAGAAGCAAGTCAAGATCCCTAAAGGTAACCTTCCAGAGTGTAAACAACGTGGAGGAATACTAAAAAATGCAAAGAAACCTATGGAAAAAGAGGAGTTCAAAAATGTATGGATGAAAAGATGCATAACACAAGAGGAACTGGAATTACTGAATGAGAAGAGGGAGGAAGCAAAAACAAAAAAAGAGGGAAGATCAGAGGAGGAGAAGAATACATTTTTTTTTTTAACACAGTAATAGGCTTGCAGGTACGAAAGTGGTACATAAACAGGAGGGAACAAAAAGAAAGAAGATAGAAGAATCAAGTCATGACAAGTATATAAACAAGATGATTAAACTGATGTACTCAAATGTGGATGAAATGGTATCTAAATTATTAGAGATGAATGATTACGTCAGAGAAAATGAACCACAAATATATGCCTAACTAAAACAAAATTAACACCAAGGTGTGTGGGAGGATGAGAAGACGGAGGGGGGGTGCAAGGAACAGCGTGGTGGACTGAAGAGGTGAGGCAGGCTGTGGCACAAAAGAAGAAAGCATACAATGAGTGGATGAGAAATAGGGGCTTGGAAGAAGTTGAGAGGCGGAAGAGAGAGTTATATGTAGAAAGAAAGAGAGAGGTGAAAAGATTAGTAAGAGAGAGTAAGAAGAGAGTGGATGAGGAATTTGGAAGGTATTTGAGTGTAAAGTGGAGGGACTGTAAGAAAATATTCTGGAAAGAGGTGAAGAGAGTAAGACAGGGTGGAAGTGAGGTTAGCAGGGGAGTGAAAGATAAAAATGGTAGATTACTAGTGGAGAAGGGAGAAAAAGTGAGCAGTTGGAGAGAACACTTTAAGGAATTGTTGAACATACAGGATGGAAGTAATCCGGGTAAAAGTGGCTGGGGAATGGCTGGGAGTAGGAGAGAGGTGAGAAGACAGGAAGAAATCAGTAGGATAGAAGTTGAGGAAGCAATGAAGAAAGTTAAATTGGGGAAAGCTCCAGGAATTGATGGTGTGTGTGGTGAAATGCTGAAACATGGGAGAGAGATTGTAGTAGAATGGATGTGGAAGATCTGTAGATTGGCCTGGGAGGAAGGTAGAGTCCCGGAGGATTGGAAGTCAGGAATAATTATTCCCTTGTACAAAGAGAAAGCAGAAAAAGAAGTGTGTGGTAATCATAGGGGCATTTGTCTTCTTAGTATAATAGGAAAAGTGTATGGTAGGATACTTACTGACAGAGTTAGAGAAAGAACAGAGGAATTAGTTGGAGAAGAACAGGGAGGCTTTAGGAAGGGCAGAGGTTGTGTAGATCAGATATTCATTCTGAGATCTTTAGTGGAAAAGTTTCTAGAGAAGGGAAAGAAGTTGTATGCGGCTTTCATGGATATGGAGAAAGCATATGACAGGGTGGATAGACAAGGATTGTGGAAAGTATTAAGAATATATGGAGTAGATGGGAAGTTGTTGAATGCTGTGAAGGGTATGTATGATAGTGCTAAGGCTGCAGTGCATGTGGATGGTGAACTAAGTGAATTTCTCTGTTTGAAGGTTGGGTTGAAACAGAGATGTGTCATGTCTCCATGGTTGTTCAATCTGTACATGGATGGGGTAATAAAAGAGGTACAAGGTAGGGTAATAGATGTTGGAGTGGCCCTGGTGAGAGAGGATAGTGTTTGGAAACTCCGTGTAATGTTGTTTGCAGATGATGCTGTGTTGTTGAGTGAAGACGAAGGGGATCTGCAAGGCTTGGTGGATGAGTTTGGGAGAGTGTGTAAGAAACGGAATCTAATGGTGAATGTAGGGAAGAGTAAAGTGATGGTCTTTCAGAGAGGTGAAGTCAGTGAATGTACAGCAAGTTTGGATGGTGAGGAATTGGAAAATGTGAGTACGTTTAAGTACTTGGGTAGTGTGATGAGTAAGGATGGAGGTTTGGAAGGTGAAGTGCTTGAAAGGGTACAGCAAGGAAGAAAGGCTGCTGGTTCTTTGAAAGCAGTGATAAGAAAAAGGGAAGTGAGCATGGAAGTGAAAAAGTGGTGAATGTAGGGAAGAGTAAAGTGATGGTCTTTCAGAGAGGTGAAGTCAGTGAATGTACAGCAAGTTTGGATGGTGAGGAATTGGAAAATGTGAGTACGTTTAAGTACTTGGGTAGTGTGATGAGTAAGGATGGAGGTTTGGAAGGTGAAGTGCTTGAAAGGGTACAGCAAGGAAGAAAGGCTGCTGGTTCTTTGAAAGCAGTGATAAGAAAAAGGGGAGTGAGCATGGAAGTGAAAAAGTTACTACATGACAGTATTGTGATACCAACTCTAACGTATGGGAGTGAAGCTTGGACGTTGTTGGAAAGACACAAGTCAAGAGTGAGAGCAGTGGAAATGAGTTATTTAAGAGAAGCCTGTGGAGTCACATGGAGAGACAGGCTGACGAATGAGGATATAAAGGAACGTTGTGGTGTGGATGTGGATCTGATAGGAAGCGTTATGAGGAACACACTAAGGTGGTTTGGCCATGTGGAGAGGATGGAGGGTGAAAGATTGACGAAGAAAGTGTATGTGAGTGAGGTGGAGGGGGGAAGAGGGAGGGAGAGGCCGAGGATGAGATGGAGGGATGGGGTGGAGAGGTATATGAGAGAGGGGGGTGTGAGTTGGGAGCAGGGCAGTGAAATGGCGGGGAACAGGGCGACTTGGAGACGTTTTGTTTGTGGCCACCCCAAACGGGATTGAGGCATCTGGCAATAGATAGATAGATAGATATCAAATGACATCCTAAACTTAGAGAAATATGATATATGGAGAAGAGATAGGAACTTAAAAAAAGGAGGAGGGATAATAATATTAACTAAGAAAAATCTAAAAGTCAAAGAAATAGAACTAGATATACCCTCACAAGTAGAACAGACTGCAGTAGAGATCAATACATCTGAAGGGAAAGTAATTGTAGCCAATTTGTACATGCCACCGAGATCAAACACATGGGAAAGAGACGAATATGAGGACCTGGCAGAGAATACAGTTCAGAGTTTAAGAGCATTGGTACATAAAATGGAAGAGAAATCGGAAAGAATTATACTAACTGGAGATTTTAATACAAATATAAATTGGAATACTCTAGAGATAATAAGCCAAGAAAGCTGTTGGGACCAAAAGCTCCTGGATCTCGTGCAGGAGTTTTTCCTAACGCAACATGTAAGGGAAAGCATCAGAAAAAGAGGACTCGATGTACCCTCAGTGCCAGATCTCATATTTACTAGGCAAGAAAAGATATTGACAATTTAATATACCACCCTCCATTCAGCAAAAGCGACCATGCAGTACTAAATTGCAACTTCAGGATAGCATATGACATAGTTAACAGCAATGAAAGTTACAAAAAGAGCCAAAACTATAAAAAGGGAAACTATCATGACCTAAAGAAGTACTTCTTAGAAATTGATTGAGGAAAAGAGCTTAGAGGACAAGATTTAAATGCTATATATAAAAAATTCTGTGAATTTTATGAAATAGGAGTCCAGAAGTACATCCCACAGCACAAAAAAAGCAGAAAAGAAAATAAAGAAATGGTTCAATACAGAATGTAAAAAATCAAAAGAAAAAAGAGATTTGTTGTGGAATAGATACAAAAGACACAATAGTGAAAGGGCATATAATAATTACAAACAGGCAAGAAACGATTATACAGGAATAAGGAGGGAAGCCCCGAAACAGTTTGAGGAGGATATCATAAATAAAAGTAGTGATCAACCGAAGCTATTTTACAGCTACATCAGAAGCAAAACCAAAGTAAAAGATAAAATACAATCCATTACGGACGAGGGAATCACCTATACACAAGAGAAGGATATTGGTGAGGCACTAAACAAGAAATTCCAATCAATTTTTACAGAGGAAAACAAGTTTGAGAGGGATTATGAGGAACATGCATGCCCACACATACTACCAGATATACAAACATCAGAAAAAGTAATACAGGAGGAGCTAAGTAAATTAGACAAAGGAAAAGCAAATGGCCCTGATGAAATTTAATGTTGGGTACTACGCGAATGTGCAAAGGAGTTAAGTAAACCGTTACTTTTATTTTTCAAGAATTCCTTGAGTCAAGGTAAACTACCTGATATTTGGAAGAAAGTAAACATTGTTCCCTTATTCAAGAAAGGGAATAGACAAAATCCACTCAACTACCGACCAGTATCACTAACCAGTGTTGTAAGCAAGGTATTCGAAAAGCTTATAAGAAAAGCTTTTGTAAATCATCTAGAAGCACACAATATGATAACAGAAAGACAGTTTGGTTTCAGAAAAGGAAAATCATGTGTTACTAGTTTGTTGAGCTACAATGACAGAGTAACAGACACATTACAGGAAAGAGATGGATGGGTGGACAGTATCAATTTAGATTTCAAGAAAGCATTTGACGCAGTACCACACCAAAGACTTTTATGGAAACTGTACCATCAAGGAGGAATTCGAGGCAAACTGTATTGTTGGATGGATGATTTTCTCATAAGAAGAGAAATGAGAACAGTCAATCAATCAATCAATCATTTCCTGTGGCACCCTCGGGGATGCATAGGGCCTCAGAACAGTACTAAGGGGAAATTACTCATCATGGAAAGAAGTGACTAGTGGAGTACCACAGGGCTCAGTGCTGGCATCAATCATGTTTTTAGTGTATATAAATGATATAAACAATAACACTGGAAATGAAAGCTATCTAAATATGTTTGCAGATGATGCAAAAATACAAATGAGAATTACTAACACAGACTCTTGTAAAGAGCTACAGGAAGAATTAAATAAACTTCATGAATGAAGTAATACATGGCAAATGGAATTCAGTGTGGACAAGTGTCATGTAATCAAGTTTGGTAAAAGTGGAAAGAGACCTGATTGGGATTATACGTTAGGAAATAAAACCCTACACACATCAGAAAGAGAGAAGGACCTAGGTGTGATTATCAATAACAGACTATCTGCAGCTGACCACATAAGTGAGAAGGTACGGAACATGTATACACTGCTTGCAAATATGGGAATAGCATTCACATACATAAATGAAGATATGCTAAGAAAGATAATAACATCATTCATCAGACCAACCCTAGAGTATGCATCAGTAGTCTGGAGTCCTCATCTCAAAAAACATATAGACAAGATTGAAAAAGTTCAAAGGGCCGCAACAAGATGGGTATCAAGCTTAAGGGATCTAAGCTACGAAGAAAGACTAAATAAACTGAATCTACCAACACTACAGGAGAGAAGGAAAAGAGGTGACATGATTATGCTATATAAATGCATATCAGGGAAGGAGAAAGTAGACATAAATGATTACTTAACCTATGGGGAAGCATCAGCAAAAAACTGCATAAGAAGAGAGGTGATAAAGACGTAAGGAAATTTAGTTTCCCAAATAGAGCAACTGATCAGTGGAATGCACTACCGAATGAAATAGTGTGTGCCAAAAGAATTCACAATTTTAAGGATATGTACGATAAATATGGTTTAAGACACGGGACAGTACTAGCTTGACTCATTCCTGTAAAGATACAGTTAGGTAAGAACACACACACACACACACACACACACACACACACACACACACACACACACACACACACACACACACACACACACACACACACACACACACACACACACACACGCATGCACACACGCAAGCACGCGCGCACAAATTTGAAGATGGTATCTGTTTTTAAATAAAGTACCGGAGTGTATTGATCATGTAGCGAGACGCGTGAATTATTTATAATTGGCTTACTGACGTGTTCTCTAACCGCCTCCACCCTCCACCTCCTCTCCACCTCCATTACCCTCTTCTTTCCTACCTTCCCACTCTCATTCCACCTTCTTTCCGTCTCATCTTCCATTCTTCATAGTTCCTTCACTTCACCCCAGTCTTTCTTCCTCATTGCATGTTCATCGTCCACCACCACTCTCCCTGCATCTTCCTCTGATTCCTTCATCTTCCCTCTCCTTTCCCACTTACAGTATTTTCCCTCTCTTCCTTCTTTCTTTCCCCTTCCAATCAATCCTCATCACTCCTTCAACGTTTATATCCAACACCCACCGTCCTGTTCTTTCCCTCTCTCCATTTATACACTCCCTTTCTTACGTCCTGCATCTTCATTTCCCTCCATCTACCGCTTTCGTCTCTCTCTCTCTCTCTCTCTCTCTCTCTCTGCAGCCTTCAGTATTTTCCCTTTTTTCTTCCTCCCACATATTACACCTTTCACTTTCCCCTCTCTACCTTCCTCAAACTTTCCCTCCTGTCCTCCCTCTAGGTCTATCTTCACTCTCTCTCATTTTTCTTCCTTCCTTCTCACTACCTTCCTCCTTCTTCCACCCTCACTTCCCTTCACTTCCATTTTCCTTCCTTGTCTCGACTTTTCCCCCTACTTCCTCTTCCCCTTTCTTTTCCAGCTTCCCTGCCTCCTTCCACCATCAGTCTTCCTCAGCTTCTCCTTCCCACACTATACCTTCACATTCCTTCCTTTCTTTCTTCTTCTTTTACTCTCCCTTTCTCCCTTTGCCTGCATCTCCATATTTTCATTCTCCTCATCTTCACCTTCCTATCTCCATCCATCCCTACTTTTTTCCTTTCTTCGCTTTAATAACTCCTCCCTCTCTTCCTCCATTCTCTCTCCCTCCCTCCACCACTTCTAATTATATCTCCGCTCTCTTCTCTCTCTCCCCGCTTTCTTCTTATTTATCCCGTCCTTCACATTTGTTTTTCCTCCCTCCACCTCTAATCCCTACAGGACGAATTATCCTTCAGCACATGTTGATAAAACTGTTGATAAATGTTTCAAGCCACAAAAGCATTTTTTTTTTTTCGGAGGAGTTGTAAATGTGCTGAACAAATTCGCCATCACTGAACTATGATTAAGTGGTAACACTGAAAAAAAAAAAAAAAAAAACATGCTTGAATCTGTGGTTGGACGGCAGTCCCCAGTTAAACAAGTTTCCTACACATTAATACATTTCTGCCATTCACTGTTTTATTAATACAGTGTGCAGAGGACACAGTCACAGGACAACATAGTCATGTATTCGGTACTGACTTGGTATGTATTCGGTACTGACTTGGTAACTCTTTAACCTTGTTAGTACTGAGTGTAAATATGATTTTCACTCATCCTAGTGTATGAAATTATACGACAGCTTTCCTATGATGTTCAGTAGTACTTCCCAGCTTCTTGCAGGTTTTGATCGAGGGATTGTTGGGGGTGGGAGCCTTCAAGCATCGTTGCCCTTGTCTTTGACCCGTAGAATAAACAACCTTGTTATATTCCTGCAAAAAAAAAAAACACCTTTCAAAGAACAAATGCTGCTAGGCATTTTGCTGTTTGCTTTCTTGTGTATCTTTCCAGAGTTTTTCTCCTTCTCTCCACAACGCCATTTTCACCGTCCACCACAACTCTGCCTCCCTTCACCTCGATTCTCCCTCCCTCAACCACTACTCTCCCACCCTCCACCTCCACTCTCCCTCCATCCACCTTCAATCTCCCTCACTCTCAAACTGCAGCTCTCCCTTAATGTTACTCAACTGTGAAGTCCAGTTCTCTTCTCGCTACGCACGTAACCCCTTTTGCTCTCTCTCTCTCTCTCTCTCTCTCTCTCTCTCTCTCTCTCTCTCTCTCTCTCTCAAATTCTTTTATATATTTATTTTTCTGATTTATTATATATGTATTATATTCATTATATATATACATAATTATTACATATATCATACAGTATAAACATACATATTATATATGTACATAGAGAAAGAGATTCTTCTTCCTCCTCCCCACTTCCTCCAATTCCACTCTTCCTCTCCTCCTTCCTCTCCTCACTCCCACCTCTTTTCTTCAGTTGCCTCCTTCCTTCTTTCCGGTACTTCCTCCTATTATTCCTACCTTCTTTCTCTCTTCTTTCATTACCTTCTTCATAATATCCCACTTTCGTACTTCTCAGTATTTATTATGCTCGGAACACACACACACACACACACACACACACACACACACACACACACACCTTCCATCTGCTTTTTTCTCCAGTAATCATTTCTCGCACCAATAAATAGCGCCCAACACAGACCAGTTCATCGTAAAAGGGATATACAATCAATGAAGGACTAGTCTACTCATCCCACACACCACCTGCTATGATCACCTTATATTCCAGCGATGGTTAGGTGGGCAAGGATATAGCTTTAAATTTAGAGGTCTTCATATCTCAGGCTACATACATCCCATTTGGATGAAATTACACGTGATTTAGAATGGTACCGGAATCTCTGTCTGTTTATTTATCTGTTTACCTATCTACTTATCTATCTACAGTATCTGTCTATCTGTCTGTCTGTCTGTCTCTATCTGTTTACTAGTAAATCCATCCGTCCATTCATGCTGGTAACGGAATCTCTGTTTATTTATCTATCTGTTTATCTACCTACAGTATCTATGTATCTGTCGGTCTGTCTGTTTCTATCTGTTTACTAGTAAATCCATCCATGCATTCATGCATTGGTCCTTTTATCTGTATCTCTCTCTCTCTCTCTGCAATATATATATATATATATATATATATATATATATATACATATATATATATATATATATATATATATATATATATGTACACACACACACACACACACACACACACACACACACACACACACACACAGGAAACGGAGGCTGAGATTGTGGCAGATGGAAGGGTGCAAGGAATAAATGTGTTGGGAGAGTTGAATAATTCTTTGATCACGATGGAGGAAGTGCAGGAGACAGTACGGGTAATGAAAGCAAGGAAAGCTGCAGGTATGGATGGGTGTGCTGTGGAATGTTTGAGAGGTGGCGGAGCTACTACTGTTGAGTGGTTAGTAAAATTGCTGAATGCATGTTTTGTGAGCGGAATGGTGCCGATTGACTTGGTAAGTGCGTGTGTGGTTCCGTTGTATAAAGGTAGGGGCGATAAGTATGAATGTACTTGTTTTAGGGATATAAGTCTATTGAGAGTTGTAGTTGAGGTGTATGGTAGGGTGTTGATCAAGAGAGTTAGAGAGGGTACAGAGGAAGTGATTGGTGATGAGCAGTGTGGTTTTAGGAGAGGGAGGGGATGCGTGGATAAGGTGTTTGCTGTGAGAAAGGTGTGTGAAAAGTATTTGACGAAAGGTAAGGATGTGTTTTGGGCGTTCATGGATTTAGAGAAAGAGTATGATAGACTTGATAGGGAGGCTTTGTGAACAGTTTTGAGATTGTATGGACTAGATGGTAGGTTGTTAAAAGGAATGAAAAATTTTTATGTAAATAGTAGAGCGTGTGTAAGAGTGGGAAATACTGTGTGATTTTTCCCTTGGGAGTGGGGCTGCGGCAGGGATGTGTGATGTCGCCTTGGTTGTTTAACATTTATATGGATGATGTTGCAAGGGAGGTGAATGCGGGAGTGTTAGGTGGAGGTTAGAGTCTGGTGAATGCTGATGGTAGAGAGAGGAATCTGAATCAGCTGCTGATTGTGGATGATACTGCACTGGTCGCTGATTCGGAGGAGGGATTGAGACAGTTGGTAGAGGAGTTTGGAAGGCAGGAAGGGTGTGTGAAAGAAGGAAATTGGGAGTAAATGAGATTAAGTGTTAAGTGATGAAGTGTACGAGGTTGGTAGATGGTAGGAGGATGGATGTAGTTTGGGTGGTGAGTTGCTTGAGGAAGGTAGGGTGTTTTAAGTATCAAGGGTCACATGTTGCTGTGGTAGAGGTGAAGCTAAGCAAGTTGCTGGGAGGAATGCAAAAAGTGTTTAGATGTCGTTCGCTCAGAATGGAGGTAAAGAGAAGGCTGTGTAAGGATGTGGTGGTACTGACTGCATTATATAGGGCTGAAACATGAAATATGGGTGTAGCAGAGAGGAAAAGTTTGAATGTAATGGAGATGAGGTGTCTGAGGAGTGTTATGTGGGAGCGACGCGTATGGATCAAGTGAGAAATGATGAAGTGAGAAGGATAACTGGAGTTATGTGGGAGTTGGCTGATCAAGTTGAGCAGAGAGTGTTGCGGTGGTCTGGGTATATGGAGAGAATGGATGAAGAGTGATTGGTGAAAAAGATAACTGGATCGGATGTGTGGGGTGTAAGGATGAGAGGAAGACCACGAATCGGATGGATGAATAATGTAAAGAGAGCGTTAGATGCGAGAGGGATGTCTGTAGAGCAAGGAAGAGTGGCTGCCTGTGATAGGGATGACTGGAGAGAAATTGTAAATGAAAAAAATGAGACGTGGCCCCAAGCGGATATTCTCCTACATCTGGGGTGATCAGCTGATCAGGTCAGGTGCGGGTAAGGGGATGGGGCCCAGTATCATGTGGCAGGAGTAAACCAGCTCTGCTATCGGGCTCTGGTGCGAATGTCGCTGATTACCCGGCGCAGTTGATACTTGTGCGGTAGGGCGCGGTGAGGATTTGTCCCTTCTCCCCTTTGGGCTAAGATACGAGTAAATGTGTGTGTGTGTGTGTGTGTGTGTGTGTGTGTGTGTGTGTGTGTGTGTGTGTGTGTGTGTGTGTGTGTGTGTGTGTGTGTGTGTGTGTGTGTGTGTGTGTGTGTGTGTGTGTGTGTGTGTGTGTGTGTGTGTGTGTGTGTGTGTGTTTGGATGAGTAAATTGGAAGTGTTTCGTCCTTTCTCGGCTACCCCCATTTTTGGCGTGGAAGCAGCCAAGGCACACTCGTGATCACTAATCTCTGACCAGAGAGTTAGCCAAAGTCGCGGCCAGGCGTAGGCTACACAGTCAGACACACTCCACTGTCGTTTCAGAAAGGTTTAGTGCTTCAATGAACAATTTTCTAAGCATCACTGAAGCACTTTTGTTTCACATATTATATTACTTTCTCATGTAATATATGCATGGTAAGAAATAGACAATTTGGTTATACCTGTTATTTTTAATCTATAATGAGTGCGTGATATTTGAATTTCATACACTGTTTTATTAATCTGTTTATTATTTCACTGACCTATTTCTTGAGGCGAGCCTTTAACCGAGCTGTTTGTAGGTGATAGCAGAGAAATATCCACGATTGCCACAGCAGCCGGCATTCACGTGACATTCTAAGTAAGAATGCTTTATAATACTTGTATCATTGACAGAAATATACTATTACTACTACTTTGAACTGGATGTTTTTTTCTAGTGATAACAGGCCCCGTTACCCATAGATATAAATAACCCTAGACTCCACATGACACTAGATGCGTCTGCGCGGCCGCCATCTTGGAACTTCGAGGCAGACGATGTCGTGTTCCTGGCGATGATCAAAGTTGACCACTATTTACCTAGACATGCAACAGCACTGTGCTGCTTTTGGGTGTAGAAAGAGTCGGAATATATCTATGGTGACACCGATAACATGAGCGGCTCAACTGACTGGTTATGCAAACGTCCCCTCAGCTGCTTCTCTACCCTCCGAATGGAGGATGGTGAATTGCAGAAGGGAAATTTAAGCCTGCAGTCCACCGAGTTCACGTTTCAGGTGAACCAGGAACCACAACCATTACCACCACAACAACAGCCACCACCATAACAGCCACCACAACAATAACCACCACCACCACCACCACCACCACAACAACAACAACAACCACTACCACCAGCACCATATCCACCACCACAACCACCACCACCACCAGCACCATATCCACCACCACAACCACCACCACCACCACAACAGCAACAACATCCACATCCACCACCATAACAACAATCACCACCACAACAACAATCACCGCCACAACAACAGTCACCACCACAACAACCACCACCACCATTACAAAAACAACCACCACCATCACAACAACAACAACCACCATCACCACAATCACTAGCACATCAACCACCACTATCAGAACAATAACCACCACCACAACAACTACCACCACAACAAAAACCACCACCACAGCAACAACCACCACCACCACCAACATCATCACAACAACCACCACAACAATAACCAGCACCACAACAAAAACCACCACCACAACAACAACCACAAAAATAACCACCACCATCACAACAACCACCATCACTACAACACCCACCACCACAACAACCACCACCACAACAACCACCACCACAACAACCACTATCACAACAACGACCACAACAACAATCACCAAAGCAGTAACCACCACCACAGCAACAACAACCATCACAATAACAACCACAACAACAATCACCACAACAATAACCACCACCATAACAACAACAACAACAACCAACACAACCACAACCACAACCACCACAAGAACAACCACCATCACCACCACAACAACAGCAACAACGACAACAACCACCACAACAACCACCAACACAACAACCACCACCATCATAAGAACAGCAACAACAACAACCAACACAACCACAACCACCACCACCACAAGAACAACCACCACCACACCACCATCACCACCACAACAACAGCAACAACGACAACAACCATAAAAAACATCACCACAACAACCACCACCACCACTACAACCATCACCACAACCACCACCTCAACAACACCAACAGCAGCAACAACTATAACCACCATCACAACAATGACCACCACAACAACCACCACCACAACAACTACAACATCCACCGCCACCACCACCACAACCACCACAACAGCAACAACCACAATCAGCACCACAACAGCCACCATTATAACCACCATCACAACGACCACCACCACCACAACAACAACCACCACAACAGCAACCACCACAACAACAACCACCACAACAGCAACCACCACAACAACAACAACCACAATAAAAACAACCATAACAACAACCACAACAACCACCACAACAACAACCACCACAACAACAACCACCACTAACACAACAACAACCACAATTAACACCACCACCACCACCACCACCACCAACACAATAACCACCACCACCACTACAACAACAAAAACCACCATCACCACCAACACAACAACAACAAAAACCACCATCACCAGCACCACCACCACAGCAACAACGACCACTATCACTACAATAACCACCATCACCACCACCACAACAATAACCACCATCACCACCTCCATCACAACAACATTCATTTTCATAGTCTGAATTCCCTCTAAAAAAAAGACCCACTATTACATGCTTGACCGCTCCAAGATGGCGGCCGCAAAGACGCATTGCCGCTGTACTGAAGAATGGGCGATGCGGCATCTAGTCTTATTTATATCTATGCCGTTGCCATCCAGTGGGAATGGTTGCCCTATTCCTACGCGACGTCTTAACTGCATGTCCCCTCTGGTCAAAATGTGTGCCAGTTAATTCCGTTAATTCATAAATAATTATTACGGTATATGTGATGCCAATTTTTTACTTCTTGGAAACTGCTAAATTGCAGAATGATTGAAGAAATGTCGGCCCCTGTCAATAAAAACATATTATTTTATTACGGAGAAGGAACCATAAGAATATGGTAATATCAAAGATATGAGTAGTACGATTCAGATCACCTGGTTACAGTTCTTTGCCCCGCCCACTAGTGAAGAGGCTGTGTTCGAATGCGTGTCTCGTGTGTGGTCATAACACTGCCCGCCACGCGTCCCTGGTCAGAGATTAGTAATCTTGAGTGTACATTGTATATGTGGAGAGAGAGAGACAGAGACAGAGACAGAGACAGACAGACAGACAGACAGATAGATAGATAGGCAGATAATTAGATAGATAGATAGATATTCATCCATCCATCCATCATCTAATCATGTGCCACCCATGAGGAGCGTAGGAGCCCGGAGCGAGGGAAATTCGTCCTGACAATTAAGATGAGAGTGACCAGCCTCACTCATCCCTGAATGATATTATGTGAGCAATAATCTCCACCCACCCCTTGGATATAAACCTACACCGGCTCAATCCTACTGGAGTTCCTGAATTACCCACTAAACCACCAGGCGCCATAGTTTGGTTATATGGTTACCACCAGGCGGTGTAAATGGTTTCCTGGTGTACAGAAAACCATTTGGCTTGTTACGCAGTACAAAGATACCCATAGGCAGAAGGAAGAGAAAAGCGTGAAGGGAAAGAAAGAAGAGGGAGTGTAAGTCACCCGTAGGCATAAGGAAGAGGAAAGAATGAAGGAAAAAGACAAAAGAGGAAGGAAGGGAGGAAGGAGCAGTCACTCAAAGTAGCACTACGTTAAGTGAGTGGATGGTGAGCTCCCCAACCTACCACATAGTTATCTATCTATCTATCTGGATAGATAGATAGATAGAGAGATATGTATGTATGTATGTATGTATGTATCCTCCTGACTATGGAATGTTCTGGTAAACTCTCAGTTCTTTTCATAACATTTTAACATGTCATCATTCTTTCCCCCACTAAAATCTTCAGATCTAAGCATTATAAATGACCCACGTGGAAAAGCGCACATCCTTGCTAGTACGTTTGCCACAAATTCTACTTTAGAGGAAGTCAGTCAGAACATCCCTGTACTAGAACCTGAGTCTCCCTATATTGTCCCACTCGATGTATGCCATTGTGCTACGAGGATCAGTCCTAGCTCCAACCCTATTCCTAATTCATAGTAATGATATCTATCACAAATAATCCCATTCACTCATATGCAGATGACTCAACACTTCACAGTTCTTTCACTCTTAAACATCCATTCACAAAGTTTAATATCTGTGACTCCCAACCCAGTACAGTAATCTCCATAAATCAAGATTCATCTGTGATCACTGAATTGGGACAAAATAGCATTGTCTCATATAATGCCAGGAAAGCCAAATACTGAATATAGATTTACTGATGGAAAGATATTGCTTCATTCCTATATTACCATCAATGTTACTGATACTCCTATCTCTGTAAGTATTGAAATTCTCGGTGTTTCACATAACAATACCCTCAGCTGCCCTCTCATGTCAGATCACTTGCGAAAAACGCTTCAAGGAAATTTGGATTATTGTGCAGAATCTGTAGATTCTTTACTGACGAGCATTTAACTATAATTGCAAGAGTCATGTGCGCTCTCAGGTGGAATATTGCTCACCCTTGTGCAATGCATGTGGAGAAGATGCAGTAAAACAACTGGACAAAATTCAGAACAAAGCTGTGAGAATTATTAATAATCCTGCAATTACAAACGAGCTACCTAACCTACAAGTAAGAAGGAATGTTGGCTCCCTTGCATTATTTTTACAGATACGTTATGGCAAATGCTCAGGCGAAGTTGCATCCATTGTGCCTCCTCTCCATGCCTACCCTCGTGTTACACGGGTATCTGGTAGCGCTCATGACTTGAGTGTCACCTCCATAATTGCAGAACTATTGCCTGTCGGCATTCTTTTATTCCCTAAACTGCATCTCCTTGGAACTCACATCCCCAGAATAGTCTCCCTCGAAACTTCAACCTATAGCAGTTCAAGTCCGTTACATATTGTTTTTAATGAATGGAGGACACATCTGGAGGAGAGACCGATAATGAGGTCGAGGGGTGAAGCTAACAAGTATTAGATAGAAAGGATGTGAATTGAAAGAAGGGTAACCTGATGACGGTGGACAAGTGACATGGAAGTGATTTGTCTGCGGCCACTCCTTCCGGAATACAGGCATCTGACTATAGAAAGAGAAAGATTTATCTTTACATTAATCTGTAAAGAATTAAGAGTTAGCTCATGCTTACTCATTTTCATTATGAGATCTTACAGTAAGAGTATATGAAGAAAACTTTTGTCAGTAATAAATATTTAAAATAAAAATAATAATAGTAATAATAATAATAGTAATAACAATAATAATAATAATAATAATAATAATAATAATAACGTGCTGTATTTTCGAATACTATAATCGAGACTGTTACTCATATAATACAAAAGGTGTTCCTTTAGCAGAATATAATCAATTAATGGTAACAAGAACAAGTTAAGCACATCATTTCTGAGGCTATATAGATCCCAGTATGATGCAGTTACACTCTAGAGAGCCATACATCAACGAGATTTTTATCCTACAGACGGAACAGTTGTAACTGGCTGCGGTCTAGATGATAATGACAATTGCAACAACGACGACAACCATGCTCATCATCATCATGATCATAATAAGGAGGAGAAGGAGGGGGAGGAAAAGACGATGGAAATCATACCTATCCATTTTTCCAAAAAGTGGTTTTCAGAAGCTGCATAAAATCGTCCGAGTGTGGCAAAAATAAGATAAAAAGAAATATTCGTACCCAGTGTATTAAGAAAGTGTATTTCTAACCCCTTCAGTACAAGACATCTCTCCCAATCTGAACATAATTGACTGGTGCAGCATAAATGAGTCAAGTTCACCTTGTTTCAGGATAAATAGATTCCATTTTGTCAAAATTACCCAAGAATTTGAATGATATAACTGAGAGAAATTATAAAATAGAGCACAATTAACTTGCAAGAGAGACACACTCAGATCCTTTATATAATTTTCACTATCAGAGGCCTTCTTGTAGCAGAATAAATTCGTTTCAACATAAAATTTAAAGATGGAAAGACGCACGCAAAATGAATATTGTAGTGGTGATTATTAATTTTCCGATTTACTGCACAAGGAAATCCCTAAGCTGATTGAAATCGACTAGCAGTAGTAGAACTAAATCCAGGTCATAATTTCACAGGATATATAGCTGCAATTATGGTGCAGTTATACCTGATACACAACCTTAATATCAGTGAGCGGATTACATGGCGCACCACTAATCTGTAAGGCAGCGGGATTTAGGTCAATACTAAACCTGTAAGAAATAGGCTATATCAATATTACAATGGCACTTCCTGGCTATTTCTTACTAACGATTATCGAAAACGAGGATATTCACTTCCTTACCGGCTGCAACGAAGCAACGCCACACCAAACCACATCATATCACACCACACTTGGCCATTTGCACAACACACAGTATTTCCCTCCTGGTCCACATCACAGGTCTTAACTGAAGAACTTTGAAGATCCAATATGTAATAAATCTGTACTTGGTTTTGCTACCATCAGTATATTTTATCCAGCTTAGGATAGACTTTTCGAATTAGAGGGGTTACATGCAGCCTTCGTTTACACCTTCACTTCAGTTCTCCGTTTACCTGAGTAAAACCGTCTTGGTAGCAGTACGACTCAATTTTGAAAGCAGGTCATCGGTTTGAAGATCATTAACCTATCTGCTAGATATTAACCTATCTAGACGAGAGAACATTTAACTGTCTTGTTATTCATACCATCAGACGAATGTATTCAACTTCAGGAGTGGCTACCAGTGCTCCAAGTTTTTACTGAGTAAATGTTTATTCCATGGCAGAGAAAGAGTTATTAATTTTTAAAGCTTTGACTGCTAACATTTACCATAGCTGAATAAAATCTCTTGACTTTACAAAACCATCAACCGATTCACACACAGCCTCCTTTCTCAGCTATATAGACAAACACAAAACACCAAACAAATACCCTGTACGACAGCCATTTTATCTAACCTCTCTCTCTCTCTCTCTCTCTCTCTCTCTCTCTCTCTCTCTGTATGTGTGTGTGTGTGTGTGTGTATATA
>NC_137030.1:19873991-20046491 GCF_032717465.1 Coenobita brevimanus | reverse complement strand
TTTTATCCAACTGAAAGAGTACGGGAACTTGTAAGTGATAATAAGTCTCTGTTCACTCACTTATAATTGGGACACCTCTAACATTCTACCCTAACTAACCCCCAGATGTTAAAGTCAGCTGATGGTGAATCATAAGAGCCTGCACGTTGATATTGTTCTTTAAGGGGACTTAACTATATTCTGTTAATTTCAGCAGGACGTAAAATTGACATTACCATTTTCAATTCTGTGCCGTGAGGAGAAATTAATAGTAAAATGGGTGCCACTCCCAATGAAGTGCTATGAAAAAGACGTAGAAACAGGGTCTAAAGAATACCTTGGGGCTAGCTGTCCATGCAGGCCGGGGTGGCCTGGGCAGGATGGGACTGCCCCGTCCGTTTAATTCAATTATTTTTCTAAACTCTTACTACTTTAGATGAATGGCAGTCTTTACATTTCTAATAATTCTTCTTCTCCACAATGAAATTTTCCCAATTTTTCTATTTCACTTACTACTCTTATTTATGCACAAATCTAAATACACTTCCCCACATATTACAGGTTATTCATTTACTCTTGTCCCACATTATCTTCCTTTTGTTGCATATTTCTCGTGGCTCAGTGGCAGAAAAAGACAACACTGTGGCTCAACACCCTTCCTGTAGCATTTTTTCATGTGTAGCTTCATTTTCTGCTGTTAATCCATTGCTATAACTCAGTATTCAAGATGAAGCAATGGCAATTTTAGGTCAAGGTAAAATGAAATGAGTATAGTACCTAGTACTTCACCTCAATGTGGTAATGGAAAATGCTCTGAGGCTGGGATGGAATCCTCTGCAATGCATCAGACTGGGGCAATGCGGGCGGTGGTGAGATAATGGTAAGGCGTGCGTGCCATGGAGGATGCTGGGTGGCCATACTGCAGAGTTTATGCCTTAGGACGCGTCCACACGTGTGCTCAAACAATTGTTGGCAACATGTAAGCAGCACAGTAACGAACACGCTGCAAACATGTTGGGAGCAGCAGCGTCCAGATCATGTTCGCAACATCACGGTGAAGTCTCAGCTGCCTGGTATGGACACACTTATCCCATCGCCTCTGCTGCCAGTGTTCGAAACTGCACTGAAACATGCTTGCATACATCTGTCCAGATACTGCTGTAAACATGTTTCCGAACATGTTGCCAGCTGTGCTGCCAACGTATGTTTGAGTACACGTGTGGACGCGCACTTACATGTCTTACGGCTGCCCAACCTTTGTCCCCACTCAGCAATGAGGACACTCACCTACAATTCCTTTCTGACTGCACAGTCACTTGATCCCTCTTTTGCATGAATGGAGAGCTTAGCAACAGTGGAGGTGGCTTGGGACAGGCAAGTGGCGGCTGCAGCAAGCGAGTTGTATGATGCAGAATCAGACATCATCATTCCTAACCCCTCCATCGCAAACAGTAAAGTCCCAATGCAACCCACCTGCCTCCTCTGCACTTGCATGATGCCAAGGTAAGAAAAGAAAATGATAATCACTTCAGACCAAAGCAAGAAAAGAAAAACGGCTATGTCCGTCAGTTGGACATTCCCATACACCTCATTTCCAATGGCCAGTGCCTTCAGTCGTGCCTCAGGTTAAAGTATAGAGAATACAATTGATTCTGAAAGTCTCCATCACCACCCTATCCTCACTCTCAGCATTTATTTTGCCTCTTAGAATGTCTCCATGAATAGGCATACCCGGTATTTGTACTTATTTCTTGACTAATTGAGACCCATCCTAGGGAAGAGGTTAGCAGTTTTCAGTTATTTTCATAGTATCCATTGCCATCCAATAATTTATAAATCCTCATAACCTGCAACAGAGAAAATCTTTCTTCAAGTTGAATAAAATCATACGGAAATTGAAAACTAATCAGAAAAAATGTCATTGAAAAGAAAGACTCAGTGGACATTACATTATCCCTTCAGTAGGGGATAAATTTTTTTTCCAGGCTAAAAACATTGCCAGGATGTGGCAATAGTAGAGAATCAAGTATACAAAGTTATGTACTACATACGGAAGCTTCAGGATCATTTAGGCAATGTCCTTGGTGTGGTGTGGTGAAATGGTGTGATATGGGAGTTTTTTGGGGTGGTGGTGGTGTGGTATGTGTTGTGTGTTATGATATTATTACAGTTGTTAAAGCCTTTGTGAGGGAAATACTTCGGGTCCGAAAATAGTTAATGTAAGACAGACTGACAGAGCTGCTCCATGAAATACTCCCACAACCATCATCACATCGAAGGTTGATTTACCAAATGGTCTCATACTTAATCCCCTCAATCTCGTGGAGTCCTACTTGTTATGGTCTTGTTAATGTCAGACGATTGTATATGGATTTAGGATTTTTTTTTTTCAGCAGTTAACCCATCCAATTCTGAATAAAATCCAATGGAAGTAGTAAAATTAAAATAAAAAAACGCGCCATGTGTTTGAGGACATTAATGCATATATTATATACACATAAGAAGTGGAAAAGAGAGTGACACAAGAAACGAAAGTAGCTGGTGCTATGAAGGCCTTGATAAGAATTAGAGGCTTGAGTGTGGCAGCAGCTCGAGGCTTACGTGAAGGAGTGTTAATGCCAACTTTTACATATGGATGTGAAACAACGGTGTGGCATGATAATGAAATGTCAAGAGTAAGAACATTCGAGATTAGACTTTTGAGGAATATAGCCTACTGTATGTGGAGTACGGAGAGTGGATAGGATACGAAATAATGTGATTAGTGAAAGATGCGGAGTTAGGAAGTCTGTGGACACCAGAATCGAAGAGAGTGTACTGAGATGGTATGGTCATGTGGAGAGAATGGACGATAATAGAGTGGTGAAAAAAGGTATATGTGAGCGAACTTGATCGAGGAAGGAAGCGAGGGAGGCTAAGAAGGTGGAGAGATATGGCGGATGAGTATATGAGGAAGAGGTATGGAAGTTGATGAGGCTAAGGGACCGACAAGTGATCGAGCTTGCTGGATAGATTTTGTACGAAGGGTGTGACTAGCGATTTGGCACCCTCTTTTAAAGTGACAACTTTCGAACTGACTCTGTCGGATAGGTATATATACAGTAAAGCTAGTGCGTGGCGAAACCCTTTGGCCTATCAGAGGGAGCCAGGATTCCCTGGGCTTGAATGATAAGTGAATGGAAGCGTGGCCCGTTGAATTGGGCAAACTTTGGCTGTCTGGACGCTGCTACTCCTCACCCTTACCTAAGGTGGGAAAGGAGGTCCGGATGATGATAAGTTCCTTTCGTATTATAATCCTTTGAAGCCTAATTTTATCCTCATTGAACACATAGCACATTTCTTGCCAGATCGATGATTACTGGCCACATAAAATAAATACCACAGTCGTACAGTGATCGATGACAAATTATTTATATCGGATTATAATTCTCGCCCTCGTCACAAATTCATAAAATAGTCGTAGGATGATAAATAGCAATTAGTCTCTAATTGATCCAAGGATCAGTTCCGTAATTATTTCCTCAAACTTTTTAACTTTATATGAAGCTTGTAAAGTATACCAGATGTAATATGGTCCATAACAAACGGCTTTGAGTGCATCAAAAGTTCTGTTACTCATCCGAAACTCGTAATGTAGATTGCATAGTTGCAGAAGGCAAAAAAAAGAAAAAATAAATAAAATCGTGTGAATCTAAACCAGCGTCGCTTATCCAAAACTCATTACACTGAAACTACAGTCGAAGAGAGCTCAATAGAAAGTCTGGTCTAGAATAGATCAACAGTTCAACTGATTTTTGGTGTTTCCTCTACTTCCCTGTCGTCAGCTTATTTCCCCTGTCAGTACCAGCCTCGCACCACTTCCCAGCAAACTTGGCATCAAACTCACTTCCATAACGTACTGAGAGCTGCACACACACACACACACACACACACACACACACACACACACACACACACACACACACACACACACACACACACACACCACACACACACAATCCTCTTTATCATTCACTTTCATCTCAAAACGCATTATAACTCCTTCATCAAAAGAAATAATTTTATATTCTATTTTCGTCACTTCCACACGGGTTTACTTAACACCGGGGAAATCTGCAGTGAAAGAGTTAGGATCAGTCTCCATTAAAATCTTTCAGTTTGTAAATATCTCCCATGAGCTGAATAAATTTATCCGTAAATAGTTTAAACAAACGTCAGTATAAAAGAATTTTCTTTAATTTCAACAAACTCGTCGATCCATCTCACTCTCCTCAGCTTCGTGACAGTCCCTACACACTTTCACCAAACATCATTCATCCCCCTAAATGATTCCGGCACACTTTTCACATTGCCCACTATATTCTGTTCACTTTAACTAGGCATTAAATTTCCATCCTGCTATTTTGATTGCAGTGCTGTAACAAGAATCACCACAAGAATATGGTGCTAGTCAGGAAGAATACCACAGAAAGGGCGTAGAGCTTTGGTAATGTCTTATTCAGCCACCAACCACCGGTAAAATAAGTTACAAAAGACGAAAATCTCCGCAAAGTTAAGTTGAATGAACTATAGTTCTCCCTCCCCAGCTCAGTCCAGTTTCTTTATCCATCCTCCACCTCTTCCTTCCTCGCTTACTTAGTTTCCTTCCTCTTACCCTACCCTTGGCTCGCATTTTCATTGATTAAGGAGACTCTATATCTCTCCTTCCTTCCTTTATCTCTGTGTAGGGAACGTTGGTACTGATAATATGTTACATAAACTAAGTCGAAATTAGAGAGATAAACCAAAGACAAGAGATTAGTAAGGTGCAATAAGCAAACTAAATCCTTAATGAAGTGGTATTACGAAACCCCTAAACCGAAGAGAATACCATGTCTTGTCCCATTTCCTGTAACTCTTGTTCTTCCATCCTTTTCACTGTTCCAAACCTCATTCTCCCCTTATCTTGGTCCACACTTTTTATTTTTAATTTTTCCTTCACCCTTCTACTCGGCAAGATCATCTCCATCCCTCATCTTTCCTTTCATTTACTTGCCTCTCTCCTGTCCATGAGTCTTTCCATGGTCCTTTCTTATACATACTTTCATATCTTCATCTCTTTCTATTTCGCAAATTTTCTGCTATGCCTCCTTTCTCGTGGTTTTGGCCATCTCTTCATATCTATTCTATTTTTTCTTAATTTTTTTCCCTCCACTCACTTCTACCTCTCCATCTCTTCCCTTTGCCAGTTTTGTTATGTATCACCATTATTTCAATACATGCTTCTTTCCATTCCCCTCCGCCCACCACCTCCCTATCTCAATCTTCCCTTCAACCCCCATTTTTTTCTCCTTGCGAACACTACCTTCGGTTGATCCACCACTGTATTTCTCCCATTCTCCTGCCATCTCTTCATCTCTCCTCAGTCCAGCTTCCTCCCATTTCTCTATCTTCACACCTCCTTTAATTTTTCTACCCTTTTCTTCCTCCATCTTTCTCGTATACTTCCATCCCTCTCTTCCCCCTCCATTTTTACTTTTCATGAATCCCTCTATCAGTCTGCTGCCCCCTCTATCTTTTATTCCATCCTCCCATTCTTCCATAACTCAGCTTCCCTCCATACTCCTACCCCCCTCCCCTATTATTTTACTCCTTCGCCACACCCAAGGCAGGAGAAAGGTAGATAATTACCAGAACTGGATGTGGTCCATGAGTGTGAAATGTCGCACCAGAAACAGGAATATTAACACCCCCATGTTTGAACTTAATTGTGCGTTGAAAAAAAAAAAAAAAAAAAAAAAAGCGAAAAGGGGAGGGACAGACCCTTTGTACTCAGCTTTAACTGTAGATCGTAAAGTAAGAAAATGAAAACAAATATATATAGAAAAAAGGGAAGGCGTCCTTTCTGACTTGAGCGTACTTGTGGGTTGCATCGGAAAAGGAGAAAAAAAGGCATGAGACCTTTCGTGCTTGTGACATTGTGGGTTGCAGTGTAAGCGATAAAAGATATATATAAAGCTTGTGAGACCTGTGTACTTAAGAAATAAAAAAGAGGTATTGATCTGTGAGTTTCACTGTGACACAGAGGAGGGTATAAAGAAGGGAGGGTTAACTGTACTGTAAGTTAAGAAATAATAACAAGTGGAGTAGAGACTTCTGTACTTCAGTTAAATTGTTGGTATCAAAGTGAAAATGGGAACCAAAACTGTGTGGGATTCACAGAAAAAAGCGGGGTAGGAATGGGAACTTTTCTTACTTGAGGAAATATTTTGCTTTGATATAAAATATTATAGTATAATGTGGGCTGCAGAGGAATTAAAAAAAAAAAAAAAAAGAAAGGGGGATTAGGTCTTTGCAAAGCAGAAGCAAGAAAATGAGAAAATGAACATTTCTAAGCTTAACTGTAGGTTGCAGATTAAAAAAAAAATTAATTAATTAAAAAAAAAATAAAGGAGAGAAGTAAAGAAGGTAGGGCCTCTTGTGTTTGAGGAAAACTGTGGGTTGTGCTTAAGTGGAAAGGAGAGGAGGAAACTGGATGGCTACATTGTGGGATGAAAGAGAGAGAGAGAGAGAGAGAGAGAGAGAGAGAGTGGAGGGGTGGGCGAGATAACAAAGTAAAAATATAAATGAAGAGAAAGCAAGTATGATTTTTTGGTGGTAGAGATTTTTATGGTCTAATGCTTGAATGGAAAAATAAATGAGTGGCGATGCCAGTAAAATAAATAATAAATAAAAGACGGCGGTATGGCCTTTCATACTTGAGTAAAAATCTTGTTTGCACAGAGAGAAAAAATGAGTTAAATTCAGTGTTGGGAGGAACAAAAAAGGTGGGGAAAAGGTGACTTTGTATGGGGTTCCCAAGTAAACAATAAATAACGGTAAACGAGGTTTGTCATTCATGCATTTTCAGTCATTCATCTATCTATCTATAGCTCGACGCCCTAATCCCGCAAAGGGTGGCCGCAGACAAAACGCCTCCAAGTCACTCTGTCACCCACCATTTGACTACCCTCCCCCCAACTCACCCCTCCTCCCTCATATACCTCTTAACTCCATCCCTCCACCTCATCCTCGGTCTACCCCTCCCTCTCCCTCCCTCCACCTCACCTACATACACCCTCTTAGTCAGTCTTTCATTCTCCATTCTCTCCACATGTCCAAACCACCTCAGTGTATTTCTCCTAATCTTCTCAACCACATCCACATCCACCCCACAACGATCCTTCACTTCTTCATTCGTCAACCTGTCCCTCCACGTCACTCCACATGCTCCTCTCAAGTAACTCATTTGCACTGCTCTCACTCTTGACTTGTTCCCCTCTTGCAAGGTCCACGCCTCGCTTCCATACGTCAGGGTAGGGATCACAATACTATCATGCAGTGACTTCTTAACTTCCATACGCACCTCCCTATTTCTCATCACTGCTTTCAGTGTACCAGCAACCTTCCTTCCCTGCTGTACCCTTTCACGTACTTCATCCCCCAAAGTTCCATCCTTACTCATCACACTACCCAAGTACTTGAATGCACTCACATTCTCCATATCCTCACCATCCAACCTCACTGCACACTCTGTGACTTCATTCCTCTCAAACACCATAACTTTACTTTTGTTTACATTAACTTTCAGCTTCCTCCTCCTACACACTGTCCCAAATTCATTCACCAAACCTTGCAACTCCCATTCATCTTCACTCAACAATACTGTATCATCAGCAAACAGCAACACCGGAAGCTTCCAAATCTCACCCTCATTCATTAGGGCCAGCCCCACATCCACTGCCCTACCTTGCACCTCCTTTACAACCCCATCCATATATATATTAAACAGCCATGGAGACATCACACACCCCTGTTTCAGTCCCACACTGAGATCAAAGAACTCACTCAGCTCACCATCCACTCGCACCGTAGCCCTAGCTCCCTCGTACATACTCTTTACAGCACTCAACAATTTCCCCTCCACTCCATATATTCTTAATACCTTCCACATACCTTGCCTATCTATTCTGTCATAAGCTTTCTCCAAGTCCATGAAGGCAGCATACACTTTCCTTCCCTTCTCTAGATACTTCTCCACTAAACATCTTAGAACAAATATCTGATCTACACACCCTTTTCCCTTCCTAAATCCCCCTTGTTCTTCTCTAACTAGCTCCTCTGTCATATGCTTAACCCTATCAATGAGTATTCTACCATATATTTTACCAGTCACACTAAGAAGGCAAATACCCCTATGGTTTCCACATACTTCTCTCTCCCCGTTTCCCTTGTACAGAGGAACAATTATACCTGATTTCCAGTCCTCTGGAACCCTTTCCTCTTCCCAAGCCAATCTACACAACTTCCATATCCACTCCACAACAATCTCACCCCCATACCTAAGCATTTCACCACACACTCCGTCAATTCCTGGGGCCTTTCCCAGCTTAATCTTCTTCATCGCTTCCACTACTTCCGCCCTACTGATCTCTTCCTCCCTCCTCTCATCTCTTCTTCTCCAAGCCATTCCCCAACCACTTATACTCACACTGCTCTCACTCTCTACATTCAACAAATCCTCAAAGTGCTCCTTCCGTCTCCTCAATTTCTCTCTCTTCTCCACTAACAATCTATTATTCCTATCTTTCACTCCCCTATTATTTCCCCTTTCACACTGCCTTACTTTCTTTACCTCCTTCCAAAACAATTTCTTACTCTCCCTCCATTTCACACTCAGATTCCTCCCAAACTCTTCATCCACTTTCTTCTTACTTTCCTTCACCAGTCTCTTAACCTCCCTTCTCCTGCTCACATATACCTCTCTCTTCTCTCTCTCATCTTCTCCCCTACCTCTACTCACCAACCATTCACCATATGCCTTCTTCTTTTATTCCACAGCTCGTTTCACCTCATCATTCCCCCATGCTGTCCCTTGCACACCCTTGCATCTCCTCCTCACTCCACAAACCGCCTCACATGAGTTAATTGTGACTGACAGTGAGATAAAATGGGCGAAGGGTGACTTTGGATGCTGTGTTTAATTACTGGCTTCATAAAAACAGTAAAATGCTCTTTGTGGGTCCACGACGAGGGAGTGAGAGTTTGTACATACGTCTATCATCATAATTTCATTTGGTGTATACTTCCAACATTTCTGGTGGGGCAACTGAACAAAAACAGAAGAATATTTGAGCTAAAATATTTACTTTCTCACATTTTCTCCCTCCCACGTTTTCTCTCTGGACGTGCATACAGAGAGGCGCCGTAGCATTTATTACACACACACACACACACACACACACACACACACACACACACAATGTTTATTTCTCTGCTCCCGACTTGCCGGGTCAACGAACTGTGTTGGTAAACGCATGGTTATTGATCGAATGATAAAACCCAGATATGGTGCGACCACCCTTGCTGATTTCATCCCCTAAATAAACACAAAACGTTCATGTAAAATTATGGGCATAATATCCGATATTCAGCTGTTAGAGTTCATGCAAGTAAACATAGTGTTACAACAAGGAATCTTTTTAAATTCGATTTCATAGTGGAGCATGACAATTGAAGCCTTCTGTCCATTCCCGTGGAATGCTGCAGTTCCAAGGGGTTTCTTTGGTCTCATGAGTAAATATTTATGGCTAAAAACAAAATATATTGAATGTATGTACTACCTGCTGAAAGAATCTATTCTGTATCTCACATAGTAGAGGAGTTATTAGCTTCTAAAAACCATTGCGGTCGGGCCGTGTTGTGTCGGTCCTGGCCAGGTCGTGTCGGGCCGCTTATTTCTCAGCTGAACGGAAACCTTGCTTCACTATGCTTGCTCGCTTCGCTCGCTGGCTTGTAATAAGGTGGGATGGAGGGCTGCATATTTGGGAGGTTAAGTAGAAAGTACAGAAAGGAAATGGGGACAGGATCTTTGACCATTAATCTGAATTGTGGGTATAATATTAAAACTATGGGATATTTCCGTATGGTGGTTTATGTAATATTTTGGTATGAAAAAATAGCCTAAATTGTGGTTGGTCAAGTAAAATGTCAAAGTTGTAGGTAAAAATGGAAGGGAAGCTATAGGCAGGAAAGGAAAAAAAAAAAAGTGCTGGGAGAGTGAGTGAAGGCCTTCCGAACTTGAAATTAAATAGTGACGAAGTAAATATAGTCATTTATAATGTGAGTTGCATATTTAAAGAAAATTTTAAAAGCAGATGGGCGTAAAACCTATTTTTAGAGATCACTAAACCTCTTCAATCTGGTGGCCTTTTTTTTGTAAGCTTATACTTGCTGCCCTGCAGATGATAGTATTCAGCTTAAGAGAAACTCTTCTAACTGGAAGAAGTGGAAGGAGTAGGTATGGGTTTTATTAACTCCTTCACTGCCAAAGGTTTTCCCTTAGTAAAGTTGCTTTTAAGGTACAAGTAGGTAGAATAAAAGAGGAGAAACTCTTCTAACTTGAAGGATTAGAGCCTTCATTAACCCTTTTGCTGATTGAAGTCGTTCCTTAATTAAGTACAATCGCCTGTGTGTAGCTTGAAAGAATGAAAAATCCCTCGCCAGTATGAAGGGATTTGCTTAGATGGCTCAACAGGGAACTTCTGTCCATTGTGAGATGAATTTTTTGCATGAAAGGAAAGTAAAAAGGGAGTGACACGAGCCTTCTGTGACACCTGAACTAAACTGTGGGTTTGAAAATGCAGTTGAGACTAGCTGAAGACAAGTGCGAAAATGCTAGACAGATGTGGGATGGAACGTCGTTAAAGTCTACGGGATTGAAGCACCTTGAGTCTGAAAATCCTTAGGGAATGAATGGCTCACCGGGCAGCCCTAAGAGACGATACCACATCCAAAAGGGAGATGGAGGCCCGAAATTTGGAGACACTGGATGATGAAACAAGGATGGAGAAAAAGTAAGGGATGATACACGAAAATAAGTCGGTGGACACAAGAGAAAAGAGGCTGAAACAAGACAGACGGAAAATAAAAAAATAGGAAGAGGCGAAAACATAAGAAATGATGGACGGGAGAAAGTGGTTGAGACACTTAAAAAATGGTGAACACATAATAAAACTGTGACAAAAAATTAATTGTGGTGGAAACACGCAGAAAAGTGACAGAGATGCAAAAAATTGGTAAAAATACATAAACATGCTGGCGATTCGGAAAAGGTTGGTGGGAAATCGAAGGTATAGGGAATGTGAATTCATATATGAAATAGGAAATAATTACCAAATAAAACAATGAAGATACAATATATAAGAGGGTGAAACAAAACAAAAAAGGAGGGGGAGGGGAGGAGTAGCAAAAAATGAAAAGGAAGATGGTGGGGTCTGGTTGTAATGAAGGAAAATGATATATATTACACAGAGGTATTGCATCTCGCTTAAAAATGAGCCGTGAAGTCTGTTACGGAGTTCATCAAGGACATTATCTATATTCAGCCGCATTACACCTTTAAGCACAATGACTGAATTATATGGGTTATTCCTGACGTACCGTAGTTTTATGTTTTTGCTATTGTTAGACGAATTTATACGGCTGTGATATTAGTACGGATCAGAGAGCGTCAAACATCGATAGTAACTACATATTACTCGTAATCAAACACACACACACACACACACACACACACACACACACACACACACACACACATAGATAGATAGATAAATAGATATACTGTAGATATAGATATAGATATAGATATACTCTGCTTGGATACAGTATTTCATCTCTTCAGCAAGTTGACTATTTTCATTTTCCATTCCTGTTACCGCCACGCGATTCTACGTTGCTGAGGAAAGGATCCGTGGCTGCTTCGTTCGCCTTTCTACGTGACAACCTAATTCCATCTAATACAATATCAGTCATGAAGTATCATCCAATCTTGCGGTGGACTGTTATGACAATTAAAGGATCTGCTTTGGGTGTAAAGTAATACTCGTACTTGGTGATATGTGAAGGTGTGTAAGGTGGGTGGCACGGAGAGAACTGCTGACTCTTATGCAACGGATTCCATAAATCTCTCTCTCTCTCTCTCTCTCTCTCTCTCTCTCTCTCTCTCTCTCTCTCTCTCTCTCTCTCTCAAGAAAACAGTCACTGAAACAAACAAATAAACCAAGATCCGCCTTTGTTTTACGGGTCATGTGCATGAGGCAGTGTAAGTGACAGAGAGAGAAAGCCACAAGAAAATTAATCCCAACTGACTGAAAACATGAAGAAATATTTACAGACATTAACAGGGAGAAACTGGACACACACACACACACACACACACACACACACACACACACACACACACACACACACACACACACACACACACACACACAGAATCTACGTCCTCACATCGTTCCGTTGCTAATAACGAACAATCCGCAGTGAGAGATAACGACAGAGACTGGTAGACCGACTGACACAGGGAATGAGACGGACAAAGAAAATCAAAGTCACATAAATATATAAACAAAAAAATAATAAAATTCTGTTGACAGTAGTGTTCACCTTACAGAGAAAGACAAACAGTGAGACAGACATAGAGAACTAACGACAAGAATTACAGGAAAGAGAGAAATAAAGAGACCGACAAATGAAAATGAAGAAATGGACAAGGAAAAGCAGAGGCAAAAAAAGGAACACACACACACACACACACACACACACACACACACACACACACACACACACTCAGAAGAAAGACAAAATTCCATATCCTCTTACCGTTCTGTTACCGATGAAAATAAAAACAGAAACAAGACAGAAACATGAGAAAAAAGACCAGAAAAAATCTAATTCCTTTTAATGTTCAGTAAACGGCAAAATTAGACGGAAACAAACAAAAGGAAAAAGAAAAAAAAGGCAGAATTCCAGTTCCTCATACCGTTCTGTTGCGTATGTAAATAAAGACAAGAACAGCGAGACGCAGACACTAAAGTGGAAAAAAAGACAAATAAAAGGTTGAAATTCCAGTTGCTCCTACCTTTCAGTTGCCACTGAAAATGAAGAATGGAACAAAGAATATCAGAGACTAACTAAAAAACGGAATAAGACACACACAAAAAAATAAAAATTTCATTTCCTATTACCGTTCTGTTGCCGATTGAGTGAACCCTACAATGAAGCTCTGCCTGTCTGCCCACATGCGCAGTCTGGTTGGTCAGCATGGAGGAGTCGAAGTAGGGCTGGTCTATGACGAGTGGCGATGGTGGAACAAGACCATCGCCGCGCGTACACGTCACCACAGCTGTGGAAGAAGAGAAAGCGAGATTTGTAAGGAAGAGAGTGATGTACTGTACTGGCGATAAAATGAAGCTGGCATAGTGAATATGATGTAAAAAGGGATGGAGAGTTAAGACAGAGGGGTGTGTAGGTTAAGAGGGATGGACAGAGTAGATAAAGGTGAGAATTAGAGACTAAGTGGCAGAATATGATATCTGAATAGAAAGAGAATGAGGTTATTGTGCTGAATATGAGGCGTTTTGGCGTGGAGTCACGACAGCTGCTGGGATGAAAAGGTGAAGTTAGTGTAGAGAAAACTAGCACACAAGCTTCTTCTCAACTACACTCCCAGGGATTATCTCCCACCTGTCAAATTTTTCTCCATGAACCTGTTTCCTCCATGCTGCTGTTTTCCCCTTTGGACGAATTTTTTCCCATGGGCCTATTTTCCATCTAATGACCTATACTTTCCCATGGAGCTATTTGTCCCATTGAATATTTTTGCCCGTGGATATATTTTCTCAAATGTGGAAAACACCAAATTTCCACTTGAATTGATATTCTTCCATGGTCTTTTTTTTATTCATTAGATCAATGTTTCCAGTTCTTCCATTTTCCTCAAGAACACATTTTCCCATGATTTTTCCCCCATGAGCTTATTCCTATGATGGACCTATTTATCTCATGGAAGTATTTGCCACCTGCCAAACTTTCTCCTATCCATTCACCCACAAACCTATATACCTACAAACACACGTATTTTAGTGAGTCCATCTCCTGTCATGTCCTCCAGGAAGTCACACATCCACCAGCCACCTCACCACAAAATCAACCCACACACCCATCCCACCACAAACCCAACCCATCCAACCACAAACCCAACACCCACCCGCCTACCACTCTACATCAAAAGGATGGCTTGCAAGTTTACACACACACACACACACACACACACACACACACACACACACACAGCAGGGTACAGCTAGATCTTTTAAAAAATGAGGTGGTCAGTGGTTGCCCAGTTCTGCAAACATATCATATTAACACCATACCAGAACACTCCTACTGCCCCTCAGCACAGCCAAACACCAACATCTCACGCACATTACATACTAACACCAAACCAGAACACCATATTTTGAATTCGTCCTTAACTCCCATATAACCACTATATGTTGGAAGGTGATACGATGAGGCTAGGAACTCCTACTGACTCTGAATACAATCAAACACTAACTTCTCACATGCACTACATATTACCGTCATACTGAAACACCGTGCTCTGACTATAATGTCCATATTTCCCATATACCCACTATAGGCAGGGAGGTGGTATGACTAGGCTAATGTCTGCCACTCACCCGGAGTACAACCAAACACTACACTGATCTACCATGTACCCCATAATACACCTTCGTACCTCCGAAGATGCATGTCACGGGGTTTTTAAAGATTATACAATATTAAATGATAATTTTCAATAATACTGTGAGCAGGACAGTGAACTGTCTTGTGAAAATCAAGCAATGATTACTTTATGTGGCTTGCTTCGCCGATTCTCTAAGGACGAGAATTTATAAACTTTCTCAACAGTACACAGCAGAGACTAATTCCTCACAATTGCTGTTTGTTAGTACAGTTAGCCTCTGGAGAAAGTGACTTCACCCTTGACAATCAATAACTGATGCTATTAATGATAACAGATTCTTGCTGATGCATTAACTCCTGGTTGCACAACGGATTTTAAGCCTAATACAAAAGACTGGCCTAAGTACCAGTTATGAATAGCAAAGCGTTTATGCAAGCTAGGAGGTGCAACTAGAATAAGCTTAATATGGAAAATAAAACACGAGTTTACATTACATTAAGCTTGAGAAAAAGAACTGTTAAATTTGATTAGAATAAAATAAATTTATGTTATATTTCAAAATGAATTCAAAATAAGGAGATCGCATTCACTCGCTCACTCAAAAGCTAAACTCTTAAACCTAGGAAAAAACGAAAAGAAAATACTGGTCAAAAAGTGGACAAAGCGGATGACTCGGTGTCATTACTGAGGAAGGATACTGCACACGCTGAGCCTCTGGAATTCAACGGCGGCAGCAGAAACTGGGTGTCGTTGCTGAGGAAGGACACTGCCACACACAACCTGCTTCCATGGCGCACAAATCTTGACTGACTTCAAATCGTGGGAAAGAGGCGAGTGTTGTGGACGCATTGCTAACAGCTAGAATGAGCGAAACACACCCATAATAAATCGCTCAGCGGAAGTGCTAATGTCTCGCAGAAAGACGATCATTTATGACACAGTGAAAAATTGTTCTGAAAACACTCCCGACCGGGTGAATACTTAGCAGTTAAACTGAACGATAAACACTGGGCTTCCACTAGAGTTTGTGGTTTCCCACAAAAGTTGATGTCACGAGCCAACATCAAATCTCTGAGAACGCCTATCTTATGGAACCCAGCATACAACAGTTGCCCGTATTAGTCAGCAGTTAGCAGGCGAGACATCCAGTCTGCGCCCACATTACACTGCCCTCTCTTTCAACTGCTTCAGAGATTACGGGTGTGGTTTCAAACGGCACAGGAAGGACATGTCCCTGATTAGTGGTACATGGACACACATTGCAGGAATGCACAAAACTATCTATCTCTCGTCCCATTCCTGGCCAGAAAAAGTCAGCTCAGATACAGCCCTCAGTCTTCCTTTAGCCAATGTGACCTCCTGAGGCTGAACAATGACCCCATTCTAACACTGCTAGGCAGTACTTAGCGGGAACGACAAACTGCAATTGAACCTCGCCCTCGGGTGTTCGTGACTCATGGTACAGCCGTTCTTGTTTGCGAAGAAACTTGGCTTGACCTCCCCGTGAATACTATATCATTCTACCCTTTTGTTTCTTTTGCACGGCAGCAAGTGTCGGGTCAGAGTGTTGTTCTTGAACAACAACTTGGCTACACATCAGATCTTGCGGCGATTCACTGGTCACAGGGGTGACAGTCTGGAGCCTCAGCCATGGCTCGTGTTACTGCAGCCGAAGTCTGAGTAGCATCATCTATGGTGCAACTATGCTTGGCACCAAGAATATTGCCTATGATTAGGTCAAATAAAGGTTCTGGCATGACAGCTGCGAGTGTCGTACCAGTGTAAAATGGAGATGCCACCTGGATACATGCCTCAGGGAACAATCTTACTGATCCTTCAATAAGATTAGCTTGGATCTGTCGACCTGTGTACTGTTGAGGCCGAACTAGACTCTGCCTGATAGAGCAACCTGAGGACCTATTGTCTCTCAGGACCTTCACAGGAATGTCTCCCACAAACCCTGGCTGAACAAGGAAGGTACTGTCACCTGTGGGAGGGCCTGTGGAGGAAGCAGCCAACCATTGATTAGGCTGCTGAATAAATGATGCGGCAAACATGGTGCCATGAGAATTAGATACTTGAGGGGTCTTACTCACTGCCTGGGGAGATGGAGCATTGGCCATCTGTGGAGGGGGGTTCACTGTCACTGTGGGACTAGAGAACTGTGGGGGAGTACCCGTATTGGTAGGGACGTGACCACCGTGCTGCTGCTGAGGAATGAAGGCTGTGTTCACCTCATGCCTCCTATTCACTTGAGCTGGTGCTGAAAAGGACAGTCCCGACGGTCGGTTGCGTGGCTGATACTGGTGCTGGTTAGGGAACTTGTTGTACCGATTCCACTCAGGTTTCTGAGTGTTTTGTCCCTGGTCCTTCCTCTGTGGTTTTGGACCTTGGCCATTTTTCTGAGAATGGCCTTGTTGCTGGGGTTCAGTCTGAAACGGTTTCCCAGATTTATCAGCTTTCCTGTTCCAGGTATGCTGCTTGCGAGTTTGATACCCATATGCAGTGAAGAATGCATCAGCCTTCTTCACCATTTGGCTGGCATCTCTTACCTGGCAGATCTTAAGCTGAGCCATAAGTTCAGTAGGCCATGACTTTTCTAGCTGCATGTGCAGCATAAAGCCAATTATCCCCTCACGCATGGAAGGAGTTTCATCTTTCTCCATCCACTCATCTAAGTAAGCAGTAAGCCAGTCAAGAAACTGAACAGCAGTCTCTTTATCCCGTAAGCGTGCCCTCATGAACTGACTTTTGGCATCATCAACTGTGAGACCGTACGCTTTGACGAGTGCGGTCTTTATCATCTCATATGTGAGATTGTCTCCACGAATTCTGTGGAGAATATCGAGGGCAGGGTCTTCAGACAGGGTAAGAAACTGAAGCCGCTTAGCTGCATCATCCAGCTGGTAAAGTTGAGCCATGTCTTCAAAACGAGCTAAGTATGGCTCGATTTGCTCACCTTCCTTGTATGGGGGAAGCTTGATGTGTGGGGTCGCCATAACATGTGCAGGGAGAGCGCTCGTGGAGCTTGAGCCAGCTGTACCAGATGTGTCTGAAGCCAAGGAATCTCGCTTGAGTTTCAGCACTTCAAGTTCATGTTTTTCGCGTGCTTCTCGCTCGGCACGTTCGTGTTCTCGTTCTCTGTCTCGTTGTTCATGCTCGTATTCGCGTTGTTCTCGCTCTTGTACTAACTCAAGTATGTGTTGTTTTTGTTCGTGTTCGCGCTGTTCTCGCTCGTGTTCGCGATGGATTCTACGCTCTTCATGAGCATCACTCTCGCATTGCTGCTCGTGACTTAGCCGAGAGAGGACATAATTCTTAATTTCAGTTGGGTCTGTAAGACCCATATCTTTGGCTTCCTGTAGATAGACGCTGGTGGACATGATGCTAACTCAATCTAAGTAAACTAGCGACTCAGTACTGAATGCAATTTTTTCAGAGAAAGATGTCAATAATCGAGAATAAAGAATATAGGCACAGGTTAGTGGTGACCAGTTTTATCTAATTAAACTGGTAAAGAAAGAAAATTAAACAAACAACTGACTGTGAAAACTATTATGTAAATTAATAAAAATGAATCAATAATCACCAGTAAGGTAGTGCCTATAGACTTTAACCCGCCCAACCCCGACGTTTTCTGAGCTTTGGTCCGCCCCAGTCCCGGCTTTTTTGGACCATTTTTTTTTTTTTTGCTGAAACATTCGCTTTTGGTCAGAAACCAAGGAAAATCACAAAGAAAGGTGTCCCTTGGGTCCACAAATGGCTTACCTGGAGCATGTAAGTTTGACAGGTACTGCCATGCTCTATGAGTAGTCTTTTCGCCCTACGTTTTCTGTGGTGGCACGGGTACTCTGAACTGATGCAGTATACATTTATTATCATGTATTCATATGTTGGAAATATGTATACCAGAAGTATGTTGAGTTTTATACAGAAAAAAATGAGAAATAAGGTATGTACCATTGTGCGACCCTAGCAAAATCGGTCAATTATGTCACCGATGGATAACAAACATCGTTATTTCAACAGCTATTGTATTTTTTCATGTTCCATATTACTTCCACAATAACATCATACCATTTTCAACTTTACATAATTGTTTGTATATATTTTGAGGCATTATGACAAGAATTAGCATAAAAGTAGCGCTTATTTACCAAGTGAGATAATTTTATTTCATGCTTTTTTCAAATCAGATTCTATTTTCTCACCTTTTAGATTACTTATAATATATAACCCACTTACATGTTATACAATTAGTTTTATAGATGTACTTGCTTTACGAAAAGAATTAGCATAAGAATAGCGCTTATTTACCAAGTGACAACTTGGTCTTTCATGCTTTTTTCAACTCAGATTCTATTTTTTCACCTTTTTGATTACTTATAACATAACATATTACCCATTTACATGTTAGACAATTGCTTTTACAGAAGTACATGCTTTATGAAAAGAATTAGCATAGAAGTAGCGCTAATTTACGTAGGTAAATCATGTCATGTCATTATTTTTTCACCTCTGAATTTATATTCTCCCCCTTTATAGTACTTCTCACATTACATTCTGGCCTTTTCCATGTCAGACATTTGCTTTCACAGTAGTACACGATTTACAGTAAGCCTTATCCTAATAGAGAGAGAGAGAGAGAGAGAGAGAGAGAGAGAGAGAGAGAGAGTGAGGTGGGATGGTGGTACACTGGGAGACAGCTTATCCCATAATTGGTGGCTAAATTTAGAGCCCTTGGGGAATTTCCCACTCCTCTTACACCGTGAACAGAATTACTGACTGTATGTTCTATGACTTTCAACCTATACTATTTTTCAACTTACTAACTTTACAGTAACTATACCTTTCATGCTTTTTTCAACTCAGATTCTATTTTTTCACCTTTGTGATTACTTATAACATATAACCCATTTACATGTGGAGAGAATGGATAATGAGCGATTGGTGAAAAAGATAACTAGATCTGATGTGAGAGGTGTAAGGCTGAGAGGAAGACCACGAATAGGATGGATGGATAGTGTGAAGAGAGCGCTGGATGCGAGAGGGATGTCTGTCGAGCAAGGAAGAGTGGCTGTGCGTGACAGAAATAAATGGAGAGAAATTGTGAATAAATAAGTGATGACGCAGCCCTGAGGGGATATTCTCCCTCATTTGGTCTGATCAGCTAGTCAGGTCAGGTGCGGGTAAGGGGATGGGTATGTTATGATGTGGCAGGGGTAAACCAGCTCTGCTGTCGGGCCCTGCTGCGGATGTCACTGATTGCATTGCGCAGTTGACCCTTGTGCGGTGTGGTGCGGTGAGGATCTGTCCGTTCTCCCCTTTGGGGCTAAGATGTGAATGAATGTGTTTAAATGGATGAGTAAATGGAGAGTGTGTCGTCCTGTCTCGGCTACCTCCCTTTCCTTGGGGGAAGCAGCCTAGGTATATAGATAGACATGTGGCGGGGGGGACACAACCTGGCCGCACTATGGGGTGGTGCTACTACTCTGCGGCCGGGTTGTGTTAGGAAGAATACTGCCACCGTATTCCCTGCGTGTCGTAAAAGGCGACTAAAAGGGGCGGGGTGAGGGGACTAGGGACCCCCTCCTCTGTTTTTTAGTTCCTAAAAAGAGACAGGCCAGAGAAAGGGACGGGGGATGGAGTTATCCCCGTACCCTGAAGATTGGGTCTATGAATGTGCGTGGATGTAGTACAATTGAGGCTAAAAGGGAGGAGATTGGGAGAATGTTTGTGAGAAGAAAGTTGGATGTGTTAACTTTTGAGTGAAACGAAGATGAAAGGGAAGGGGGAATCTATGTTTGGAAGTGTGAATGGAAGATTGTCAGGTGTTGATAGAGGAAGGGCAAGAGAAGGTGTGGCCTTGTTAGTGAGTCCGGAAGTACAGCAGTGTGTGATTGAATGGAAAGAGGTGTCATCGAGACTGATGTGGGTGAAAGTGAAATATGAACGTGAGTTGTGGGTGTTTGTGAGTGCATATGGGCCTGGTAGTGAAAGGGATGAACAAGAGAGGGAGTCTTTCTGGAATGATGTTGATGAATGTCTGCAGAGTTTTGGAGCGAATGTGAATGTGGTAATGATGGGAGATCTGAATGCTAGAGTGGGAAATGTAGCAGTTGAAGGTGTAGTTGGTATGCATGGTGTGCCTGGAAGAAATGAAAATGGGGAACGAATGATAGCGATGTGTGTTGAGCGAGAGATGGTGATTGGGAATACGCTGTTTGAGAAGAAAGATATTTATAAGTATACATGGGTGAGACAGGAGGGTGGAAGGGTTGTTGATAGAGCCTTGATGGACTATGTGGTTGTGTCTAGGAATGTAATAGGAAGATTGTTGGATGTGAGAGTTCTGAGAGGGGAGGGTGGAGGTATGTCTGACCACTACCTGGTGAAGGGAAAGTTAAGAGTAGGTAAGAGATGGGTGAGAGCTAGGAGGGTTAGGTGTGGCAGGGAGGTTTTGAAAGTGAGTGAGTTGGATAAAAGAGAGAAAAAGATAGAGTATCAGGAGAAATTGAAAGATGAGTGGAACGCAGTGAAAGATTGGGAAAATGGCAGTGTGGAGGAGGAATGGCAGTTGTTTAAGAGTGCTGTGGTGGGGCATGCAGAAGAGGTGTGTGGTGTGAGACGTGTGGGTGGTGGTGTAAGAAAAGGAAGTGAATGGTGGTGCGAGGAAGTAAGTATGGCTGTGGCTGAGAAGAGACGTGCATATGAAGTGTGGCTGCAGAGGAAGGATGAGATGTCATATGAAAGGTATAAGGAAAAGAGGAATAGAGCGAGAAGGGCTGTGCGTGATGCTAAAGTGGCAGCAGATGAGAGGTGGGGTAGGCGGCTGACAGAGAATTTTCAACAGAATAAGAAAATGTTTTGGAAGGAGGTGAAAAGGGTGCGAAAGGGAGAGTCTGGGAAGGAAGAACGAGTAAAAGCAGAGGATGGAAGGATGTTAATTGAGATGGATGCAGTAAGGAAGAGATGGGCAGAGTATTTTGAAAGATTGTTAAATGTAGAGGAGGAAAGGGTGGCTGAGATTGTGGCAGATATAAGGGTGCAAGGAATAAATGTGTTGGGAGAGTTGAATGATTCTTTGATCACGAAGGAGGAAGTGGAGAAGGCAGTAAAGGAGATGAAAACAGGGAAAGCTGCAGGTATGGATGGGTGTGCTGTGGAATGCCTGAAGGGTGGTGGAGTGACTATTGTTGACTGGTTAGTAAGATTATTGAATGTGTGCTTTGAGAAAGGTATGGTGCCAATTGACTGGGCAAGTGCTTGTGTGGTCCCGTTGTATAAAGGCAAGGGTGATAAGTATGAATGTACTAGCTTTAGGGGTATAAGTCTGTTGAGTGTTGTAGGTAAAGTGTATGGTAGAGTGTTAATTATGAGAGTTAGAGAGGGCACAGAGGGAGTGATTAGTGATGAGCAGTGTGGCTTTAGGAGAGGGAGGGGATGCGTTGATCAGGTGTTTGCTGTGAGACAAGTGTGTGAAAAGTATTTAGCGAAAGGCAAGGATGTGTTTTGGGCATTTATGGATTTAGAGAAAGCGTATGATAGAATTGATAGGGAGGCTTTGTGGACTGTTTTAAGATTGTATGGACTTGATGGTAGGTTACTAAAAGGGGTGAAAAGTTTTTATGTAAATAGTAGAGCGTGTGTAAGAGTGGGAAATGCTGTGAGTGATTGGTTTCCCGTGAGAGTGGGGCTGCGACAGGGATGTGTGATGTCGCCTTGGTTGTTTAATATTTACATGGATGGTGTTGTAAGGGAGGTGAATGCAAGAGTTTTAGGTGGTCTGAGTCTGGTAAATGTTGATGGAGGAGAGTGGAATCTGAAGCAGCTGCTGTTTGCAGATGATACTGCACTGGTGACTGATTCAGAGGAGAGATTGAGACAGTTGGTAGAGGAGTTTGGAAGGGTGTGTGAAAGGAGGAAATTGAAAGTAAATGAGAATAAGAGTAAAGTGATGAAGTGTACGAGGTTGATAGATGGTAGGGGGATGAATATAGTTTTGAATGGTGAGTTGCTTGAGGAGGTAGATTGTTTTAAATATCTAGGGTCACATGTTGCTGTGGATGGAAGAATAGATGCAGAAGTGAAGTTTAGAATAAATGAAGTAGGAAAGGTGCTGGGAGGAATGAAAAAAGTGTTTAAATGTCGTTCGCTTAGAATGGATGTAAAGAGAAGGCTGTATGAGGGTGTTGTGGTACCGACTGCGTTATATGGGGCTGAAACATGGAATATGGGTGTAGCAGAGAGGAAAAGTTTGAATGTAATGGAGATGAGATGTCTGAGGAGTATGTGTGGAGTGACGCGTATGGATCGAGTGCGAAATGATGAAGTGCGAAGGAGAACTGGAGTTGTTCGGGAGATGGCTGGTAGAGTTGAGCAGAGGGTGTTGCAATGGTATGGGCATATGGAGAGAATGGATAATGAGCGATTGGTGAAAAAGATAACTAGATCTGATGTGAGAGGTGTAAGACTGAGAGGAAGACCACGAATAGGATGGATGGACAGTGTGAAGAGAGCGCTGGATGCGAGAGGGATGTCTGTTGAGCAAGGAAGAGTGGCTGTGCGTGACAGAAATAAATGGAGAGAAATTGTGAATGAATAAGTGATGACGCAGCCCTGAGGGGATATTCTCCCGCATTTGGTCTGATCAGCTAGTCAGGTCAGGTGCGGGTAAGGGGATGGGTCTGTTATGATGTGGCAGGGGTAAACCAGTTCTGCTGTCGGGCCCTGCTGTGGATGTCACTGCTTGCATTGCGCAGTTGACCCTTGTGCGGTGTGATGCGGTGAGGATCTGTCCGTTCTCCCCTTTGGGGCTAAGATGCGAATGAATGTGTTTGAATGGATGAGTAAATGGAGAGTGAGTCGTCCTGTCTCGGCTACCTCCCTTTCCTTGGGGGAAGCAGCCTGGGTATATAGATAGATAGATAGACATGTTAGACAATTGCTTTTACAGATGTAGATGCTTTATGAAAAGAATTAGCATAGAAGTAGCGCTAATTTACGTAGGTAAATCATGTCATGTCATTATTTTTTCACCTCTGAATTTATTTTCTCCCCCTTTATATTACTTCTCACATTACATTCTGGCCTTTTCCATGTTAGACATTTGCTTTCACAGTAGTACACGATTTACAGTAAGCCTTATCCTAATATATATATATATATATATATATATATATATATATATATATATATATATATATATATATATATATACAGAGAGAGAGAGAGAGAGAGAGAGAGTGTGTTGCCTCCCCCACACCACTCTCGCTTTCACGAATCTGTCTGCGCTCTCCCGCCCCAACACTTTCACTTTCTGCTGCCCTAACCATCCCCACACCACTACTTCCTGCCACAGAACACATAGAAGGAACATTCCTGTGGAACAGTCGCGATGTGACTTCTGTCCCAGTCCCACGTGGTGATATCTTTTCCTTCTCCAGCCAGGAAAATATGCCACCATGTACAGCTTCCTCGTCCTCGTCCTCATCTGATGGTATGTGTTGCTGCCTAGATGCAGCACGTGGTGCAGGCTGGCTGTCCCCTGCCCTCCTATATGTTATATATTTGACCTTCCTTGGGGAAGGGACCTCCTCATCACTGCTGCTGGTAACCTCCTCAGGCTGCATGTAATCGACATCGAGAGTGTCGTCGTCCAGTGGGGAATCACTGTCCCCTGTAAAGGTATCCAGGGCGACTTGTATCTCCTCGTCTGACAGCCCACGACGCGCCATGTCTGACCTGGGTGACTGCTGACAGGTAAGTGGAGGTTCACAGGGTCAGGTGGGATTAATCTGGGTCTAGGGGATTATCCGCCTGCTGGCGAGTAGGTGAAGCTTGCATAGGCGGGCAAAACAAAAATCGCACGAATTTTGAAAAATGTGAAAATTATGCAACTTGCAATGTTGCCGTGTTAATTCAGGTCGCCGGGACATGAGTGCACATCATGTGAGGACGTTAATTCACGTCGCCGGGACGGCGCAGGTTAATGATAAATACCTAAGTATGAACAAGTGAGTATTATCTCGTGAATAGCTTTAGAGCTAGGAGTTAATATCCTGGCGAGGTCACCAATTGTCACGGGGTTTGTAAAGATTATACAATATTAAAGGATAATTTTCAATAATACTGAGAGCAGGACAATGAATTGTCTTGTGATAATCAAGCAATGATTACTTTATGTGGCTTGCTTCGCCGATTCTCTAAGGACAAGAATTTATAAACTTTCTCAACAGTACATAGCAGAGACTAATTCCTCACAATTGCTGTTTGTTAGTACTGTTAGCCTCTGGAGAAAGTGACTTCACCCCTGACAATCAATAACTGATGCTATTAATGATAACAGATTCTTGCTGATGCATTAACTCCTGTTTGCACAACGGATTTTAAGCTTAATACAAAAGACTGGCCTAAGTACCAGTTATGAATAACAAAGCGTTTATGCAAGCTAGGAGGTGCAACTAGAATTTGCTTAATATGGAAAATAAAACACAAATTTACATTACATTAAGCTTGAGAAAAAGAACTGTTAAATTTATTGATTACAATAAAATAAATTTACGTTACATTTCAAAATGAATTCAAAATAAGATCACACTCACTCGCTCACTCAAAAACTTAAACCTAGGAAAAAACGAAAAAAAAATAGTGGTCAGAAAAGTGGACAAAGCAGATGACTGGGTGTCGTTACTGAGGAAGGACACTGCACATGCTGAGCCTCTGGAATTCAACGGCGGCGGCAGGATCTGGGTGTCGTTACTGAGGAAGGACACTGCCACACACAACCTGCTTCCACGGCGCACATATCTTGACTGACTTCAAATCATGGGAAAGAGGCGAATGTTGTGGCCGCATTGCTAACGGCTAGAATGAACGAAACACACCCATAATAAATCGCTCAGTGGAAATGCTAATGTCTCGCACAAAGATGATCATTTATGACACAGTGAAAAATTGTTCTGAAAACACTCCCGACCGGGTGAATACGTAGCGGTTAAACTGAACGATAAACACTGGGATTCCACTGGAGTTCGCGGTTTCCCACAAAAGTTGATGTCACGAGCCGACTCGTGACAATGCTCGCCGATCTATTCGATCATACACGAGTACTTTCTCATTTTCATAAATATTTCAAACAACTATCTCCCCCTTGCTAGAACATCTCTGTCGTACATCTTAATGCAAATAACTGATCTACACATCTCCAACCCTCCCTACATCTTTTGAAAACTTATATATAATACATCTGAGTGGAATTATCGGAACAAAGCATCCCCTTCCTTCACTGAATCTCTCCTGCTCCTCACTCACCAACCTTTCTATGAGTGATTTCCCCCTCTCAGCCAATACTCCACTGTACAACTTTCCTACCACCCTCAACGAGCAGGCGACTTTGTGGGCACCATATTCTCTTCTGTCAACCGCTCCATTAGGCAAGCGTACACAATGGTAAATACAACTATACAAATTTCATCTGGTACATCACGAGCAATGAAAATTTTTAGAATTTACAATATTGATGGACACAAAGCACAAAATCTAGTATCATCGCAAAACATAAGGTACAAAGGCCTAGTAACATCAAAGAGCATAAAGCACAGAAGCCAAGTAGCATCAAAGAATATGAAGTACAGAAACCTGATAACATCAAAGAATTAAACGTAGAGAAACCTAGTAGCATCATAAAACATAAAGCACGTACGCCTGATAACGTCAAAGAACATAAAGCACAAAAACCTATAGTCGCGGCGCACGACTCTGAGGTTGTCATTATCGTACCCTGGCAACCTACCATTCAAAGGTGCATCCTATTTTGTGTTATATTATAAACGAATTATATTATTATGCACGAATATATTATATAAGAATATTATTATACACGAACATATTATACACGAATCACATGCGTCTCATTCACGAAATCAGATGCATTTTTGAATGGTAGGTTGCCAGGGCACGATAATAACAACCTCAGAGTCGCACGCCGCGACTACAGTACCATCATAAGACATGAAGTGCAGAAGCCTAGTAACATCAAAGACTATGAAGTGCAGAAGCCTGATAACATTAAAAAATTCTAGTTACATGTTCAGCCAATTATTGCATCAAAAACAGGAAGTAAAACACAGAAGTAGGACGAGTGACATCGGAAAAGGTGTGAAAGCCAATTATCACGCCACACTCATAACCCACACTAACTCATATAATGCCAGCATCTCCACCAGGTCAATGCACCCTCTCTCTCTCTCTTTCTCTCTGTCTCTGTCTTTGTCTGTCTGTCTGTCTGCCTGTCTCTCTCTCTCTCTCTCTCTCTCTCTCTCTCTCTCTCTCTCTCTCTCTCTCTCTCTTCCTCACTCTCTCTAATCCTTTTATCAGTTTCCTCATCCCTCTTTTCTCTACCTCCTCTCATCGTCAATCGCTTACCTTCCTGTGCTCTCTGTCCCTCTTCTCTTTTCTCGTTTATTTCCTTCCTCTATTCTTGTACTTTTTTTTTTCACTTCCCCATCTCTCTTCTCTCTACCTCCTTTTTTCCTAATCATTCTATTCCTTTTCAGAGTTTCTCTCCATTCTTAGCACATCTTCTTTCCATCTCTTTTCTAATTTCTCATTTACGTTCTAGTATATCTCTTTCTCTCTACTTCGTTCCCTTCTCTCTATTTTTCCTTCCTTTCAGGTCCTTCCTTTTTCTCTCATTCCCTTCGCCCTATATGTGACGAAAGGAATTTAGAGCAACAGGAGGACCAAAAGAGTTGGGGGGTAAAGGACATGAAAGGCAGGAAGGAGGGGAAGAAATGAATCGAGTTAGAGGTGAATTAGAAGAAGCAATGGGAGAAGAGAAGAGGAGCGAATGGGGAGAGATGAGGAAAATAAAGAAGGGAAAGAAGATGTGATGGAAAGAGAAAAGGAGGGAAAGAAAAGGGAACGGGATGGACAGAGGAGAAGATGAAAAAATTGGGAAAAAATAGAAAAGGAAACGGACAGGATGGAAAGAAGACATGAGTAAAGAGAACTAGAAGGAAGAGGCGTGGGGTGGGGAAGGAGGGAAGGAAAAAAAGAAGCGAGAGATTACTTGACAGTGATGAAAATACGCCTTTCCTGTTATGAAGCCAGATCTACATCAGCCAGTTTCTTTCTTCTTTCCTTCCTCTTCTCTCTTCCCCTTTTTCTTCACCTACCCTCTACTTGGCCCCCTTCTGCCCTTCCTCTCTACCCTGTCTCTTCTCTGTGTAATAACTGTATGTTCTATCGTCACATCCATACCAACTCACTCTTTTTTCTCTCCCCCTCTCTTCCTCTCCATTCCCTTCCTCCTTTCTTCTCTGTTTCCCTTCCTCTTCCTCCCCACCGACTTTCCTCTCCTTTCTGGTTTCCCCTCCATCTACAACGCCTCTACATTTATACGGCTTCCCTCCCTTCCCTCTCCTCTTCCTCTCCTCTCCCCTACCCGTATGGCCCCCGACATTAGTATTTTCACAGACTCTATTTAAGGGAGTGACTTTCCTCTTTCTGCCCTCCCCAGAGAGGAGTGAGAGATATGAGGCAAGGGGAGTAGTGTGATGGAAGATGGGTGTGATATGGTATGAGCGTTGGTACGTGGATTTTGGTGTTGTACATGGTATGGTGTGGTGTGATGGACTAGGAGTACGATCTGGTGTGAGCGGTGTGATGTGGTGTGAGGGATGTGGTGTCGTGTATGTTTTGTGTTGTGTTGTGATGTGGTGTGGTTTGGTGTGGTGTGGTGTTACGGGTAGATGAGGGGTGTGGTGCGGTATGAGAGGTGTGGTGTGGTGTGGTGTGATAGGTGTTGTATGATGTGAGGTGTGGTGTGCTTGAGGGATGTGATGTGGTACGGTGTGAGGTTGGGTGTGATGTGAGGGGCGATGTGATTTAGGGTGTGTTGTGGTGTGAGGTGTGATGTGATGTAAAAGGTGTGTTGTGGTATTAAGTATGATGTGATGAAGGGTGTGTTGTGATGTGAGGTGTGGTTTGGTGTGAAGGGTGTGGTGTGGTGTGAAGTGTATGGTGTTGTTTGGGAGGTGTGTGGTATAAGGGATATAGTTTTAAGTAGGGTGGGGTGGGGGTGGGGTGGTGAGGGGTGGTGTGATGGGTGCTGGCTTGTTGTGGTGTGAGGAGTATGGTGTACTGTGGGTTGTGGTGTGATTTGAGGTGTTGTATAAGGAATGAGAGGTGTGATGTAATGTGAGGGGTGTAGGTCTGGTATGGTGTGAATGGTATGGGTGCAGTGTGAGGTGTGTGTGTGTGTGTGTGTGTGTGTGTGTGTGTGTGTGTGTGTGTGTGTGTGTGTGTGTGTGTGTGTGTGTGTGTGTGTTGTAGCTATGGTGTGAAGGGTTAGGTTGGGTGTGAGGAAGTGTGCAGGGTGAGGTAGGATGTGAGGAAGTGGGAAGGGTGTGGCAGGATATGCGGGATATGGTGTAGTGTGGTGTGGTGTGATGGGTATGTTGTAATGTAGGTGTGGTGTGAGGGCTGTGGTATGAGTGTGATTCGTGTGTCGGATGTGATATGATGAATGTTGTTTGGGTGCTGCTTGTGGGGTTGGGTGTGGTGTGAAGGGTATGGTGTGGTACGAGGAGTGAAGCTGGGGGTGTGGCGTTAGGTGTGGCATGAGAGGTGGGGTACTTTATGTACGGTGATCAGTTATTTAGCTACGACTCATTCTTTAGCCATCCGATATTATTATACACACACATGCTGATATATATAAATATATATATATATATATATATATAGATAGATAGATAGATAGATAGATAGATAGATAGATAGATAGATAGACAGATATAGATATAGAAGCATCCTGATTCGCATTCTGTTGATCTAATACTGATAACTGATGCAAAGTACAGCATATTTTCATACTGAGACACTGCGAGATGAAAGGCTGATACTGTGAACTGGAAGGACGGAACTACGAAGAGATGCGAGAGTGAATAAACCTGACAGGATGACATTACAACCAATAATAATGACACTGCCAGAAGGAGGGAAAGCCATTATGAAGAGAACGGCTGGTACACCAAGAAGAGAGAGAAAAGACAGCAAACAGAAAGTAAGACATTAGTACCTGAAAGAATTAACATATTGACAAAAAGAAGCTAAACTGCGAGCAGAAAAGTTGGCACTGTGAGTAGAAAGAAGTGCACTGCAAGCTGGACTGCCAAAAATTCGAACAGAAAGGAATGGCACGGCGAGCAGGACTGACGGCTCTACAAAGAAAGGAGAGAACCTGTAAATGAAAATAACAATGTACTGAAGAGGAAGCCAAAAGTGCAACAGGGGAAAGAAGATTGCAAACAGAAAGGACACAACTGCAAACAGGAGGGATGAAACTGCGAACAAAAGGGCACAGCACTGAGTATACAAAGGACCGGCACTGTGAACAGGAAAGAAGTATGACGATGAAAAAAATCGGAAGTTAATGAAAATTCTGGAAAGAGCATAAGACTAGTATATAGAGCTGAAGACCCAGTAATTACAGGCAGCACCGGATTCCTTCGTTATTAGCGCCGGATGGGAATCCTCTCATATTATGGCGGGCCTCGCCGACCATGTAATGCACTCCAATATCATTTATTAACCCCCGCTTTTTAATAAAAGACCACATTGAAAGAACCCTTCCCTGATCTGCCCAAAAATCAACTAATTAAAATCACGAAATATCCGCTCTCTCATTTTTATGACAGTTGGATTAATTTTGAAAACGTATTTGTTTACATACACGAACCAGATTATGTTTGCACGACATTTGAATGGTATTAATTAGGCCGCTAGCAAGGTCTTTCCTGTGAGCTGCACCGTCCAATACTTCAACCCGTTAGCTATGATCTATGTACTTTGCAGCTTGTTCTGGCTACCACCATAAAATGTCTGAAACTAACATCAGATCATCATAAGCAGACCACTATTGGTGTTGTAAAACAATACCCACTGCTTTGATTTATTGCTGGACAAAACTCGACAGTAGTGAAATATTCCAAAGTCCTCAAAGGGTGTTTTTCCTAACTTCTATCGACATTCATTCCTGTTCAACAGAGATTTTCTTTTATACGGACTTAGATTCTTTTAACTCGAGTCAGTACTTACTTCGTTAAGTGAAAACCTTATAACCATATAAGGGCCTGGTGATGAAGTGGGTTAAGGCTCTCCAAGTAGGTTGGTCCGTTCTGCTTTATATCCGAGGGATGTTTGGGATTTTTTTGTTCATATAATTTCACCTGTCCAAGGTGTTGGCTTATTGTTTCTGAGAACAATGGACCAAAGGTCAAGATCGTTCGGCAAGGTGAACTTAAACAGTTTTGATCCGATTTGGACCATATCTTGGCGGATGGGTTTAGGGTAAGAAAAATACATAGGGATTCAGTTATAAAGACAATCAGTTAAAGATCAAGGTCTCAGGCCAAGGTAAAAGCTCGACCCATGTGTGTCTGTGACACCAAAGTAACAAAAAGTTTTGATCTGATGTGGACTAAACTTGGTAGGCAAGTTGAGGGTCAAGTGAAGGTCATATGGCAACGTCAGATTAATGTTTTTATCTGATTTAGACTCTTATGTGTAGAAGGGCTCACGGTAAGAAAAAGATGAAGGGATTCAACTTCTAGAATAAACAGTCAAGAATCATGGTTACAATGAATGCTAAAAAGCTAAGGTCACATGGCAACGTCAGATTAATGTTTTTATCTGATTTAGACTCATATGTGTAGAATAAGAAAAAGATGAAGGGATTCAACTTCTACAACAAACAGTCAAGGATCATGGTTACAACAAATGCTAAAAAGTGAAGGTCACATGGCAAATCACTTGAACTCTTTTGATCTGATAATGATTAAACTTGGTAGGTTTTATGGCAGGGAAATGAGGAATAGATTCTATTATAACAACGATCAAGAGTCAAGGTCACATGACAAGGTCAGAGTTCGATCCGGATGTATCTGTGTTAACGAAGTAATTACAATTCCTTTGACTTAACATGGTGGAAGGACAGAGGGTCAAGCAAGGAGCTGACTTACTGGTTTTGGGAACAACAGGCATCAGTGGAATATTTATTCATATTTAATCCTCATTTGTAGCTTTCAGAGGTAAGTCTATAAAAATGCCCAGTAGCTGTGGTAATCCAGAAATAATAATCAGTAACCTGTGAAAGACTCATGTCAAAGAACTGCGTAGTAATAAGGCAAAGTATTCAAGATGTACTTCACTTTATGCATATCTATCTACCTATCTATCTATCTATCTACCTATTTATCTATCTATCTATATGCATCTATTTATCTATCTGTCTATCTATCAATATCTATCTATCTATCTTCCTACCTATCTATCTATAGATAGATAGATAGATAGATAGATAAAATATATATATACTGTATATATGTATATATATATATATATATATATATATATATATATATATATATATATATATATATATATATATATTACCTACCTATCTATCTATCTATCTATCTGTCTATCTATCTATCTATCTATCTATATCTATATCTATATATATATATATATATATATATATATATATATATATATATATATATATATATATATATATATATATATATATATCGAGTCTGGAATAAATCTCTAATTTCCAAACTGCCCTCTTACGGTTTCTATCCTTCTATCTGTGCCTTCATCTATAGCTTCCTTTCTAGTCGTTCTATAGCCGCTGTTGTAAAAGGCCATCGTTCTTCTAGATCTATCAACAGTGGTGTTCCTCAGGGCTCTGTCCTATCACCAACTCTCTTCCTTTTATTCATCAATGGCCCAAGCTGTACATTTAATCCTATCGACTCGTACGCTGATGACTCCACCCTTCACTTTCCATTCGGTTCCCGCAACGTCCATCTCAACAGTTACTCCAACAAACAAGGGATGAGGCTATGGCACACCTAATGTCTGACTTGGCATGTATCTCTAACTGGGGTAAAAAAAAATCTTGTTGTTTTTAATGCATCAAAAACTTTGTTTTTACACCTACCAACCCGACACAATCTTGTACAGGAGTACCCACTAATGTTTAATAATATCCAACTCAATCCTGCATCATCCTTGAACTTGCTTGGGGTTTCATTCACTCGGGACTTATCTTGGAAAGATCATATTGCATCTCTTGTACAATCTGCTTCCAAGAGATTAGGTGTGTTAAGCCGACTCCGTACCTTTTTTACCCCTGCACAGTTGTTGACTTTATACAGGGTTTTATTCCCCCTTGTTTGGAGTACAACGCTAATGTGTGGGGAGGCTCCCCATATACAGCTCTTCTCAGTAGAGTGGAGTCAAAGACTTTTTGTCTCATCAACTCTCCTCCTCTTACTCGTGCCCTTCATCCTCTGTCTCTTCACCGCACTGTTGCATCTTTATCTCTTTTCTATCGCTACTTCAATGGTTGCTGCTCCTCTGAACTGTCTGCTTGCATCTCTCTACCTCTTCTACGGGTGGGTAGCACCCGTCTAGCAACAAACGCTCAATGGGTAGAAAGGTGGCTTGCAGTCCTAACGGACCCGGGTTCAAATCCCACTGGAGCAGGGAACAGTTTAAGGATTTGAATTTCATAAAAATCAGACTTTACTGATCTACCAGAAGACCCGCCGACATGTCATAAAAATACCCCCGCTAATACCAAAACACCAGTCCTGTATGAGATAGCCCTATTATGTATTCAGTATAGATGGTGGGTGCTAGCGCCGAAGTGGTAACATGTAGAGGTGTGCGGCACGTAGGAGGGCTACTGGGCCTTGAAAGCAGACTGTGAAGCCTATGCCCAGAGTCGGACACATAAAAAAAAAAAAAAAAATCATCTCTTTTCTGTCCAGCTCTCTAATGCAAGAGTTAACCGTTACTCTCAGTCCTTCATTTATGCAACAGGTCAACTCTGGAACTGTCTCCTGTCTGTATTTCCTACTTCCTATGATCTCCAGTCTTTGAAACGCAGTGTGTCCAGGCATCTCGAAATGAACGGATTCTGAATTTGGTTCTGTTTTGCATTATTTTTGTCTTTTCTTGGAGAGAACGGTTTGCGGGCTCCTGGCCTTTGGTTCCTTTTATATTTATATATATATATATATATATGTATCTATGTATACAATGAATGGATGAGAAATAGGGACGTGGAAGAAGTTGAGAGGCGGAAGAGAGAGTTATATGTAGAAAGAAAGAGAGGTGAAAAGATTAGTAAGAGAGAGTAAAAAGAGAGTGGATGAGGAATTTCGAAGGAATTTGAGTGTAAAGTGGAGGGACTGTAAGAAAATGTTCTAGAAAGAGGTGAAAAGAGTAAGACAGGGTGGAAGTGAAGTTACCAGGGGAGTGAAAGTTAAAAATGGTAGATTATTAGTGGAGAAGAGAGAAAAAGTGAGCAGATGGAGAGAACACTTTAAGGAATTATTGAACATAGAGGATGGAAGTAATGCAAGTATAAGTGGCTGGGGAATGGCTGGGAGAAGAAGGGAGGTGAGAAGACAGGAAGAAATCAGTAGCATAGAAGTTGTGGAAGCAATGAAGAAAGTTAAATCGGGGAAAGCCCCAGGAATTGATGGAGTGTGTGGTGAAATGCTGAAGCATGGGAGAGAGATAGTAGTAGAATGGATGTGGAAGATGTGCAGATTGGCCTGGGAGGAAGGTAGAGTCCCAGAGGATTGGAAGTCAGGTATAATTATTCCCTTGTACAAAGGAAAAGGGGAAAAAGAAGTGCGTGGTAATCATAGGGGCATATGTCTTCTTAGTATAATAGGAAAAGTGTATGGTAGGATACTTATTGACAGAGTTAGAGAAAGAACAGAGAAATTAGTTGGAGAAGAACAGGGCGGCTTTAGGAAGGGCAGAGGTTGTGTAGATCAGATATTCATTCTTAGATCTTTAGTGGAAAAGTTTCTAGAGAAGGGAAAGACGTTGTATGCGGCTTTCATGGATTTGGAGAAAGCATATGACAGGGTGGATAGACAAGGATTGTGGAAAGTGTTAAGAATATATGGAGTAGATGGGAAGTTGTTGAATGCTGTGAAGAGTATGTACGATGGTGCAAAGGCTGCAGTGCGTGTGGATGGTGAACTAAGTGAATTTTTCTCTTTGAAAGTTGGGTTGAAACAGGAATGTGTCATGTCTCTTTGGTTGTTCAATCTGTACATGGATGGGGTAATAAAAGAGGTACAAGGTAGGGTACTAGATGTTGGAGTGGCCCTGGTGAGAGAGGATAGTGTTTGGAAACTCCCTGTACTGTTGTTTGCAGATGATACTGTGTTGTTGAGTGAAGACAAAGGGGAGCTGCAAGGCTTGGTGGATGAGTTTGGGAAAGTGTGTAAGAAACGGAATCTAAAGGTGAATGTAGGGAAGAGTAAAGTGATGGTCTTTGAGAGAGGTGAAGTTAGTGAATGTACAGCGAGGTTGGATGGTGAGGAATTGGAAAATGTGAGTACGTTTAATTACTTGGGTAGTGTGATGAGTAAGGATGGAGGTTTGGAGGGTGAAGTGCTTGAAAGGGTACAGCAGGGAAGAAAGGTTGTTGGTTCTTTGAAAGCAGTGATAAGAAACAGGGAAGTGAGCATGGAAGTGAAAAAGTTACTACATGACAGTATTGTGATACCAACTCTAACGTACGGAAGTGAAGCTTGGACATTGTTGGAAGGACACAAGTCAAGAGTGAGAGCAGTGGAAATGAGTTATTTAAGAGGAGCCTGTGGAGTCACGTGGAGAGACAGGCTGACGAATGAGGATATAAAGGAGCGTTGTGATGTGGATGTGGATGTGATAGGAAGCGTTATGAGGAACACACTGAGGTGGTTTGGCCATGTGGAGAGGATGGAGGGTGAAAGACTGACGAAGAGAGTGTATGTGAGTGAGATGGAGGGGGGAAGAGGGAGGGGGAGGCCGAGGGTGAGATGGAGGGATGGGGTGGAGAGGTATATGAGAGAGGGGTGTGTGAGTTGGGAGCAGGGCAGTGAAATGGCGGGGGACAGGGCGACTTGGAGGCGATTTGTTTGTGGCCACCCCAAACGGGATTGAGGCGTCTGGCAATAGATAGATAGACATTGTTAAACATCTTGAATCCAACAACTTAATTAGTGAAAGACAATATGGTTTTTGCCACGAAAGATCCACCATTGACATACTCAATCTCCTAACTCATACCATCCATCAATCAATTGACCTACATGGAGAAACTCATGCAGTAGCCCTTGATATTTCTAAAGCTTTCCATAGACTATGGCACCGTTCCCAGCTGTCCAAACTCCCTTGTTATGGGCTAACGTCTTTTGTTCCTTTGATTTCTTCATATCTCAGTGACAGGAAAATAAGGGTAAAAGTAGATGATGTATATTCCAATTTCCACTCAATTAACGCCGGCGTGCCGCAGGGATCAGTTCTGGTGCCAACCCTGTTCCTGGTTCATATTAATGATCTTTTATCTGTCACCCACAATCCCATCCACTCATATGCAGATGACTCAACACACATAGTTCATTGACACTCAGGCACCCATTTACAAAGTATAATATCTCTACCTCTCAACTCAGTACAGCCATCTCCATAAATCAAGACCTATCTACGATCAGTGAATGGGGACAAAACAACCTTGTCTCATTTAATGCTAGTAAAACTAAATATATACAATTTATTAATAGACAGGTATTGCCAGATGCGTATATTACCTTCAGTACTACTAATATTCCCATCTCCAAAAGTAATGAAATTCTTGGCGTCTCACTTAACAATGCCCTCAGCCGGACTTTTCATGTTAGATGACTTGCTAAAACCGCCTCAAAGGAGCTTGGATTAATATAAGGAGTCTGTAACTTCTTCAGTGACGAGCAGTTAGCTGTAAATTATAAGGGTCATGTGTGCTCTCAGCTTGAATATTGCTAACCCTTGTGGAATGGATGTGGAGTGGTTGTATCAAACTAGGCAAAATTCATAACAAGGCTGTTAGAATTATTAACAACCCTGCTATTACAAATAAACTACCTCCCCTACAAGTAAGAAGGAATGTTGCCTCCTCTGCATTATTTTACAGATATTTTTATGGCAAATGCTAAGATGAAGTTGCGTCCATGATACCACCTCTCCATGCCTTCCCTCGTGCTTTACCGGCATCTGGTAGCACTCATGACTGGAATGTCACTCAGCCATATTGCAGAACTTCTGCCTATCAGATTTCTTTTATTCCCCGTACTTCTTCTCTTTGGAAGTCGCTTCGCCAGAGTTGTTTCCCTCCAAACTTCAACCCACAGCTGTTCAAGTCTAACTGTTACAGGTATTTCATGAACAGAGGACACCAGTAACCTGGTGTATGGATTATGTTTTTTTTTTATTCATTTGTTTTTCCTTCCTCTGTTCTAGTATATATATATATGTATCAACAGCCGTTGAGGTCCACTGCAGGACCGGCCTATCCCTACCGAAGCAGGGACGATACAGCCAATGTATCTCTACCCAGTGGCTTAGGCTGTCTGGTAGAGACTGTATGTAGGGTGTGAAGTGCTTGTTAGTGTAATTGTAGTGTTGTAGTGGCTTTCGATGTGTGTGTAGTCTGTGAACCAAGTGTAATCGGCCCGCCTTAAGCCGATTGGGTGCAAGCATATTAGTATGCGAAGCTGGTTCAACCACAGCACCCCTTGTGTCCGCCAAAGTAGCAAGTGGCTAGGTGAACGCATCCCAAAATTTTTACAACTCTGGCGGGAAGCGAACCCGCGCTCACGGGCGTGCGAAACGCACAATCTACCACTGTACCACGGAGGCTCCATTTATATAGATATATATATATATATATATATATATATATATATATATATATATATATATATATATATATATATGTATGTGTGTGTGTTTGTGTCTATATCTATCTAACTATCTATCTATCTATCTATCTATAGATAGATAGATATAGATAGATATATATATATCCATCCATCCATCATCCAATCCTACATTGCCAAATGAGGAGCGTAGGAGCCCGGGGCTTGGCCGTTGGTCTCGACATTTAATATGAGTGATATATATATATATATATATATATATATATATATATATATATATATATATATATATATATATATATATATATATATATATATATATATATATATATATATATATATATAAAATACCGTCTCATAAGAAACTATGTGGCTGGGAGATGGGATTATTTGCAACAATCCTCCCAACCTGGTGGTTTAGTGGGTAATTGGGGCACTCCAGTCGGATTGAGCCAGTGAAGGTTTATATCTAAGGGGTGGTTGGGGTTATTGCTCACGTAATGCCACTCAGGGATGAGTGAGGCTGGTCACTCATCTTAAATGTCAGGACCAACTTGCCTAGACCCGGGCTCCTACGCTCCTCATGGGGCAACATAGGACTGGATGATGGATGGATGGATCCTCCCAACCTGACATGATTTTTGTTGCAAACGATTTGACGGGCGTTAATGTTGGATCATCATCTATATCCATCTATCTATCTATCTATCTATATCTATCTATCTATCTATCTATCTATCTATCTATATATATATATATATATATATATATATATATATATATATATATATATATATATATATATATATATATATATATATATATATAGTGGCAGTGTGCCACCAAAAGTGAGTAGGCACTGTCTCGTCAACTTACAGACTGGGATATTAAACAAACTGAAATCCATGAAGATCTATACAAACAATGTAATAAGCTTTGTAGATGGTTACAATCTTTATAACTTAATGACTGAATTAGAAAATATTAGTTGGGATACTATAGGTTTGAGTGAGATCCACAGAAAAGAAGATAAAGTACTTCAACTCCACAACAGCAACCACCTATTTTACTACAGTGGAAGGCAAAATGAAAGAGTTAGTGGTGTACGATTTCTAATTAACAGAAATCTTGCAGACAGCATTGTTACTTTCAACAGTGTATCTGATAAAGCAGCACGGACTGTAATCAGATTCACCCTGAAAGTAATACAAGGATATACACCGACTTTTCAAAGCTCAGTTGAAGAAATAGAAACATTCTATGATGAGGTCTCCTAGACTGCGGAAGTAAAGACCACATATATTATACTCATAGAAGACTTCAATGCAAAAGTTGGGAAATATAAAGAAAAAATTGAAAAGCACGTACTGGAAAATGTGGAGTGGGAGAAAGGAATGAATGAGGACAAATGGTGGTAAATTTTGCTGAAATGTATAACATGAGAATAATGAACACATTCTTTCACAAAAGATCAGGGAGAAAAAGGACCTGGAGAAGTCCAAATGGAGAACAATGAATGAAATCGGCTTCATTATAGCAGATAAGAATAACTCGATCACAAATGTCTTGGTTATCAACAAAGTATATAGTAAGTGACCATAGAATGATGAGTTGCACAACCAAATACACTTTGAGAAGTGAAAGAAAGAAGATAACTAAAAATAAAAAAATATGAACAATAAAAGTAAACGAAAACAAAGAAGCCTTCCAGTTGGAAATAACGAACAGATTTCAGACTCTAAGTAATGCTGAGTGTGACACTGATGAGTTGAATGACCGACTAACAAAGGTGTTAAGAGAATCAGCGGAGGTAGTAGGAAAACCCAATACAACCAAAGCCAAGAAGTATTCAGAAAAGACACTCGAGCTCATGAAAAAAAAAAAAAAAGGAAATAAAAGTAAAAACAATGAAGGATGAAACAGAACAAGCGGAATTAAATAAGCTTATCAACAAAAGACAAAGAGAAGGAAAAAAAAAAAAAAAAAGGAACATGGATCAGTTCAAAGAAATCACCAAAAAATGAAAAAGTCTGAAACAAGTCTGATGTAAAATGGTGCTAGGAATGCAACCAGTTATATCACTGAAAGACAAAATGGCGAAATCATCAAATGCATATATAAGATGGCAAAGAAAGTTGAAGAATATTACAAAGACCTGTATGCATCAAAGACAATAGTACCAATAGCTAACTTTTCAGAAGACTCAAGTGAAATACCTGAGGTAACACCAGACGAATTAAACTTATCTCTTTAAACTATGAAAATAGGGAAGGCCCCAGGAGAAGATGGAACAGTACGGTAGCAGATTTACTTTTGATGCAGGAAAAAAAAAGTACAAAACAGGCTTGCACACTTATTTACTCAATGTATAAAAATCAAAAAAATTCCCCAAACGTAGTGTAGTGGAACAGCTATTTTATTTAACAAAAAAAAAAAAGAAAAAAAAAGGTGACTCTAAAGATTTTAGTAACTATCGACCCATTATGAAATTATCGGTTATTTACAGGCTCTTCACTAAAGCCCGTGCGAACAAAATAAGACATTTGGAAGAAAACCAACCTCATGAACAGGCAGGATTCCTAAGCGGGTATTAGACTACTGATCATCTACACACAATGAATAAGCTAACTGAGGAAACTACAGAATATAATAAACCACTGTGCTTAGATTTTGTTGATTACGAAAAGGCCTTCAACTCAGTGGACTACATTGCAATTATAAATTCATTGCACGAACGAGGAGTAAATGAGGACACTGTAAAACTGCTCGAGAACATATATAAAGCGGGAACTGCTACAATAATACATAAAGACTCGGACAAAATTAAGACTGAGAAAGGTGTGCGTCACTGAGATACCGTTTCACCAAAATTATTTACAGCAGGCCAAGAAAGTATTTTCACAAACCTAGACTGGGAAAATAAAGGAGTAAACACAGATGGAGAAAAGCTAAACCATTTAAGATTTGTAGATGACATTGTCCTAATCTCAGAAACAGCAGAGATATTTGCAAAAAAATGTTAAATGACCCGAACAGTGAGTCTAAAAGTATGGCTACAGATGAAGCGAAGTAAAATTAATGTTTAATCGAAGTACACCAAAGAACGTCATCAGAAAAAGCGAGGAAATGCTTGAAGAAGTCAAGAACTACAATTACTTAAGGCAAATACTAAAATTAACGAAAAGCCATCACAGCAAATAAAAAGACGCATTACAGTTGAGTGGAAAGCTTTTGGTGAACATAGATACATCATTAAAAGTAGCTTGCCAATATGTATGAAATGAAAAGTATATAACGAATGTATAATTCCAGCTATGACATACAGTTACCAGACCTGGAAACTGACAAAATCGGTGGAAATTAACTAATCCATTCTCAGAGGACAATGGAAAGGTCATTGCTGGGAATATATTTAAGAGACAGGAAAAGATCAACTTGGGTCAGAGAGCAGACTAAAGTCAAAGACACTTTGGAAGTTATAAGTGCTCGTGGGCCCTCCGGGCCCTTCGCACTTGCTCATGCGGAGGGCTCTCACTTTTATGTGCTGTTCTAGTGTAATGTTGTCCCTTGGATTTTTTGCAGCTAATCAATTGATTGTGTTATTTGCAGCTTCGGGAATGGAACCCAAGTTGTCCGAACGCAAGTCCGAAGTACACACACAGACACACGGCTACTGCTACAGTTTATTTTAGTTCTACCTCTGGGCAAAAAATTCTAAGGAGATCGTATGCTGGGCTCCGGGCGCAGCGTTTTTTTGGTCAAAATGTGATCGCCCATTAAATATAGAAAAAGTTTTTCAATCGTGATGTGACCAAGTTTTTTTACATCAGCGATTTGTTTTGCGATTTTTGTGCCAATTTTGGTGCGATTTGAATGTGTAGTTTTTGCTGCCCAAAATACACACACACGCACACATACACACAGACACACGGCTGCTGCTATAGTATATTAGACAAGTACTTATGGGCCCTTCGGGCCCCTCGCACTCACTCCTGTAGAGGGCTCTTGCGTTTATGTGTTGTTCTAGTGTAATGTTGTCCCTTGGATTTTTTGCAGCTAACCAATTAATTGTGTTATTTGCAGCTTCGGGAATGGAACTTAAGTTGTCCGAACAGAAGTCTGAAGTACTCAAACAGACACACGGCTACTGCTACAGTTTATTTTAGTTCTACCTCTGGGCAAAAAATTCTATGGAGATCCTATGCCGGGCTCCAGGAGCAGCGTTTTTTGGTCAAAATGTGATTGCTCATTTAATATAGTAAAAGTTTTTCAATCGTGATGGGGCCGAGTTTTTTTTACATCAGCGATTTTTTAGTAATTTTTATGCCAATTTTGGTGCAATCTGAATGTGTAGTTTCGGCTGCCCAAAATACACACCCACACACACACACACCCACACACACACACACACACACACACACACGGCTACTGCTATAGTATATTAGATAAAACAACAGAAATGGAGGTGAACATGCCATGTAGCAAGAATAAGGGATAACCGATTGAGCAAGAGGCTGACTGACTGGACTCCAAGAAACTGCAAGTGTAGCAGAAAAGGGCCAGACAAGAGGTGGAGAGATGAGATAGAGAAATTTGCAAGGAAAACATAGGAGAGACTGGCTCAGTCATGGGATTCGTGGACAAGGTTGGGCGAGACCTTTGTTCAGTGGTGGACCTGTCGTGAATGATGATGATGATGATGATATATATAGATGTGTGTCTATATATATTTTATACAAGGTCTGTTCAGAAAGTATCCAACCTCAGGCTCTTGAAAAAAAAAAAAAGTAAATGGCTAACCTGTAATGCTAGAACACTTCCCTTTCAAAGCTGGCCCCTTTAACTTGACACACATAGCCCAACATTCTTTCCAATGCCTGAAACACTTTTCAAAGTTGGTTTTCAATATCTCCTGCAGGTGCTTCGTCACATTCATCATGATCTTTTCTCTCGTTTCAAAGCGGGAACCTTCCAGCAGAGTTTTGTGCTTGAGAAATAACCGAAAGTCGCACGGAACTATGTTTGGTGAGTAGGGAGCCTGCGAGATGTTGTGCTTGGCCAAAAACTCCTGAATCAGTTGAATGAAGAGGTATAGGTGTTGTCATGGTGCAGCCTCCAACTTGCCACTTTCCAAAGGCCTGGTCTCTTCCGCCGAACTAGGTCATGAAAATGACAGATATCATCGAGGCAGTAATGTTTGATGAAAGCCTGATCTTCTGGTGCACAATCTTGATGCCACCACCACGGTGGTCGAAAAAAAAAAAAAAAAAAAAAACTGTCAACATGCGAGTGCATTTCACCTTCCTGCGGACATGTCGTGCTTTTCTTGGCCGAGGGACCCTGCAGGCTTCCACTGGCACGACTGTACTTTGGTCTCTGGGCCGTACCCGTACACCCAAGTCTCATCTCCAGTGATAACCGTCTTCAGAAAGTATGGATCGCGATGTCCACACTCCATCATGTCTTGAGCAACGTTCATCCAAGAGAAGAGATCATGACTAATGCGACAAAGAACCTGCAAGATATACCGATAACCGACTTTGAAAAATGTTTCAGGCAGTGGAGGGAACGCTGGGCTATGTGTGTCAAGTCAGAAGGGGCCTACTTTGAGGGGGATTAGTGTCCGAGCTCAACAGGTTATTATTATTATTATTTTTTTTTTTAGCCTAAGCTCCGATACTTTCTTGCTAAGGTGCAAGCTACCTACAAACCAAAGTTGAAGACAAGATAATTATTTTGGCAACACACACACACACACACACACACACACACACACACACACAGAAACTACAGTATACTGTATTGCCTTGGCTTGCTATTAGCGGGCGACAACTCTATGGAATTCAGTCATCGCATTTCACAAAAAGCCAATCCATTTTTTAAAATATATTGCGGCTGGTATTCGGTCGTCTTTGATAAATCCTCACCAAGAGTAATAAGCTCCTGCACATCCACATAGATGCTATTTTTTGAAGCTTTGGAGAAAACTCGTCCACAACTTTTTGAGATATTTTGGCAACCGGGACACACACACACACACACACACACACACACACACACACACACACACACACACACACACACAAACTATAATGCCACGCATTGCTAAAGGTGGGCGAAGATAATATACTTACTGTAAAATATATCGTTGATGAAAAGGGGATGATGATGATGATGATGATGATGTCAATTCGTCTCCATCCTCCTCCTCCTCATCATCATCATCACTTTACTGCAGTATCCCATTATAACGTTTCCACCACATCACACCCATCACCGTTGAAACTCTCTCCACCACCATCATCATCACCATTTACCAACACCATACCTTCTGCACCACACCATCCTGCCACACCACCTCCATCACCATTTACAGAACGCTTCCCTTCCCCCTCCTCCCTACCCACCCCTCTTGATGGCAGAGAATATTCGAAGTCATTATCATCATCATCATCATCATTTTCATTCCCACCATCATCTTACCCCACCGTTCCATCACCGGATTATCTTCCTATCCACCTCCATCAGCGTACAGTAGCCTATCATTAACGTGACCATCATCACCAACATGCTGCCACCTTCATCATCATCACCCCACTGTCTTGCACACCGCCACCATCATCATCTCCATCGCAGCACCCCATCACCACCACAGTACACCATCAACATCGCACCACCATCATCATCAAATCCACACCATCATCTTCACACTACACCATCATCATCGCACCACCATCATCAAATCCACACCATCACCTTCACACTACATCATCATCATACCAATACCACACCATTACCATCATTACAACACCACTATCACCATCAAAATCATCTTCATATTTGCTGTCTCGCACCACCACCTTCATCACCACCTAAACCCTCTCCATCACCAACAACTTCGCCATCTCACTCAACACCACCTCTATCACCACCTAAACCCTCTCAATCACCAGTAGCTTCACCATCTCACACCACACCATCTCCATCACCACCTGAACCCTGTCAGTCACCATCAGCATCACCACCCCACACCACAACATCTCCATCATTACGTTGCCAGCGCCTTCCCCGATGGAATACAAAATTGCCAATTAAATAAGAGTTTGCCTACTTCCTAAACGACAATCCTCCGCTCAAACAAAACACCAATATTATCACCACACCATTCCACACCACCATTCCCATTATCATCATCATCGTCTTAACCCATTTCACCACTCCCCACTACTTCATTATCACCAGTGCCCTCTGTATCATCATCACCTTCACACTCCCACACCACCATATCATATCCACATCATCCCACAGTATCATCTTCGTCTCCATCACCACCTTCGTCGCCAGCGCCCACGTGCCCAGAAGGTAATGTAAAGTAAATCAGATCATGGGTCCTCAATATCCTCAGTCCTTTTCTCCTGCATCCGATCACTACACCACCACCCCTATAATTTCCACCTCCACCATCACCATGACTCCACTGTCTTTCAAACCACCACCACCAACACCTAATCCACATGTATACCTTCTCCGTCATCCCCATTTAGCACCACCATCCTATCATCTTCACCACACCAACTCCATCACCATCATCGCCAGCGCCCTCCTGAAGGCAGCGCAAACTGTAAATCAAATCATTTTCCGTCCTACACCTACGCCCGTCCTTCCCTCTCGCAAATCACTGCCTCCATCGCCACACCATTCCATCAACCCTCAGCAAAGAAAAATCATCATCATCATCATCATCACCATTATCGTCATCATCATTTCCATCACCATCTCTGCAAAACTAATCCCCCACCAATTCACCAGCATGTCATCACCACCACATAAAATTCACCATTTGTATTTCTCTTCTCATCACAACACTTGCATCATCACCATAATCATCACCAGAAGCAGCATCTCAGCCACAACACCACATCACCTCTATCAACACCACGTCCATCATCACCTTTGCCATTTTACGGCAGTACCCCATCATCTCCACGGGATATCATCACAGTGCATCATCTTCACCATTCCACACCACCCCCGTCACTACCATACCGTACCACCAATACCACCACCTGCATAACCAGCTTCATTACGTACCACCACTCCATCATCTCCATCAACCATTTGAGTTATCATCGTCATCATCATCATCATCATCATCATCATCACCATCATCACTCCACTCTCCGACACAACTAACGCCGAATCTGTCACCACCACTTCATCACCACCTATACCGTCTCCATCACAATCATCACTGTCTCACACCACCATCCCCACCTCCAACATCGCCAGCGCCCCTCCCCTTCCCCAGATGCATAGTTAAGGAAGGAAGGAATAAAAAGAACTAGCACCAAGCCAGAAAATGCCTATATAACACTAAAGCAGAAGGTAACAGAATCGATGCTGAAAAGAAAGGGACGGATATTGGGCGGAGAGCAGGTAGTTAAAATGGAGACAAAAAAGAGGAGACGTGACAGAAAATAAGTAGGAGCCGATGTGGGTGGGTGTGGAGGAGAAAAAGGATAATGGTAAGGAGAAGAGAGAGAGAGAGAGAGAGAGAGAGAGAGAGAGAGAGAAGGGGGAGGAGGGGGCCTTGCTCATTCCTTCCTGCTTGTCGATTTCAAATTGAGATCGAGGAATCAGTATTATAAAACCAAAATCAAATGATAACATAGAGACGGGGAAGACGCAAACAGGCAGAAAGATGGAATAATTAATACACCTACATTTTTTGCCTGGAAAGAATGAGAAAAAGTGATATTGGAGAGTGAAGCCATATATAATGCAGACGAATATGCGAAGCGTAACCGAATAATAAATACTGTACAGTACTTATGTTCTGGTCTCCAAAAGGAAAGAAAGAAGCAATATGACAGACATAAGACAAGACAGTTTAAATGAAAAGAGGCAGAGTGACAAAACAAAGAACATTTATAGATTTGGATCTGGAAGGAAAGAGAGAAGCAAATGTACAGATAGAAAAGGCCATGGGTATAATAAACGAGAAGATGCAAAATTCCACGGTAAAAATACTTCTTGTCTTGAGCTTCGAAGTACAGAAAGAGACGGCAGAGTGACAGACCTATGGGTTGTCAATAGTCATACATTAAATCCTCGAAGGAAAGAGAGTATCATAGACAGGTAAAGAAGGAAGTGATCAGTTTTATCTGCATATCGACTGTCTATTCCGATCAAGGGAGCAATAGTGTTAAGTCGAAAATGAATAATGCAGCGTACTGGGATGAAAAGAGACACAGAGGCAGCTTCAGGAATAGCTGTAGCTCTGGTCCAAGAAGGACAGAGCACAGCTAATGTTAGAAAGCGAAGGCCTTCGACAGGGCAGACAAAATGAGGCTTAGCGGGGGAGCAATGCTTTGCGTATAGTTCTGGGTTTCAAGAAAGAAGGGGAAATGGCACTGGTTGACTCACTATTTTTTCTTTGTTTGTTAGTTACGTATTTCCTACTTCATGTATCATTTCCCGGTTTGTGCACTGGTCGAGGAACAAAAACCTTGGCTATCCCGTCGTTTATTTAAAGGAGGAACAGTTCCTACCTTGGAGTACGAAGCTACTGTTCTCGGCCAAAATGTGAAGTCAAACATGCCAGAAGAAGAGAGGGTGAATAACCACGTGCGTCTGTCCTGCATTATTAACACATTCACGGCACAGTTTACAAAGTGTTCAGTGTTTTAGTCACGCCACTTACCCCGTCATTGGCATATTTTAGGTGTCCATGTCTCCTCATTTGAAAAACCTTAACACCCATTAGTATCTTTACGCATAAATTTTACGAACCTTAATATCTGTTAATGTTTGTATGCATGTAACTGCTTTATAGGTACCCAAACCATTAAGCGAATTTGGCTCAGTCTTGCCAAGTACATTTAGGGACATCAATACTCTCAATATTCCAATGCGTCTGCTTCACACTAACGGTATGATCGCTACATTTTTCTGGCACGTCATATCAGAGTCATCGACTGTCAAAGAAAAATACCAAGTTTTTCTCAGAAAGATTAGTTAATAGAAGGCAGTGAGAAGTGGGAGTGGAAGAATGTTTCGTAAACTATTGTCCGTGACTGCAAAAACCATAGGAGCTAGAGGGACAAGTATGGTAGATTACAACCCTTGAAACCACTAAGGAAGTTCTTAGGGGACGCATCACCTCCCACCTCACCAATCCCCCATTACCTTGGTTATCTAAACCAGTGACTGGATTGGTCACATAAATGGCAGGTAAAACTTTGAAGGGTGAGTGTGTCCAGGAAACGTTGCCACCTCTCCGTAAACTTTCGTCATGTATTTCGTACCATAACTGGACCAAGTCCACGAAGGAAAAATATGAATTCACCCGGTGATAAAGACACCGAAGCTAGGAGGAAGGAATAATGTGGAGTGAAAGGCCGGGGTAAACCCGCCTATCACAGGCTCTGTGGTGTAGTTCGTCCGACTTAACTTTCGGGAGATTTTTGTATTGTTGCAGCATATTTCCCGCAGCTCAGTGGCAGAACATTACAAATATTGTCTCTACAGCTTTTACACAACACATCTTCGTGATTAGCACTATATTTTAGTACTTACCTTCTGATTAGCTTAGCATTCTTAATGGAGAAATGACAATTTTAGGACAAGTTAAAGTGGGCAGAGTATAGCCGTGTTGCACGAATCCCCAGATTTCAGGAACTAATTACAAAACTGTTATGAAGAGTGACTCGAAAAACGGGAAAAGAGAAGACGAGAAAAAGAAAGATGAGAAAACAAGAGTAGTTTCTGTAAAATGAAATATATATATATATATATATATATATATATATATATATATATATATATATATATATATATATATATATATATATATATATATATATATTCCAATACAATTCACCCATAAGGTCATCAGCAGTCGCAGCTCCGTAAAGGTTACATTAGGAAACATGATGATATATTTTTTTTTACTTAGAATTCATGTAGCAGTCATTTGCAAAAGTTATGCCCTTTTCTCCCGGGACACCACACACACACACACACACACACACACACACACACACACATATATATATATATATATATATATATATATATATATATATATATATATATATATATATATATATATATATATATATATATATATATATATATTCCGATATCTACAAAGTAAAGGAAACAAAATATCCCGAGCGCTTTCATGTATTCACGTCTCCTGAAGATGTGAATACACGAACGCGCGGGATATTTCGTGTTTCCTTTTCCTTGTGGATGTCAGCATGTCTATGAATCACGTTCTATTAAGTGATTTAATTGCACACACACACACACACACACACACACACACACACACACACACACACACACACACACACACACACACACACACACACACACACACACACACACACACACACACACACACACACACACAGATAGATAAATAGACAGATAGATCAATGACAAAAAGGTAATACGGAAATATAAAAATATAAGGAAAAAGTAGATGGAACATAATTTTTACAGATGAGATGAGAGCCAAAGCAAAGCGAGAAAAGATCCAAAAGCCGTGAAGCCCATTATTTGAAAAATAAATAAAGTCCATTAGTTGATATAAATAATAATGTGAAGGAAAAAGATAGAAAATGTCTGCAAAAAAGAGATGGAACAAAGAAAGGTAAGATGCGAGGCAGGAGAAAGAGGAGCGGAGGTTCAGACTACAATGGTTGCCCTTGTATCTGTCGCGAAAGTGTCGCAGTGTCTGCAACAACTGACCGTGCTTTGGGGCTGGACGAGACCTCCGGCGATAGACACAGCGGCCTGGGTGAAGCAGGTGGATGGATGCATGGATCTTGGTGGAATATGGATGTGGGTGATAGAGGTGGATGGCATACTGGAAAATGGGTGTCTGGATGGTTGTGGTTGATAGAAAATTAATGGGTGAGTGAGTGAAGGCGGATGGGATGGTGAAAATGGATAGGAGGATGAAGGTGCTTAATGGGGAACTGGTGGATACTACTGATGTAGAACTGGTGGTCGTGAAGAGGGATGGATGAATGGATGTGGCTGAGTTGCTGACGGTAGAAATAACTGGAATACACGTAACTCGGTGAAAGAGATAGTGTAAAGTGCAACCTTACACTACATACTTTTGTCATCAAGAGAAAAGTGAGTGAGCGCCATAAAAAACGACGAGACTGAATGAAGAACGATGGTATTATGGTTCGCAGAAGAAACGATAGATGAAGAGAAAACAGATGAGCAGGTGATAATGAAGAAACACAAGGTACATAATAACTGTCAAACCCTTTAATGGTGTGCTACATCCCTTAACCACAATATTACAGGGGGAATCAAAAGTAAGGAAACTAAGGGAGGGACGTCATACAAAGGATATCCTGTGTTGTTAAATTTTAGATTTTCCCAAATTTCTTTTAGAGGTTAACTAAGAGAAATTTAGGTACTACTGTAACATTCATAAATTGTATCCTTTTAGTGCAACGAATGTCCCCTCAGCGTTTAGTTGTGGTTCTTAATAGATAACTTTACTCAGCAATGGGAACTTGTCAACAGATGGAGAACTAGAGAAGGCCATCGTTCTGTGAAAGACATTAACGATGAACTCACTGAACTCATCTAACGAGACTCACACCGTTACCCTGAATCAGTTTTATGAGGAAATTTGGTACTGAAAGTAAATTTGCAACTTTGCTTTGATACTGAAGTTAGTCACGTGATGAAAGTGTGTGTGTGTGTGTGTGTGTGTGTGTGTGTGTGTGTGTGTGTGTGTGTGTGTGTGTGTGTGTGTGTGTGTGTGTGTGTGTGTGTGTGTGTGTGTGTGTGTGTGTGTGTGTGTGTGTGTGTGTGTGTGTGTGTGTGTGAGTGATGGGTGGTAGGAAGAAGAGGAGGAGGATGGAAGTGGGGGGCTGAGTAGTGAGGGAAAGTTTTTTTTTTTTTTTTTTTAATACACTCAGTCATTACATGGGTTACTTTCTGGCATATAATTATGCTAAAAGACCATGGGCATAAGTAAATGCATAAGGTTATTTGAGCCTGGACGTAGATATATTTTGTACATTCACCATCCGCTCACTCGATGTAGTACTGCTTTGGGTGTCTGCCCTTTCCTTTCTTCCTTTTTTCCTCTTCTGTCTTTCTTTCCTTCATTCTTTCCTATTCCTTCTGCCTACCGGTGTCTTTACACTCCCCTTTTCTGTTTTTCTTTCCTTCATTCTTTCCTCTTCCTTCTGCCTGTGAGTGACTCTACACTGAGTGACAAGCCAAATGGTTTCCTGTACACCAGGAAACCATTTACTACTCTGGGTGGTAACTATATAAAACAAAATTATGGTGCCTGGTGGTTTAGTGGGTAAATAAGGCACTCCAGTCGGATTGAGCTTGTGTAAGTTTATATCCAAGGTGTGGTTGGGGTTTATTGCCCACGTAATGTCACTCAGGGATGAGTGAGCTGGTCACTCTCATCTTAAATGTCAGGACCAACTTTCCTGGCCCAGAGCTCCTACGCTCCTCATCGGGCAGCGAAGGACTGGATGATGGATGGATGGATAACAGGGAAGCGCTAGTCTGGATTAGGATGGATGAGATGGCAAGATTTTAATGGGAATCACTGCCTGGTTGTTATATGAAATGAGAGAAGAGAGAGAGAGAGAGAGAGAGAGAGAGAGAGAGAGAGAGAGAGAGAGAGAGAGAGAGAGAATTTGAAGGGGGAAAGAAGGAAGGAAATGCCGCTGGTGGAGAGAGAGAGAGAGAGAGAGAGAGAGAGAGAGAGTTTGATGGGGGAAAGAAGGAAGGAAATGCCGCTGGTGGAGAGAGAGAGAGAGAGAGAGAGAGAGAGAAGCGAAGTAAAATTAGTGTGGATGCGGGAGTTTCCTTGATCTAAAATCGGACCAAATATACATATCAAACCCCGACAACATTTATATATAAAATTAATACAGTATTAGCCATCACTGATTTCTTTCTTAATCTCCTCCACCCCTCCACTCCTCTCGCTTAAAGCAACGCACTACCTTACATTTTTTTTTCTCGCTTCTTTATCTTCTGTCTTTTTCCATTTCAATATTGGGTCGACCTGTCTGACCAACCTTCGTCATACAGCTCGGTCTTGAGCGTCTTCCCCTTCAACCCCTGGTCTCTCAAATCTTCCTTCACAAAATCCATCCATCTCCTCCTCGGCCTTCCACACTACCTCTTACATTTTATTTTTACTGCCATCAGACAATTTTATTCAGCTTAGTAGAGCGTCATGGTCCTGAAGTAGTGAAAGTCTAATCACACTATTCTAATTCAGAAAAACCTATCAATGGGTAAATATAACTGGACAGAAATAGTGAGAATAAAACATAATACGTTATAAAATTCAGGGTTTTAAACTTGCCCTTGGCTCTCTTCTAATACATGTGCACCTACAGGTATTTCTCTCACCAACTCATCCATGAACAGACTGAACATCCATGGTAATATCACGCATCCCACACCTCAACCTATTCACTTGGTGCTGTTGAGTGTCCCCTTCATGTGGTGGCACCGATATGACTGTCTACTGGATTTGCCTGGTTATATATCGCTCAGTCCCCCCCCCCTCCTTCTCCCGAAAAGAGGGTGGTGGACAGCGCAAGAAGAGTAGCTTTGGCCTTCAGTACACCTGCTTCATGTTCAGATGAGCCTGGGGTTGTAATTACTACTGCGATTACTACTACTCTTTCACCTTCCTCCATCCTTTCCATTCACACACATTCCCTACTTGTTTGATAACAAAGACAATAACATCATCTACAACATCAACAACGTACCATGGTACTCAAATGTTTCCTTCTCACCTCCATATCGCTCTTTTGTTCACCGTTTCCTGGGAAGACCATCTTTCTTTGCAGATTTCCAGTGTTTGGCTCTGTCTTCTTTTCTTTCAATGAAAAAAATAAAGAAATCCTTTACGAGTATAACTACCATACACCCTTTCCTGATCCAAACGCTAGACTACATAGAAAACCATAGGTTCCTCCTTTTCCTAAATACTTATCGCCTTAATTTCTCAAAGCAAACTTTCTTACAAACACACACACACACACACACACACACACACACACACACACACACACGCGCGCGCAAGGTGAAGGTAAATGTAAGGAAGAGTGAAGTTACGGTCGTCGTGAGACATGAAGTCACTGAATGCATTGTGAGGTGGAACGATGAGGAAATGGAAAATGTGAGTGTATTTGAGTACTTCGATAGTGTGATGAGTAAAGATGTGTGATGAGTAAAGATGGAAGTCTGGAGGTTTAAGTGCTTGAAAGGGTACAACAGGGAAGAAAGGTTGCTGGTTCTTTGAATGCAGTGATAAGAAATAGGAAAGCGAGCATGGAAGTAAGAAAGTCACCCCATGATAGTATTGTGATACCAACTCCAACGTATGGAAGCGAAGCTTGGACCTTGATGGAGGGACACAAGTCAAGAGTGAGAGCAGTGGAAATGAGCTATTTGAGAGGAGCACGTGGAGTTGCATGGAGAGACATACTGACTAATGAGGAAGTGAAGGAGCATTGTGGTGTGGATGTGGATGAGATAGAAAGCATTAGGAGAAATACACCGAGGTGTTTTGGCCTTGTGGAATGGATGGAAATCCAGAGACTAACGAGGAGCGTGTATGTGAATGAGGTGGAGGGGGAGGGATAGGGAAAGAGTGGCCGAGGATTAGATGGAGGGATGGAGTGGAGTGGAGAAGTATATGAGAGAGGGGGATGTAAGCTGGGGGGAGGGCAGCGAAATGACGGGGGACAGGGCGACATGGACGCGATTTGTTCATGGCCACCCCATACGGGAGTAAGGCGTCCGACAATAGATAGATAGACAGATAGAATTTCCATTTTCATTTTCCATTCATCTTTCTGCAGTCCACACATTCCCCAATAACCTGTTCACTACGATGATTGTCTTTTACCTCTTGTTATTATGCTATCTACAGACAGTCTTATTTAGATTAGACGACATTTTTTAAAGTGGAGGGGCTAGATCGTTCTTCAACCCATTTTTCACAAAAGGGATCTCCTTACCTGTTTATTTCTCTATGGAGATAGGAAGACTAAAATGAAAAAGACATAATCGAACTGTAAGTGTTCATGTATCCATCACTCGATCCATTTACAAGGATGCTGTCGTTAGCATGTCACTTTTATACGCTTCAGTATTACCACCATGTTCATACTACTTCATATCATCTTGGTGATTTTCTTTCATCATGACGTAATCCAACGTGCATCGATCCACCCATTCTCTCACCTTCTATCAGTCCCTTCATGCTCAGCCACACTCGTTCGTTATCCGGTCTAAAGTTTTTGATTTTTCGTACGAGTAATCTATTCCCCAATCCTTCCCCATTTCATTCTATTATTCTCTTGCAACACACACACACACACACACACACACACACACACACACACACACACACACACACACACACACACACACACACACACACACACACACACACACACACACACACACACACACACACACACACGCACACACACACAAAGAGAGAGAGAGAGAGAGAGAGAGAGAAACTGTATTCATTGTGAAGTTACGCCAGTTTCAGTTCAAGTACGGCTATAACTGTTGTACCCTCCCAACAATACATTTTCAGTATGGGGAGCAGTTATGTATAATAAGAAAGTAAATTAAATTGGTGAATGCTATTACTTGAATATACTTGGATGCACAAAACGAGACAAATTTCATTTTTTGTCGTGTGGGTTGTAAAGATAATGCCAACTCCTTGATAAAAGAGAAAGAGATTTATCTCTGGAAGTGGACTTGGTGCCTCTGTATTCCTTTTGTGTTCATGTCACTCAGGTAAGATTGCTTTGGTGAGGCCTCATCTTAGTCAAGCAATGCAGTTTGGGTATATTTGAAAATGCGCTGAACATTGATGTGCTGGATACGCAACATGAAGATTCTGTTAAATGAAGAATTAGATAATTTTTCACTCACCCTAAACACAAACAGTCACAGGTGATTAAAGTGCAGCACACAGGAATACGTTAACTACCGACAACAGCTGGTCAACTGCCTCATAACAAGGAAGTTTGTTGAAAAAGTGCTTAAGAGAATAAAAGAATTAGAAGCAGGAAGGTGTTTTTACCTGACGTTTGAGGGAAAATGAAATAATATGGTGGGTTTGACACTGCTGGCAGAATATTATCTTTAACTTTTACTCTTGATAGCATTTCTCAGTAATAAATTATCCTTATATACAAGTACATAATCTTCTGCTTAAATATATATGTTTCCTCTGTCAGTCATCGTCCCACACGTTTTCCACCTGTTCCTCTCAAAGCGTCCTAAACTCATTCCTTCCTTCCAATGGTAATTTTTCTCCCTCTCTCCCTCCTCCCCCTCTCTCTCTCTCTCTCTCTCTCTCTCTCTCTCTCTCTCTCTCTCTCTCCATCTGCGGCCAATTCCTCTAAGTTATGCTCCTTCTACTTCATGGTTTCCTTATTCTCTCTTCTCTTATTTTCTCCATTCCCTTCTTTGCCATGTCCTTCCTCTTTTATTACTGTTTCTCTTTCTAAATTTCTCTTCGATTTCCTCTTCTCTTTTCTCTTTTGTCTTTCTGTTTTTATCGTTCTCAGTCATATTTCTCAAGCATATGTAATTTTTTCCATCTACTCTCGTCATTCTCTTTTTTTATCTAGTTACTTTTTCTCTGCCAGTCTCTCGCTCTTGACATTTTACTTTTTAATATTCTTTCTTATACATCTTCTTTATTACCTCTATCTTTGTTCTTCTGTATTAATTTTTTCTTCTGTTTTTTTCCTCTTTAGTCATCCCCTCCCTTTTTCTTTCTCTGTGTGATTTATTGTTAATATATACTTGTGTTTTGTAATCCGTTTTCCTCTCCCTTTCTTTCCCGCCCATGCCTTTATTATCAATTTATTAAAGTCATGGAGAGTTGCTGTATTTCCTCTTATTTTTTTCCCAAACACTTTGTCAACTTGGCACCATTCCTTCATTTATTCACCAGTTTGCTTCAAACTTGCCACAATTGCTCCTTTGGCGAATATACCCACGCACTTTTTGTTCCTTCTATCTTTCTTTTTTTTATACTAAGGCGTTTTAAAGGAATTTATGGAGTCAAACGTCAGACCATATAAACATACATATCTTGAGGTCCAGTGCTTTTCTATCGTCATATATCATCATGGCAACTTGCACAGAAGCATGTCGGAGTGGACACCATCTTGTATTCCTTCGGGAATATTTGCAGTTTTGTTAGATTTTCCGTTTGCCATTTTTTCCTTTCCTTCCATTCCTTCTCTGTCTAATTTCTCCCTCTCTTTACGATTTTTTTCTTTATTTCTCGTTTCCTTCTCTTTTCTGTTTGTTTGTTTGTTTTTTTCTATACGTGTATAATCTTCACCAAGATTGTTCTACATCAGGTCCCTGTTATTACCCTATTCCATTTATTTCAGTATCTTCAGTGTCTCAGTATTATTCTTCCTTCGTTGCTCCCTTTCTCTCTCTTTTCCATTCTTCTCCGTCTGATATATATCAGTTGTATTTCATTTTTATTCCTTCGTTTCTTCTTTACATTTCCATTGTCTGTTATCTTTATCCCTTTTCCGACCGATCTCTTCTCCTTCTAGCCTCTTCCGCTATTATCTGTTTGCTTGACTGTTTGATTACTCTCATGGTTTACATTTTCCCTCTATCCTGTTAACTTCTTTCCATTCCTTTCTTTAATCTTCTCCTTTTCCTCATCTTTTTTCCAGATACATTGTTATCTGTTGTCTTCATCCTTTCTTCTCTATTTCTTTGCTCTCATATATATCTTTCCACTTCACTGTCTCCTATTCACATTTTTCAGTTTTCACCTTTGTCCCCTTCTGTTTACTTTTATTACAGTAACATAATTTTTCACGTTTTTCACTTTCTACCGTCCTTCCTTCTCTTAACTCCCTTCCCTTCATCTGTTTTCTTTCTTCTTATTATACCATGCAGATCACATTCTATTTTTCCATGCAAATCACATCCCCCCCCTCTCTCTCTCTCTCTCTCTCTCTCTCTTTCGTTCTTTCCCTCCAGCTACGTCGGAGTGGGCTGCGAGATGGCCTGTGAGTGGTTAATTATGCATGGAGTTGGAGCCTCTGTTTTTGCTGAGTGCCTTTATCTCTCACAGTCTCTCATTCTCACACTATCCTGGCACGCGCGATCACTTACACCCGTACTCATAAAGGGAAGTTTACACACTTCCGAAAAACATTTTACACCCCTAATCTCTCTCTCTCTCTCTCTCTCTCTCTCTCTCTCTCTCTCTCTCTCTCTCTCATATTTGTACTCTACATTTCGCGTTGTTGTATGTTTCTTTGCTTACTTCTGTACTCGCCTTTCATTAGTTTTCTCGATTCTTCTCCTCCATGACCCCTCGCTATTCCTCGTCTCAATTAATGTCCTGTTTTTCATCTTTGTTCAACCTTTTTTTTTTTTTTGTCATTCACTTCCCCGTATGGTCTTCACTTCCAATGTCGATTCATATTTTAGGTTTCTTTGTTTGCCTGTCTCTTCCTCATCTTCTTTTTTTTCTTCTTGTTATTATTATTATTATTATTATTATTATTATTATTATTATTATTGTTACCAGTAGTAGTTGCAGTAGTAATAGTTTCCTCTCTTGTAACCCTCTTCATTTTGTTTTATATTTTCCGTGTCCCGACTCTTATCGTTGCTATTCTTTAGATAATTTTTACATTCCCTCCTTTCTCTGTCCACTCCAGTTTATGCCTTCTTCGCTTTCTCCCAGCCTTCCTCTCATTATCCCTCTGTGATTTTACTTCCTGTTATTTCTTCTTTTCATTCTCTGTTTCCCCTTTTCTCTTGAATAAAACACACACACACACACACACACACACACACACACACACACACACACACACACGAGAGAGAGAGAGAGAGAGAGAGAGAGAGAGAGACAGAGAGAGACAGACAGACAGACAGACAGACAGAGACAGAGACAGACAGACAGACAGACAGAGACAGACAGACAGAGACAGACAATAAGAAAGACTGTATTTATTGTGAAATTACAAGTTTCCATGCAAGTCAGACTAAAATGATTGTACCATCTGATCAACTAAACAACTGTAATAATAAGGCAGACCACAGATTTATCGTGAATTTTATTACTTGAATATATCTGCATGTACAGAACGAGACGATCTTCATGTCTTGTCGTCGGGTTGTAATGCTTGCGCCAACTCCTTGATAAAAGAGAATGTGGATTAATCTCTGAAAGTGCACTGGGTGCCTTTGTATTTTTTTTGTGTTCATGCCACTCGAATAAAATTACTTTACCAAGGCTTCATCTTGACAAGGCAATGTAATTTTGGTATATTTCTCCGAGAATGTGCTGAATGTTGATAGAAGGGTGCGCAGCATAAAGATTCTTTTATATTACGCGTTAGTTTATTTTTCACTCACTCTGAAGACAAAGAGTCACAGGTCTGTCTATCTATTTCAAGACGCCTTAATTCCATACGGGGTGGCCACAAAGAAATCGCCACCATGTCGCCCTGTCCTCCGGCATTTCACTGCCCTGCTCCCAACTCACCCCCCCCCCTCATATACTGTACCTCTCCACTCCATCCCTTCATCTCATCCTCGGCCTCCCTCTCCCTCTCTCCCCCTCCACCTCACTCACATACACTCTCCTCGTCATTCTCTCACTCTCCATCCTCTCCACATGGCCAAACCACCTCAGTGTGTCACAGGTGATTAATGTAAATAAAAATATATAACTGCCGATAACGGCTGGCCAGTTGCCTCATAAAAAGGAAATTCGTTGGAAATGTTCTCATGGGCATAACAGAATTAGAAGCAAGAATGATGCTATTCCCTGTTTTTTGAAGGAGAATGAGAAATACTGAGGGCTGGACACAGTGATGGTAAAAGATTCTCATGAACTTCTACTCCTGATAAGGTAATAGCATGCCCTGGTTTTAAATTTTCCATCATGCAAATACATACATTCTGTTAAAATATGCCTTTACTCTCAATCATCGTCCCACACGTCTTCCACCTGTTCGAATCAAAACTTTCTCCACTCGTTCCTTCCTCCTTTCCATCGGTAATTTCTCTCCTTACCATTCTCTCTCTCTCTCTCTCTCTCTCTCTCTCTCTCTCTCTCTCTCTCTCCAGCCGATTCTTCCTGGTTGTTTCTTCTCTTTCCTGGTTGCCTTGATCTTCCTTTTCTAATTTTCTCCACTTCCTACCTGCCTCTTTCTTCCACTCATATTATATTTTTCGTTTCTAATTTCGCTTTCCTTTCGTCTCTTCTGCCTCTTTTGTCTTTCTTTTCTATCAATTTCAGTCAAATATCTCACACGTATGCATTTCTTTCCATCTCCTTTCTTCCTTCTCTTCTTTCATCTAGTTTCTTTTTGGTATGTCAGTCTCGCGCTCTTGATTCTTTATTTTTTGTTCCTTTCCTATTAGTTTTCTTTATTATCTCTGTGGTTGTTCCTTTGTATTATATTTTTCTGTTATTATCCCTTCCTTTCTTCTTCCATAATTTATCATGATTATTCCGGATATTTCTATTTTGTAATCCATTTTCCTTCCATCTCCTTTATCTTCTATGTGTAAATTATTTTATTCGGTCTCCAACTCATGGAGAACTACTGCATTTCCTCTGTTTCCTTTACCTTCCAAACATTTTGTTAACTTGGTGCCATTCATTACATCTTCACCAGTTCCCTTCACACTTTGTACAGTTGTTCCTTTCTCCAATACACCCACACGTCCTTTTTTTTTTTCTTTCATGTTTTTTTTTTTTTTACTTAGGCTACCACAAAAGGATTTATGGAATCCAACGTCAAACCATATTTACATGGGTTTTGAGATCCTATGCGTTTACATGTTCATTAATCATCATAACACTTTGGACAGAAACCTTTCAGTTTGCTTTTCCTGTGTGGAGACCATCTTGCATTCCCTTAGGAATATATGCAATTTTGTTACATTTTTCATTTTTCCCATTTTTTTTTCGCCGTTTCATTTATCCTCTGTCTGATTTCTCCCTATATCTACATTAATTATTTTTTTTAATGCTCTGTTCCCCATTTTCTTTTTTGTTCCCTTTTCATTCTATACGGTATAGTGTTGAGAAGTAGGATTTGCAAGTTAGGTAGTGCTGGAGTATTCCCGACGATTCTTGAGTTTTTCCGCTACGTATCAGAGTTGCCATTTATTTTGTAAGTTGTGCATTATTTTTTCTCTCTTTTTCTGTATAATGTTTTATCTATGTATTGTTTATGCGGCCAGATTGTGTCCCCCCCTGTGGCGGGGGGGACACAATCTGGCCGCACTATGGGGTGGTACTACTACTCTGCGGCCAGGTTGTGTTAGGAAGAATACTGCCACCGTATTCCCTGCGTGTCGTAAAAGGCGACTAAAAGAGGCGGGATGAGGGGACTAGGGACCCCCTCCTCTGTTTTTTAGTTCCTAAAAAGAGACAGGCCAGAGAAAGGGATGGGGGATGGAGTTATCCCCGTTCCCTGAAGATTGGGTCTATGAATGTGCGTGGATGTAGTACGATTGAGGCTAAAAGGGAGGAGATTGGGAGAATGTTTGTGGGAAGAAAATTGGATGTGTTAGCTTTGAGTGAAACGAAGATGAAAGGGAAGGGTGAGTCTATGTTTGGAAGTGTGAATGGAAGATTGTCAGGTGTTGATAGAGGAAGGGCAAGAGAAGGTGTGGCCTTGCTAGTGAGTCCGGAAGTACAGCAGTGTGTGATTGAATGGAAGGAGGTGTCATCGAGACTGATGTGGGTGAAAGCGAAATTTGAACGTGAGTTGTGGGTGTTTGTGAGTGCATATGGGCCTGGTAGTGAAAGGGATGAAGAAGAGAGGGAATCTTTCTGGAATGATGTTGATGAGTGTCTGCAGAGTTTTGAAGCGAATATGAATGTGGTAATGATGGGAGATCTGAATGCTAGAGTGGGAAATGTAGCAGTTGAAGGTGTAGTTGGTATGCATGGTGTGCCTGGAAGAAATGAAAATGGGGAGCGAATGATAGCGATGTGTGTTGAGGGAGAGATGGTGATTGAAAATACGCTGTTTGAGAAGAAAGATATTTATAAGTATACATGGGTGAGACAGGAGAGTGGAAGGGTTGTTGATGGACTATGTGGTTGTGTCTAAGAATGAAATAGGAAGATTGTTGGATGTGAGAGTTCTGAGAGGGGATGGTGGAGGTATATCTGACCACTACCTGGTGGAGGGAAAGTTAAGAGTAGGTAAGAGATGGGTGAGAGCTAGGAGGGTTAGGTGTGGCAGGGAGGTTTTGAAAGTGAGTGAGTTGGATAAAAGAGAGAAAAAGATAGAGTATCAGGAGAAATTGAAAGATGAGTGGAACGCAATGAAAGATCGGGAAAGTGGCAGTGTGGAGGAGGAATGGCAGTTATTAAGACTGCTGTGGTGGGGCATGCAGAAAAGGTGTGTGGTGTGAGACGTGTGGGTGGTGGTGTAAGAAAAGGAAGTGAATGGTGGTGCGAGGAAGTAAGTATGGCTGTGGCTGAGAAGAGACGTGCATATGAAGTGTGGCTGCAGAGGAAGGATGAGATGTCATATGAGAGGTATAAGGAAAAGAGGAAAAGGGCGAGAAGGGCTGTGCGTGATGCTGAAGTGGCAGCAGATGAGAGGTGGGGTAGGCGGCTGACAGAGAATTTTCAACAGAATAAGAAAATGTTCTGGAAGGAGGTTGAAAGGGTGCGAAAGGGAGAGTTTGGGATGGAAGAACGAGTAAAAGCAGAGGATGGAAGGATGTTAATTGAGATGGATGCAGTAAGGAAGAGATGGGCAGAGTATTTTGAAAGATTGTTAAATGTAGAGGAGGAAAGGGTGGCTGAGATTGTGGCGGATGGAAGGGTGCAAGGAATAAATGTGTTGGGAGAGTTGAATGATTCTTTGATCACGAAGGAGGAAGTGGAGAAGGCAGTAAAGGAGATGAAAACAGGGAAAGCTGCGGGTATGGATGGGTGTGCTGTGGAGTGCCTGAAAGGTGGAGTGACTATTGTTGACTGGTTAGTAAGATTGTTGAATGTGTGCTTTGTGAAAGGTATGGTGCCAGTTGACTGGGCAAGTGCTTGTGTGGTCCCGTTGTATAAAGGCAAGGGTGATAAGTATGAATGTACTAGCTTTAGGGGTATAAATCTGTTGAGTGTTGTAGGTAAGGTGTATGGTAGAGTGTTAATTATGAGAGTTAGAGAAGGTACAGAGGGAGTGATTGGTGATGAGCAGTGTGGCTTTAGGAGAGGGAGGGGATGCGTGGATCAGGGTTTGTGGTGAGACAAGCGTGTGAAAAGTATTTAGCGAAAGGCAAGGATGTGTTTTGGGCATTTATGGATTTAGAGAAAGCGTATGATAGAATTGATAGGGAGACTTTGTGGACTGTTTTAAGATTGTATGGACTTGATGGTAGGTTACTAAAAGGGGTGAAAAGTTTTTCTGTAAATAGTAGAGCGTGTGTAAGAGTGGGAAATGCTGTGAGTGATTGGTTTCCTGCGAGAGTGGAGCTGCGACAGGGATGTGTGATGTCGCCTTGGTTGTTTAATATTTACATGGATGGTGTTGTAAGGGAGGTGAATGCAAGAGTTTTAGGTGGAGGTCTGAGTCTGGTGAATGTTGATGGTGGAGAGTGGAATCTGAAGCAGCTGCTGTTTGCAGATGATACTGCACTGGTGGCTGATTCAGAGGAGAGATTGAGACATTTGGTAGAGGAGTTTGGAAGGGTGTGTGAAAGGAGGAAATTGAAAGTAAATGAGAATAAGAGTAAAGTGATGAAGTGTACGAGGTTGGTAGATGGTAGGTGGATGAATATAGTTTTGAATGGCGAGTTGCTTGAGGAGGTAGATTGTTTTAAATATCTAGGGTCACATGTTGCTGTGGATGGAAGAATAAATGCAGAAGTGAAGTTTAGAATGAATGAAGTAGGTAAGGTGCTGGGAGGAATGAAAAAAGTGTTTAGATGTCGTTCGCTTAGAATGGATGTAAAGAGAAGGCTGTATGAGGGTGTTGTGGTACTGACTGCATTGTATGGGGCTGAAACATGGAAAATGGGTGTAGCAGAGAGGAAAAGTTTGAATGTAATGGAGATGAGGTGTCTGAGGAGTATGTGTGGAGTGACACGTATGGATCGGGTGCGGAATGATGAAGTGCGAAGGAGAACTGGAGTTGTTCGGGAGATGGCTGGTAGAGTTGAGCAGAGGGTGTTGCGATGGTTTGGGCATATGGAGAGAATGGATAATGAGCGATTGGTGAAAAAGAAAACTAGATCTGATGTGAGAGGTGTAAGGCTGAGAGGAAGACCACGAATAGGATGGATGGACAGTGTGAAGAGAGCACTGGATGTGAGAGGGATGTCTGTTGAGCAAGGAAGAGAGGCTGTGCGTGACAGAAATGAATGGAGAGAAATTGTGAATGAATAAGTGATGACGCAGCCCTGAGGGGATATTCTCCCGCATTTGGTCTGATTAGCTATTTCAGGTCAGGTGCGGGTAAGGGGATGAGTCTGTTATGATGTGGCAGGGGTAAACCAGCTCTGCTGTCGGGCCCTGCTGCGGATGTCACTGATTGCATTGCACAGTTGACCCTTGTGCGGTGTGGTGCGGTGAGGATCTGTCCGTTCTCCCCTTTGGGGCTAAGATGCGAATGAATGTGTTTGAATGGATGAGTAAATGGGGAGTGTGTCGTCCTGTCTCGGCTACCTCCCTTTCCTTGGAGGAAGCAGCCTAGGTATATAGATAGATAGATTTTTTTCTCAGTTCGAATGCTAAATAATTTACAGTGTTATGCAACGTAAAAAAACTGGATATTTTGGATGTGTCCTAGCTGGCAACCGCTGTTTTCCCAAGAATGTGGTGGATAATATTCTAGTATACAGGAAGGACAGAAAGAACTCAAAGCACAATTACAGGCACAGAACAAGGACAGGAAGAACTCAAAGAACAATTACAGACACAGAACAAAGAACAGAAAGAACGATATGAACAGCTTCACTAGGCTTTTCTGGAGCAACAGAGGGAATTACAACTGAGGATGCAAGGACCGATAGATGTTTTCATGAAGGAAATGAAAGATTAACACCAACAGTTGAAGGAGGATATACACGCTGAGGTATGGCAGCAGAAGTATGAGGTAAGCAGTAATGTGATGGAGTGCAGACAGCATGTTGACAACTAGCTGAAGATTAGTGAGGGAATTGTGACTGAGTGCAGAACGCATGTGCATAACCAACTGACGCATGTAGTCGACCACGTGAAGATAATTAATGAGAAAATTGAGGTTGTAGAGAAATATTGTACTGCTGAGCCTCAGGCTAGTGTACAGGGAACATGTGAAAACAATGGACTGTGTATGGTGAATCTTCACGGATCCCAAGCATCTAAATGTAGTATTGCAGGGTTGAATAATGAAAATTCAGAAGTTTTAAGTCCTGGACTTAATTATGCTGCCCCAGTTTTAAGGCCCCAAACCAGTGAAATGCATGGCTATAATGGGAGTATAATTAAAATGAAACCTCAGGAATTTGATGGTAGAGTATCTTGGGAAGCTTACCTTGTGCAGTTAGAGCTACTTGCTGATCGGAATGGTTGGTATGCTGGGCAGAGGACAGTGCAGCTGGCTACTAGCCTCAAGGGTGTCTCAATGGAAATTCTGAGCCAGATGTCAGTAGAGGAGAAGAACGGTTATCAGTCCTTAGTAGAAGAACTAGAGCACAGATATGGGACCATGTACCAGACTGAGGTTTACAGAGCAAGATTCTGGAGCCGTGCTCGGGCTCGAGGTAAATCCCTACAGCAGCTTGCTCATAATTTGGAGAGTATAGCACACAAGGCGTACCCTGGAGCAGCACCTAACCTCTTGGCTATTCTTCTAAGGGACCAGTTTATCGATGGTCTTGACAGTGCAGGATTGAAAGTGCAAGTGAAGCAGGCACAACAAAGAAGCATGCAAGAAGCAATAGCCAGGACTCTGAAATTTGAGTCCTACATCAGGTCCAGTACGTCCACTTTTCCGGCAGGTTCTAGAGCAGGATTCAAGATAAGAATGGAGCAGGTACATGAAATGGAAAAATTTGAAGGAAGTTGCTGATGCTGTGAGAAGCCACGACATAGAAAAGAGAACTGTAACAAGTGGAAGAGAGAACAGGAGAGGTTTAGAGGAGGTTGCTGGTTGTGAGGGAAGCCAGGACACAAGAAAGTGGATTGTTACAAATGGAAGAAGGAGCAAGAACGGAACAGCACAAGGAAACCCACAACTGCAACAAACAGGTGTTCAACATGTGGTGAGGTAGGACACTTCAGTTATAATTGTCCAAATGGAAAGGACGGGAAGAAAGCTGTAGGAGACGAGAAGGATGAGGGTAAATTAGTAAAGGCTCGTGATAAGAGGCAACAACCAGCCAGTTTTTCCCAAGAAGCCCCACCACTGAGGAAATGCATGAGAACCTTGATCAATAATGTGCGAGAAGATGGAAGAACAGATGACAAGCGGTGTAGTAGGAATGTGAATCTTAGCAAGAAATGCTGCCGTACTGTAGTGACAAGGCCAGCGTCAGATAAAAGACCTGAAGGGGATGCAGATGGAGAATGAAGATTTACAGTCAGTGCTAGAGTGGCTGCAATGGAGTACGTGTGTCCATCTCGGGAAGAGGTTTCCAGGTTTAGCCCTGCGACTAAGAGCTACTGGAGTCAACGGGACCTTCTTCGTTTGAGAAACGGACTACTGGAGCATCACTGGGATACACCCGAAGGCCTCAGCAAGTATTGGCGACTGGTGGTTCTGAAGAAAATGAGGTCCAAGATCTTGGATGAGTCCCATACCCAGATCACTGGCGGGCACCTGGGAGTAAAGAAAATTGTAAGTCAGCCGTGACAGAGTTTCTACTGGACTGGCATGTGTCAGGACACCGAAGAGTATTGTTGGGCCTGTGATGTATGCTGTGCCAAGAGGGGATCCAAGAAACGTGGTTGCGCCCCTCTTCAGCTGTACCAAGTGGGTGCACCGAAAGAGTCGCGGTGGACACTGCTGGACCTCTGCCACTCACTGAAAGCGGAAACTGGCATATATGTGTCGCCATGGACCACTTCACAAAGTGGCCAGAAGCCTACACCATCTTCAATCAAGAGGCTGTGGCTGTTGCTCAGGTGTTGGTTGACCAGTTTTTCTGTCTTTTTGGGATGCCACAAGAGCTACATTCAGACCACGAAAGAAACTTCGAGTCTGCTGTGTTCCGTGAGTGCTACAAGTTACTGGGGATCAAGAAGACCAAGATGACCCCACTAAAGCCAAAGTCAGATGGGATGGTGGAGAAATTCGACTGGACCCTGAGATGTGAGCTGGCCAAATACTACGTAGAGGGACAAATGGAATGGGACCAGAAATTACCTGCATTACTAATGGCATATCGGTCTGTATCCAGCGAGTCTACCGGCTACATCCCTGCAAAACTGATGCTGGGCCATGAGTTATATTTGCCCATTGACTTGTTAATGGGAAGACCACCTGGTGAAGAACTGCCTACAGACACCTCCAGCTATGTGCAGCATCTGCAGGAAAGGCTGGCTGAGGTACATCATCAAGTGCGAGGTGCATTTAAGTTTTCAAAGCGGAGTGATGAAGTGCAAGTATGATGCTAAGGCAAGTGAGGTGAGCTTCAAGGATGGCAACAATGTCTGGTTATACAATCCTCAGCGGAAGAGGGGTCAGTCACCAATGCTGCAGAGCCCGTGGGACAGGCCTTACACTGTGTTGGACGACCAAAGAGACATAGCATACTGGATTTGGGGAGGTAGGAAATCTCGCCCAAAGGTAGTACACGTGAATCGTCTGTGGCAGTACCATGGGCCAGGACAGTACAGCTGGGACATCACCGAGGAATCGTGCTCATCCGCAGCCGAGGATGTTGAGAAGGACCACGGTGCTGAAGTACAAGAGGATGGAGACAGTTTCACGAGGGAAGGAGTGAATCAGGAAGAGGACCAAGACATTCCAGGAGGAATGGGCTGTGTGGAGGAGCAGGGACGTCGTTGGAAGCAGTATAGGATGGGATCTGATAAGTTGAAGGATTATTTTGTATATAATTAAATGTTTATTTTGTATTAAGGATTACGTTTGTATACATTGTGCAGTTTTGTCGGGTCGACAAAAGACTAAGGAGGGGGTAGTGTTGAAAAGCGGGATTTGCTAGTTAGGTAGTGCTGATATATTCCCAACGATTCTCTTATTATGCAGGAAGCTTGTGTAGATATGAGGAAGGGACAAAATGAGCTCTTACTTCATTTTGAATTTATATCAGCATCAATTCAATGTCAGTGCAGTTTGTGAAGATTGTATAGCTCAGGTAGTTGTGAAAACAGTGAAGTGTAGTTGGCAAGCATTAAGCGTAATTATTTGGAAAATAAAGACAACGAACGTGAGAAGCTTGTTTACTTTCAACGCCTGAGCTGATCTTGTGCTGTACACCGAAAGGCTGACCAGTGGAAGAACAGCTCATTGGGCGACGTCCTTCCTATACTGTACTACTGCTGTTGGAGCCTGTGGCAGTGTGGGATGGGGACGTAACAATATGTTTTATCTTCAAGTTCTTCCACCTTCAGTTCCCTAATTTCTCTGTTCCATTTTATTCTGTATCTTCTTTATCTCTTTACATTTTTTTTCCTTCGTTTCCCCCATTGCCCCTCCTTTCCTTGCTTCTCTGTCTGATTCAATAGGCCCACATTTTTTTCTCTTTTTTCACACTTCCCTTCTCCATTATCTTTGTCCTTTTTATAAGTCATTTCTTCCCTTCCTTGTCTTTTCGTTATTCTCAGTTTCCTTGCATCCTTTTACTCCTCACACGGTTTACATTTTCCCTCCACCCTATTAATTTCTTTCCATTCCTTCTTTGATCTACTCCCATTTTCCTTCCCTTTCGAGCCTTCTGTTGTGTTTATCCTTCTCCTTAAATTTACTCTCGTATTTCTCTTATATTGTTTCCTAATCCTATCTTTCAGTTTTCTGTTTTGTCTCCTTATATTCTCATTAATTACAATATGCTTCATATTTTTCACATTTTACCGTTCTTCCTTCTCCTATTCCCTTCCACTCATCGTCTTTCTCTCCTCCTCTCCGTCCATTAAAAATATGTGCTCTCTCTCTCTCTCTCTCTCTCTCTCTCTCTCTCTCTCTCTCTCTCTCGTTCCCTTTCCCCAGCTGCGTCGGAGTGGGTTGCTAGACTGTCTGTGAATAATTAATTATTCATAGACCTGGAGCCTCTGTTTCAATGCTTTTCCTGAGTGCTTCTATCTCTCTCCCACAGTCTCTCACTCTCTTGCACTATCTCACAAGCACTCACGCTCATTTATACTCGCACTCTTTGAAGGAAAAAGGTCATTCCATATCAAGTCACCCAGACTGTTCCAGGTTACCCTCCCAGATTCCCCTGAAAAAATTCGCAGGAGCTCTTATACCAAACTTAAAGAGAAATCTCAAATATTCATGTCAAATTTCCTTTTATATGAATACATAAACAACAAATAGTGCATGCAATAGGGTATGCCTATTAACATTAGGGTCTATATTCAGCTTTTCCATTTCTATGATTTACTACTTTCTGCAGATCCCATGAAATTTCCTTCAAGTTTTTTAAACCCTGCAAAGTGCTACTGCTCACTTTTCCAATGTACGGCAAAGACTGCAGGGTCTGGAGAGTGCGGGAGACATCTGCGTTACTATCCTTTTCTCCTACTTTTGTAACTTGAGTGCTTCATTAGTGTCAAGGCCGGACCGTCTCGTGGGGAACGTAAGGTCTGTGTGCTCTGTGTATCAGTGAAACACACACACACACACACACACACACACACACACACACACACACACACACACACACACACACACACTCTCTCTCTCTCTCTCTCTCTCTCTCTCAATCATTTCTGCACTTTTAGGTGATTGTTATTGTAGGATTCTTTTCTTTAGTGTTGAGGCTGAGCACTTCGAAAACTGCCTCGAATGTACAATATATATTCGTAGTTAAAGGTGGAGGTATTGATTTTTGTGTACAACTGTTACATACCTTAAAATCTGTGATTTTTCCTCTATATATTACATTTATTACATGGAAAATGTGGCGAAATATTTCCGTGGAGTTTCGTGTGTGTGTGTGTGTGTGTGTGTGTGTGTGTGTGTGTGTGTGTGTGTGTGTGTGTGTGTGTGTGTGTGTGAGAGAGAGAGAGAGAGAGAGAGAGAGAGTCAGACAGACAGAAACAGAGACAGACAGAGATGGGAGGGGGGGGTTGTATGGTCAGGGAAAGTTCCGCATTACCCACTGTTCGCAGCATTGGTGGTCGACGAACAGTCACGAAGCAGCAGCCAGACCCCACATGTCTGGCAACTGTGAGTGGGAGGGAGGGTGGCCGGGGGTGGGAGGGTTTGGTGAGTTGCTCACTTCATAGTATCAATAGCCAATGATAATGCGTCCGACGTATTCTCAAAGTGCAAAAGCGTATGTTGTTTTGTATGGTAACTATTTTGTGAGTCTGGCTACATTGTTGCATATATAATACATGTTTACTGCCAAAGGTAGGCCTACCGGTATGCTTCTTTGCCTTCGTTTAGTATCGTTCGATAGGAGTCATTGTTACAGAGACTGGTCTTATAATTAGGGCTTCCCATGTCATTCTGTCTATAGGAAAACGAGAAGTCTGTTAGTCACTCATGTAGATTTATTATTATTGTTATTAGTAGTAGTAGTAGTAGTAGTAGTAGTAGTAGTAGTAGTATCATTATTATTATTTTTATTATTATTATTATTATTACTATTATTATATAGTGGCTTTGTTATCGATTCAAGACAATATATATATACATATATATATATATATATATATATATATATATATATATATATATATATATATATATATATATATATATATATAGATAGATATATTGTACCATTACAAATGTCTTCTGGGGAAACGTCTCATATTAAAGCCGAGAGGGAATGAAACCATTGAAACCTCTGTCCGAACCCTGCAAAGTTCCATAACTTTCCTGACAACGCTAACTCTACAGACATCAACGTAATTTTTAAAATAAAATGCTAGCATCATGTCATCATCTATCCTTTTTAAATTAACTCAAACACACCGTCTAAGTCATACATTGCAGACTTTCACGTGATTCGCAACCTATCACCAAACCCTCCTCTGTCCCCAATCCCCTGCCTCACCCGCCTTCACACTCACAGTTACCATACACATGAGGTCTGGCTGCCGCTTCACATTCACCAGTCTCACACCAGTGCTTCGAGAGGTGGGTAATGCGGAGCTTTCCCTGACTGTACACATACAGTCCGATGTCTGTTACTTCACTGATGTTACGAACAGACAATTTTACGCAGCAGAAAATAGTTAATAGCTCTGGTGGTGGTGGTCGTCTTAGTGATGGTACAATACTTGCGATGATGGTAGTGGTATTATCTGTGCTGGTGCTGGTGGTGCTGATAATAGTGGTGGTAGCAATGATGATGGTGCATGTTTGTTTTGTATTAACCATAATTTCCTTTGCTTCATGCATTAAATTTTAGATATACAAAAGTACAGTCACGCGTACTAATTTCTGCTCAGGGGTTACCCCTTCCTTCCCCCCTCTACCCTGGACAGAGGGAAGGGGGGAATCGCGAACAAGTCCACCCCGCCTTCTGCCCCCAACTCCCCCACCCTCCACCTCCAGCTGCCAGTTACTGATTAGACACAAATTTTCTCATGTCCTGTAAACATGACTAAACTGTCGTCGCACACGCTTTCCACGGCCAAGATTTGGACTATATTTTTAGAATAAATTATTACCGTATTGAACTGCATTCTCAAAATGAAAATATTCACCATCATTGTAATCCAGTGTCGTCCACTGCTTACCTTTTCGATTCCCCCAGCTGTCTCTCTCTCTCTCTCTCTCTCTCTCTCTCTCTCTCTCCCTCTCTCTCCCTGAATTTACTTTTCCCACCTTTCTTTTTAAATTTATATAACTTTCTCATTGCTTCTCTTCCCCTCTCCCCTTTCTCTCTCGTTCTTTGTCTAAGTCTTCCCCGCCTCCCACCCCTCCCCTCCCCCCACCTTAGGCCTGGGGTGGGATGTTCGAAAGCTCTTAACGGCCGCTAAGATCATCGTAGCGGGTACGAGAATCATAGCGCACTCGTAAACCGCTAAGGTGTGTTCAAACAAATTTTACGATCCTCCATCCTCTATATTTGCTCGTAGAGCTATGATTTCTGACAAGCACCCTTAAGCTGATCGTAGTGTCGCATAGTGCATGTTTCTCTAATAAACAAACCAAATCATGTGGTGCTAAGTTTGTTTATTTACCCTTTTCTGTGAACGAAGATGGAATTACAAGTGGTTTTACAGGTAGAACTGGCATTACGAAGAGCGATGAGATTTGAGAGGAACTACAGAGACATAATGGATCCATTTGCTTACAGTGGCGAACATTTGTTGAGATATTATAGGTTTCCCAGACAAGAACTCCTTCACTGGTGTGCAAGAGTTGAACCACTAGTTGGACCAGCGACAAGAAGATCCTGTGCTGTGCCATGTCATTTGCAGGTGTTAATGACATCCAGATTTTATGCAAGTGGCTCATTTCAGAGTGTGTTGGCAGACACATTAGGCTTAACACAGGGACGTGTGAGCAGAATAATTGAGTGGCACACGTGTTGTACAGAAAATCTCTTAAGGAAGTTAAGATGCCAAGAGGTAGGCAAAGAGGGGGAATTTTTCGTTTCTACTGCTTACATCTGTAAATGGAGAAATGGGGTTCCCCGAGCTAGACCCTGTTTTGGATCATATAGCCCAGCTAGGTTACAGGAGCGCCCTACCACTCCCGGCACGGCAGTCCCGGGCGAGGCTCGAACTCGCAGTCTCCCGATTACGAGCTCGATGCTTTACCACTGAGATATCGTGCCCCCGGCACGGCAGTCCCGGGCGAGGCTCGAACTCGCAATCTCCCGATTACGAGCTCGATGCTTTACCACTGAGCTATCGTGCCCCGTTACATCTGCAAAAATGCAGACCGATGCACTGTTCACTAAAACATTGTTTAAGTCTGTGGGAGTTGTAATGATAGTCTGAAGCCAATGAGATACTGTATAGTTTATTCAGGTAAAAGGGTCTCAGTTTGGATCTCGATATTTTCAAAATTATCACTATGTTTTGTTAATATGATGAGGATCTTTCACCCACACTATAGTTATACCCAAGGTGATGTAATTGTTCTTCAGCACTCTCTGTCTGTCGAGCCAACCCTGTATTAACTCCATCATCTCATGTGTAAAATTTGCTCGTTTGGTAGGGGACTCGTCACTTGTCATGTCTTGTATGTCTTGGGATGAATATCGTAGTTGTTTGAGTGATGTAATGGCGCGCTTGGATAAGTGTATTTAACATTTTGAAACTCCATTTTGATTGGCCCACAATCTTTCAAGGTTTATGAAATATCTCTTCTGATTGGCTCAGCGACTATTAGCTGGGTTGCATTATGAACGATAGGAACGGAACGGAACGGATTTTACGATCGGATCATCGTGAGCTACGAGTGTTGCGGCGAGCGTTAGAAGATACACCTTAGCGGTTGTCGTAGCTCACGATCAAAGATGACCGCTATGAGCCCGTTACGATGATCATAGCGGGGTCTCGCAACGATCTTTTGAACATCCCATCCCTGATCAACAGTCAGTTCCGTCACCGCTCCTTCGTATATCGTGTGCAGGCAACATAATTTTATCACACTTAGGTCAGATGTATGAAAAGCTATTTATATATATATATATATATATATATATATATATATATATATATATATATATATATATATATATATATATATATATATATATATATATATATATATATAAAACCTGTTATTGAATGAGGAGTTTGACTGGGACAGGGAAGGTTTGGAGCCAGCAGATCCAGTTGTTAGAATGACTATATTTGTAGTCGCCAAGCTGTCAGTGCAAAATTTAAGTCGTGTGTGTGTGTGTGTGTGTGTGTGTGTGTGTGTGTGTGTGTGTGTGTGTGTGTGTGTGTGTGTGTGTGTGTGTGCAGTTTATAAGCCCAGCTACCCTGCTTTGTGAAGTGGAACAGTCACTCTAATAAAAATTACGAATATTGGTCTGGTGTTCCCTATTTTTTTTTTTTTTATGCGAGGAAGAAGGAACCAAAGGCCATGAGCCCGCAGTAACAGTTCCCTCCAAGAGAAAAACAAAATACAATATAGAGCCAAATTCAAGATCCGATCATTTTGAGGTGCCTGGACACACTGCGTTTGAAAGACTGGAGATCATAGGCAGCAGGAAATACAGACAGGGGGAGACAGTTCCAGAGCTGACCTGTTGCATAAATGAAAGACAGGGAGTAACGGTTAACTCTTGCATTAGAGAGTTGGACAGAAAAAGGATGAGAGTTTGCTGCCAGACGGGTGCTACGCGCCCGTCGTAGAGGTGGAGGAATGCAAGCAGACAGTTCAGAGGAGCAGTGACCATTAAAGTAGCGATAGAAAAGAGATAAAGATGCAACAGTGCGGCGAAGAGACAGAGGTTGAAGGGAGTCAGTAAGAGGAGGAGAGTTAATGAGACGAAAAGCCTTTGACTCCACCCTATTGAGAAGAGGTGTATTTGGGGAGCCTCCCCACACATGAGAGTTTTACTCCACACAGGGGTGGATAAAACCCCTGTATAGAGTCAACAATTGCGCAGGGGTAAAGAAAGAGCGGAGTCGGCTTAGCACACCCAATCTCTTGGAAGCAGATTTTACAAGAGATGTAATATGATCTTTCCAAGATAAGTCCCGAGTAAATGAAACCCCAAGCATGTTCAAGGATGATGCAGGATTAAGCTGAATATTATTAAACATTAGTGGGTATACCTGTGGAAGATTTTGTCGGGTTGATAGGTGTAAGAACTGAGTCTTAGATGGATTAAAGACAACCATATTATTTTTACCCCAGTCAGAGATACGAGCCAAGTCAGACATTGAACTTGGCACAATGAGAAATACAATTATATATATATATATATATATATATATATATATATAATTGTACGGTAATTATATATACATATATATATATATATATATATATATATATATATATATATATATATATATATATATATATATATATATATATATATATATTAGCTTTCCATACATCTGACCTAAGTGTGTGTGATAATGTTGCCTGCACACGATATACGAAGGAGCGGTAACGGTATAACTGACTACTGATCAGGCCTAAGGTGGGGGGAGGGGAGGGGTGAGAGGCGGGGAAGACTTAAGACAAAGAACGAGAGAGAAGGGGGAGAGGGGGAGAGAAGCAAAGAGAAAGTTATATAAATTTAAAAAGAAAGATTGAGTGGGAAAAGTCAATTCAGAGAGAGAGAGAGCTGGGGGAAGTAAAAAAGTAAGCACTGGAACCCAGAATTGTGCAGCGGACGACACTGGGTTACAATGATGGTGAATATTTTCAATTTGAGAATACAGTTCAATACGGTAATAATTTATTCTAAAAATATAGTCCAAATCTTGGCCGTGGAAAGCGTGTGCGACGACAGTTTAGTCATGTTTACTGGACATGAGAAAATTTGTGTCTAATCAGTAACTGGCAGCTGGAGGTGGAGGGTGGGGGAGTTGGGGGCAGAAGGCGGGGTGGACTTGTTCGCGATTCCCCCCTTCCCTCTGTCCAGGGTAGAGGGGGGAAGGAAGGGGTAACCCCTGAGCAGAAATTAGTACGCGTGACTGTACCTGCTCAAAGAAATTGCTTGCATATTACTGCACCAGCCTTCAAGTCCCCACCAGATCTTACCAGCGTCACCAGCCTCCACCGGCTGTATCAGGCTTCACTATTTCCCACTAGCCCTCTCTAGTCCTGACCAACCGTCTCCAGCCCTTACCCAACATTTACAAACCCTTGTTCAACCCTTACGCGCCCTAACCAAACCCTTGCCGTACTATACTCGATCCTTTCCAGCCAAAAATCAACCTTCGCCTTCTCTTATCCAACATACAACCCATATCTGACACTTACCAGCCCCTATCCGACAATTACCATGCCCTCAACGACACTTACCAGCCCTTAACATATACATATCTGCCCTCATTTAGCTCTTATCAGCCGTAATCGACCCTTACCAACCCTCACCAAACCCTTATGTGCCCTAGCCCGAACCTACCGAGCCCTAGCCCAACACTTGCTAGCTCTTATTTGACACATACTATCCCTTCTTATTCTATCCTCGACGGGGCTTACTCTTCCCTTTACAGAACTTAATCAGACTTTATTAGCATTCATATAATGGCCTTCTGCAGCGCCTACACTAGTTTGGTCTGTTGCCCTTTCTTATGTATGAATAAATATGTATGCATAAACTAGTTTAAGGTCAAGCTCGAGAAAAATGGACTTGGTCCCGGTTATAGAAAACAAATTTTTGAGGGGCACTTATTATGAATTCACAAATAAAATATTTTTCGGACCCTCGAAACAAAGAAACAAAAAAAGTTTATGAAAAATCGGAGGCCCTAGGAAGTGTTCCCAGAAAAGTTTCATCAAAATCGGTCCACACGTATAGGAGCAGTAGCTGGATTAACCCTTATATACAGTAGACAGACAACGGTCCATTATTACAATGTTCTACTCCTCCTTTTACGGCATGGCATATTATTCTTTTTGCTGAAATCTTGTGGCACAATTGATAAATATTTGCCGTGACGTGTGCGTAAAAAATGTATAAGTTATTTTTATTTTTGCAAACATGATGAAAGAAAACAAGCGTCAAATATACAGGTCCGTGTACATAAAGTAACTACTGATTTATTTAGTATTCATATTAAATCAAAATCAAAATGTTCTTCCCAGAAAATAACTATATGTGACATTTTCACTGAAAACTAAAGAGAAATTTATAGGCTATCTGTTCTGAGGAACACAGGTTCTTAATGTCTGGTTCTGTTATAGAAAGACCCACACGAAGTTACTTGTCTGTCAACTGAAGATACATTTTTTTTTCTTTATACCATACATATTCATCTTGACAGCTTAAGCAGCACAAATATGCTGCTGCAAGTGACAACAGCACATCAAGAGCACACTCGGAGATAGTTGGGTACTCCCATTTCAGCTCTACCCAAATATGTCTAAGGGTACTTTAATATATTATGTTCTGAAGTTACGAACACCCTTGAATTCCTCAAGTTCCTCTCGTGTCTTCAGGGAGGTAGACTGATGTTTCATAAGGAAATGGATGGCTAGCCTACTGACACTGTTCTGTGTAACACAGGAGTTTTCTACTGCAGTATCACTTCCAAGTTAACAGTTCATTTTCAGATTAAACTCTTATCATAGTACTAAAATATACCTGCAACCAATGCTCCTACATGTCTAAAAGCCTTTGGGGGCAAGTCTCATCACACTGAATGACTCAAGCATGCACCCCTATTCGTTTTACCCACGTCAGAACGAAACTTCCTGGCAACAGTTTCGTGACCTACTCGTATTACAGAATTATATGAAAATGACTAGTGAATTCAAAAACATCCGTTTTTTTTTTTTTCCAGTGTTAAATAATATTTAGTGTGATGATTAATTTAATATTCATTTCTCGTAACTGTTGTAGCCTAATATTGTTATAAACGAGAGGAGGGTAATGTACCACGGCACACCTGGAAGCTATTGGCGGCACAGCAGTGTGCCAGGGCACACTGGTTGCGGAGCATTGCTTTATTATATACATTTATCACCATTTATAGTCTTTATCAGACCTTCCCAGCCCGCACGTGCCCTCAGTATCCCTCACCAGCACTCACCATCTCCCTCCAGCAGTCACCACCCACCATCAGGCCCCATCAGCCCCAACCAGCCTTTATCATCCCCCACCAGCCTTCTCTATCCTCACCATCACTCTCCATCCTCCACCAGCCCTCACCTTTTCTCACCAGCCCTCACCATCCCCCACCAACCTTCACCATCCTATCAGCCAACATCAGCTCCCACTACCCCTTGCCAGAACTCCACCAGGCTTCACCAGTCCCCACCAGCTCTCATCAGCCCCCGTCAGCTTTCACCAGCCTCCATCAGCCCACACCGGTCCCAACAAGCCCTCACCAATTCCCACTATCACTCACCAACCCCCACCAGCCCTCAACTATAACCACCAGCTCTCACTTGTCCTCACCAGCCTCAACTAGGCTTCACCACCTACACCAGCCCCCACCGGTCCCCAGCAGTCCTTACCAGCCCCATCAGGTCTCACCAGCATCCACCAGTCCCTACCAACCCCCACAAGCACCCACCAGCACCAAACAGCACCCACCAGCCTTCACCAGCACCCACCGACCCCCGCCAACTCCCACCAGCAACAATCAGCACCCACCACCACATTAGGCGAGCCATCTGAGCAACTTTGTGTCTCACCTTATCGCGGGGTTGGAGGAAAAGGGGGCGGTGTGGGATGGAGATGGGTTGGAGGGGAGGGTTAATGGAGGGATAAATGGAGGTGAGGGAGGTAGGAAGGGGGAGGTAGGAGGAGCAGAAGTAATGAGGGGGTGGCGGGCAGGGTGGAGGTAAGGAAGAGTAGATAGGAGATGCGAAGGTAACGAAGGGCGGGGGGTGGAGGGGTAGAGGTAGGGAAGGCAGGGTGGGAAGGGAGGAGGTTACGATGGGGAGGTGGGAGTGATGGAGGTACGGAGAGAGACATCTTGGGGATGGTGTTTGGGGGACAGAGGTAGGGGGGTGGTGATGTCGTGAAGTAAAGGCAAAGGTAGGGGAGTTGAAGGGGATGGGGGTAAGGGGGTGGATGTAGGAAAGGCATAGTGGATAGAGGTAGGAGAGGTAGAGCGGGTAGAGGGAGAGAGAGGGCGGAGGTAAAGGAGTGGAAAGGGAGAGAGGTTGTGAGTGGCGGGATTGTGAGGTTGGAGAGAATGAATATTGGCTTTAAGAGGAAAGTGTGAATGTGGAAGAATCGATTAGGCTGAGAAGAGGTAGAGGGGAAAGAAACATATGAGGGAAGTGGAAAGAAAATATTAGAAAAATATACGAAGGCGTGGATGGAAAAGAAGGTTTAGAGGGGGAAGAGAAGTATGAAGGGAAACAGGGGAGCTGTGAGGGGAGGGAGGAGGAGACAGTATAAGAAAAAATATTATGGAATGTGAGAATGAGGAAGCGGGGAATGGGAGGAGTGAAAACCTAGAAAGAGGAGCAGAAATTTGAGGGGTGAAGAGACAGGGAATATGCAATGGGAAAGGAAAGAGGAAGTGCAACGTTGGCAAGAAATAAGACGAAACCGTAGAAATGGAAGAGCTGAATACGGGGAATGAAATCTGGGAGGGAGAGGTAGAAATGTGAAAGGAGAGGAAAGGAGAACTGGGAGGGAAGGGTAGGGAAATTATGAGGGGAGAAGGAAGAGGAAATGAGAGGAGAGAAAAAGGAAAAAGCTAATGGGAGAGAGAGGGGAAATCTATTGGTAAAGGGATGGGTTTAGGGTAGAAGTGCGAGAAAGAAAATGTGAGAGGGAAGGGAGAGGAAATGTGAGGAACAGCCTATGGAAGGGGAAATGTAAGGAGAGTTGGAAATGAGAAAAAAGAAAAGAAATTGTGAGAAGAGTGGGAGGAGAATGTGAGGGCAAAGGAAGGGGGAATCTTTTGGTGGAGGGCTGGGTTTGTGGGGGAACAGAGGTAGGAAATGTAAGAGGGGACAAATAGAGGAAAAGTGAGGAAAATGTAGGAGGATATATATATTTTTTTTATGTGTACGACTCTGAGCATAGGCTTCACAGCCTGCTCCTAAGGCCCAGTAGTCCTCCTACATACCACACACCTCTACATGTCACCAATTCGACGCTGACACCCACCGTCTATATTGAATACATGCTAGGGCTGTCTCATACAGGACTGGTGTATTGGTATTAAAGGGAGAGGTTTGGAAATGTAAAGAAGAAAGAGGAGATGTGAGGGGATAGGGTGGAAAATGTGAGGGGAGAGGGCAAGTAAATCATAGAGGAATGGGACTGAGAGGAGAAGGAAAGTAAATCATAGAGGAATGGGACTGAGAGGAAAGGGAAAGTAAATCATAGAGGAATGGGACTGAGAGGAGAGAAGGAAGGAAAGGGAAGGGGGATGAGGGAAGGGAAAATGAGGGAAGAGTGGGAAAGGAATTGGGAATAGAGAGAAAGAAGGGAAATTAGAAGAAAGGGGAAGGATGCTTTAAAAAATGGATGGGGTTAGTTAAAAAAAAAAAAGAAAAAAAAAAAGAGGAGAATAGGAGGTATAGTAGAGCAAGTTTGGAGAGAGAGAGAGAGAGAGAGAGAGAGAGAGAGAGAGAGAAGCAAAACTGTGAAGGGTGAGGGAATAGGGAATTTGAGAGGAGAGGTAAGATAGTTTAGAAGTAAAGCTGAGGTAAGGTTCTGAATGAGTAAGAGGGGAATAGGAGGGGAGAAAGTTTTGGAAGGAGTGGGTAAATACGAGGGAAGAGGAGGGACAGTGTACTGAAGAAGAGAATACTGAAGTAGGGAGAGAGGTTACATAAAAACGTTTAGGTTATGGAGGCCGGAGTGGCAAGTAGTAGTAGTATTTCATGAATATGGTATGAATATCAGATGTAAGTTGACTACAAAAGTTTATTGAATCTGTAAGATAAAAATTAGTATGGCATGGAACTGGAATTCTTCTAACAGCACGAAGGGATTATCTCACTTATGTTTATTTGCCATCCTCCTTTCTTCCCTTGCTCCTCTTCCCTCCATCTTTTCATTGAAGGCCTTTTTCGTCTCTTTCCTCTACTCATCCCCAGCCACTTCCCACACTTCTTCCCCAACTCTAATCCTGTCTCCTCCCCGTTCTCTCTCTCTCTCTCTCTCTCTCTCTCTCTCTCTCTCTCTCTCTCTCTCTCTCTCTCTTGTTTCCATTTTTCTCTTCATTTATCAGGTTAATTTTCCCTTTCCCTTTCCTCCTCCCAATTCCCTCTTTGTCCTCTCATTTGTCTCCCAGTAGTTATTACTTGGCTTCCATTTTCTCTTATTGCCTTCTTTCGTCTTCTCCCTCTCTCAGCCCCCACTCCTCTCCTCTACTCTCTTCCGTCTTTCCCTTGCTCTCAACTTCTTTTCTGTTTTTCTTCTTAGGCATCTCTTTGTCTTTTCTCTTTCTCTGTTTGACGCCTTCCCTCATCCGTACTTACTCTAAGCTCCATCCCCTCCTCAACTTCCTTTCTCCATTGCCTCACTATAATTTCATTCCCCCCTCCACCACCTTCCTTCACGTACCACCTCTTCCCCTGTTTTTCATCCACACCATTCTCTCTCCCTCTCTCATCCCCTTATATTATTCCCAGCCTCTTTCATCTCCTTTCTTCTTTCCCTTCATCATCATTCACTCCTCTGCTTACCTCTCTCCCCCTCCTTTCTCCCTTTTCATTTTCTTCCCCTTCCCCTTATTCTCCTCTTTCCTCCTCTCACCCTCCACATCCTTTTTCCCTCCCTTATTTCCTCCTCTACCTCTCTCTTCCTCCACCTACTCCGGTAGTTTCACAGGATCGCTTTATACGGACCGCACCTTTGTTTGCAGAATGTGCAAACTACGTCAAAATCTGGAAGACAAGCTCACCGACGCTACAAAAATAATTAACAGCCTGACCCGAAAAATCGATGTGCCAGAGAAGTTCATTGCGAGTACCGTCGGACACACTGTGGAGGGGAGTGTCACTGCTCGGCCAACTGGTGCCGTCCAGGTTGACCATCCTTCTCCCGCTGTAGTTACTTGTTCCCCCACCATACATAATGAGTTCCAGCAAGTGTGAAATGGTGCAAGGTTTGCGAGAAAAAAGAGCATCATTCCAGTAACCACATACAATAAATTTCAAATTCTTACGGAAGCAGAGGAAGAGCCCCATGAGACACGAGCTGGGAGGGGGGGGGGGGACTCCATCATCTGTGGTCATTTAGTGCAATTTTGTGGCAGGGCACCCTCTAAACAAAAGCGTTTGTGTATTCCAGGTGCAGGAGTAGATGACATAACAAAGGCTGTGGATGGCTTTTTAAAGAATGCTGAAAATTATAGCCTTGTTATTATTCATACAGGTACTAATGATTTTGTGTGAGCTTGACCAGAGGAGGTAATGGAGAAATACAGAAAGATGATCCGGTGCTACGGGGAGAAAACTAACAGCATTTTAATTTCAGGCATACTCCAAAGGATCGATGCAGGGAATACCTTCTTCAGTAAAGCAGGAAGGTGTGGAGCTCATTAACACACGGAACCACTTACGAGCAGCAAACGCTATTTGTGAATGATAGACTACACTTGAATGGCATTGATTCTGCCCATCTCGGGCATCTGCTCACTGATGCACTATGTTTTTCCTGAAGAAAAAGCAAGCATCATGGGAGGTGAATGTAGATATATGATTGGATAAATCAATAGCTAATGGAAGTTCCCTGCATCAGAGGGGTAAACACATTAAAGCTCTTTTTGCTAGTGTCACAAACTTTCTGAAACAGTGGCCCTTGTCTTTACTGAAGATTGTGATGTAATTGGTAAAACAGAATCCTGGCTAAATATTGAGCAAAGACATTTTCTAACAGTTTAGTTTACCAAGCTATCACATTGTCAGTAATGAAAGGAAGAACAAAGCAGGAGGAGGTGTGTTGTTATGAATTAAATCAGGAATTCAACCAGTCATAGTTGCAAAGCCATGTACTGAAAACACTGACTATCTATATTCAGTTTAGAAATGAATCTTGTCATAAAATCACATCTGGGTTAAATTACCGTCTACCCAGTCAGCCACTCAACACTGACAATAAAATCTACAATCTAGTCACCAAAATCGCTTGCATACAAAGCACCATAATATTTGGTGATTTTAATTTACCAGTTCAGAAATATGGAGAAGCCCCATCCTCGCAGGGTTAGACCTATATGCCAGCTTACAGGAAAGTTCATTGTATGAGTTTGTAAATTATCCGACACATGAAGCTAACATCCTCGATCATGTTTTAGCCATATCAGGAAATTTAGTAACATTATTGTAGGAGAAAAATTTGGTACAAGTGATCATCGCATAGTTACATTTAACATTAACTTCAATGAAGACGATATCAAGGCCAGTTGCAAGGAAGTGCCCAACTATAAGTGGGCAAATTTTAATAAAGGCAATTGTAGGTGCAGGTGACTGGCATCCCATTGTTGAAACATTATATATCAATGATGCATGGAAATTTTTAACAGAAATTCTCATCAGTGCTGTCAGGTTATGTATTCCAATGCACAACAGAAGGCCTGCCAAAATTCTAAGCCCAAGTGCTGAAATTCCGATATCAAATATTGTCTGATAGCAAAAAAATCTTGCATACGTAAAGTGTAATACCACAAAGAGTCAAAGAGATAAAAACAGATATGATGTTCTTCGACAAAAAGTAAAAAAAATTAAATAAATAAATAAATAAATGCAGTAAGAAAAAAATGAGGCACATACTGCCAGCATCAGTAAATCAAATCCCAAAGATTTTTTTACTTACACAAAAAGCAAAAAGGTAATAACTCCAACAATTCGACCTTTACTCACAGATAACAGAGAACACACTGATGAACCTAAGATGGTGAAAATTCTTAACCCCTAATGTACTATGACTGACGAGTGTCAGTTTGCAAATTTGCCACGTTAAGTTCTGTGACTGACGATCGTAGAGGGTCTGTCAAAAACTGCAGAGCATTAAGCCAGCCCCTTTTATGATGTAAATGGTTCCTACCCAATCAGAACTAGGGGGTAAGGTGGTGAGAAGGAAGATCCTGCCCCCTCACCAAGTCTGTGGGGAGACCCCCCCCCCACAATCTGCTTCTCCACCTCCCTCTGGCTGATTGGAAATAGCCTGCTCTGTCCCCTACCACCCAAACTTCTCACCATTACCACATCTACATTGTATGGGGGGGTGTCTCATGCCTGCTCACCCCTCCTAGCACCCCCCTCCTCCACCACCCCAATATATCAAATGATGCGGCAATTTCCCAATTATGATCTCTTTGTGTGCATTTCCTCACGCCATAATACCCTCCCACATCACCCCTACACTGGAGGTGTCTCATCCCCCCCTCACCCACACCAGAGACCCTCACCCCACCTTCACCTTCCTCCCTCCCTATCCTTTGTCCAGAATATAACGAGGTAATTTTCCTGCCATGATCGGTCTGTCTGTCTACTTTCACCAAAAAATTTTTTGGCCTTTTTTTTTTTTTTTTTTACTCTCATGCTGGCTCCTGCACCTAGTAATAGAAACATATTTTTTACATTGATTTAATTTATTTTGGTAAGGTTCTGTAGTGAAAATTAGGTTTTTGCTGAATTCTTCCAGTTTGGGAAAAAAATTATTTGCTTCTTTTTTTCTTTTTACTTGCAGGCTCACCTCTGCACCTAGCTTCATCAACAGAAACATATTTTACATTGATTTCATTGCTTTTGCTAAGGTTCTCTAGGGAAAATTAGGTTTCACTTGATTTTGTTTTTTCTCTTACCACCAGGGGGAACTTTTATCATTTTTGATAAGCAGTTTTGTGGTAACCATTAGGCTTAGGAAACTGAAATTAACATTTTCATTTTTGTAAATTCATGCTCTTCAAATCTGTAAACAAAAATGATCTCGGTAAAGGTTGAACAATCGACCCCGAACTGTGGCTGGGGTGACACATAGCTTCCGAAGAATATGGTCTTTGGGGGTTAACCCCTAAGTGGCAGCCGGCGTTGAATGATGTTTTGCTGATAAATGGCTGCAGGCATCGTTTGAGCGCGGCCTATAAAAACTGGCAAAGATTTTGGCGAAGTAAGTGAACATTCTGAATGTCTTCAGACTGACCTACCCAACACTCCCATACACCCCACAAGTCAGTACGCCTCACACTTCTGTGAAGAATGGAAGTCCGAATTCTGTCTCTCTCCCTGCCCCTACCCCCACCCAGCGTCGCCCTCTTCGGCCACATAGGCCGCTCACCAGCCCCAAGATCAGGGCGGAGCAGTTTCTCCGTGGGGGGCAGAGCAACAAGGACCGAACTGGGTCTGATCCGGAGGTGGAGAGTATGGTAGGGAGTAGTGACAAGAGTGGTGATGAGTGGTATCACTCTCCTACTACCGAGGAGGATGACAGCGACATCTCCTCGGAAAGGGAGGAGAAGCCACCACCACCTCGCTGTACAGCTCCACCACCACCGAAAAGGAGACGGATGGTGATGAAGCGCCTCTCACTGAGGGAAAGGAGGGGAAGGAAGGGAAGGCTGTGTGCAGGTGCACTCACCCAGCACGACCTCGCCACCGCACACACCACCTCACCACCACCCTGCACCACCTCTCTCGCCACCTCACCACTTCCTACCACTTCACGGGCAGCGCAGTGTATGTAGTGTATATTACAGTACTTTGTGCAGTGTTACGATGTAAGATATACAGTAGAAGTGTAAAATAGTGGTAGTGTGTAAAGTAGATTATGTTTTGATGGTGACTTTTGTACAAAGACTGTTTCCCAGACAATGACTTATCTCTACTGACTTTTGACCTGCTAGGGGAGGGCAGAGGTGGGTAAAACTTCTCCTCTGACTCCTGTCATCGCGTCATGCTCTTGAGGTGAGTAATTATTCTTCTCTGTATTTATTTCTCAGATGCCAGCCCCCATGTATTTCCTTATATTTTGACCGTGTGAAGTGTGAGCAAACATACAGCTTTACCCATTTTCCTTACTCAGGCAGAAAATATCACACTTTCCCACACTCACGACACACAGACAGCAACATATAGTGCGAAAATAACAAAGTAAAATTATAGAGAAACATAAACGTGTTACTACAGGAAAAATATGTTTTTTCCCGTCCGTATACGGATTTATTTCTGCTTTGTCTCTCTGTTCCTAATAATCTGACATTCATAGTTTTGAACCTGCATTGTGATTCTATATAATGCGAAAATAACAAAGTAAATGATAGAGAAACGTAAACGTGTTATTACGGGAAAAAAAAGTTTCTCCCGTCTGTATACGTATTTATTTCTGCTTTGTCTCTCTGTTCCTAATAAATGACTTATTCATAGTTTTGAACCTGCATTATGATTCTAAATATTGTGAAAATAACAAAGTAAAATGATATAGAAAAGTAAACATGTATTACGGGAAAAATATGTTTTTTCCCATCTGTATACTTTTTTATTTCTGCTTTGTCTCTTTCTTCCTAATAATTTCACTTATTCCTAGTTTTGAACCTGCATTATGATTCCATTTTAGCCATGCAGGTGGTGTGGGAGCGGCTAAAAGTGACTCCACTCCCTTATCGCTAATTTGAGCTGACCAGGTGCTAATTCACCCGACCCTCCACTTTCATCCCCCGTGGAAAAACCTACCCTCGGGGGACCCGCAATTTTCTCATTTAGGACTGAATATTCAACCCTTTCACTCCCACTTCCAACCATACTCACACCGCTAATGCGCAAAATATCTCGAAACTACCATAAATATATTTTATATAAAAAATGTGAAAAAATATTCACAATAATTTTTTTTTTAGTCAATTCTAACATTATGTACTGAAATCATTCGATATCATATCTACCTGTAGTATATGTGCAACATTTCAGCACGTTCACATTGTTTTGGGGGGTTAAAGAAAATGACAGAAACACATGTGATGCTTTGGCGCAGCAATACATTATTGTGGTGATATCCATTGCAATAAATTTCTGCAACTAACGTGCTCCATTGCAAGCCACAGAATGGGTCTAGGAAGCTGGGATTTGCATTGTTACGTGCATTTGAACTTCCTCTTCAATATGACAAATGAAAAAAAAAATCAATTTTTGAAACTTCAGAAAATGGCCCCGGCGTCAGCCAGAAGCGCACGTGATATTGCGGACCTTTGGCCACAGAGGGGTTAATACTTTCTTTGCATCAGTATTTACAGCAGAAAATACAAATACAATTCCTGCAGTTTCCCCAGTTCCTATCGATATGGACACCATAATATAATGATATTACAATTAACGATCGTGATGTAGGCTACTACTTGCAATTAGCAAATTAGACGAGAATAAAACACCGGGATCAGACAAAATATCTCCACATGTATTGATGGAACTACAAACTGAAATATCAAAGCCATTCTCAGTACTTTTTAACCTGCGGCGTCCCGGGGACGTACTTCCACGTCCTCACGTTTTGTCACAGCTAATCCCGGGGACGTACTTCAATGTCCTGCAATTGCAAGGTTCATAATTTCCACAATTTTCAATTTTCGCGAGTCATTTTTGGTATGTATACACGTGACACCTTCCTCAACAAGATGCCAGGCAGAGACAATGCCTTACCCAGCATGACCTCCTCCCCCCCCCTGCATGCCACTGTCTCAGCAATTCACCTGTTATCAGTGACCTGGCCAGTATAGCCATGTCATGCCACGGTACGAAATTCAGGGCCAGAGTGATTCCCCAATCAATGACAATGTGGAGGACAAACTTTACTTAGCATTAGAGGAAGAAACAGTTAGAAATGATGATCAGGTAATGTGGCAAAAAAAGGTCAGGTATTAGTGAGTGAAACAATGCTTATAATGCCTATATTACTGCTTGAAAACCAATATACTCTTGTACTACATATAAATTCGTAACAGTAAATAAATAAATACCGTTTATGAGTGGTGTGAAATAGTTATCCTCCCATAGAACTCGTTTTCTTTGGTGCCAGCCTGATAGAAAACCCAGTAAGGTAAGGAGGCTCTCCTACCTGTAATGAGTATTTTAAACCTCAGGTGAGCGATTTCTCTATGAATTTTCGATGTTTCTCACCAAAAGCGAAAGTTTTAGCAAAAAAAAAAAAAAAGGGTCGAAAAATGGTCGGGACTGGGGGGTACCAGTGGTCAAAAAGTGGTCGGGACGGGGCGGGTTAATTTATCAGTAAAAAGCAGTGATGGGCCACACGAAGGGAAGCTTGCAAACATAGCCCGATATTCAAAAAAGGCAACAGAGCATGACCAGAAACTACTGCCCAATTAGTTTTACATCAGTGGTTTGCAACTTGTTTGAAACTATTATCAGAGACAAGTTTGTGAAACAGTGGTTTGCAAATTGTTTGAAACTATTATCAGAGACAAGTTTGTGAAACACTCAGAAACACATAATCTCATCAAAGATTTGCAACACGGTTTTCAAAATAATCACTCTTGCCTTACAAATCTGTTGGACTTTTTCAATAGTACAGTATAGTGAACAGTGCTGGGCAAGTTCTGCACACCTTCCGCACCTCCACACATCCGCACTGTGTGGAAGTGCAAAATGGTGCGCAGAGGTGCAGTGTGTGGTCACCTCGGTAAAAAAAAAAAAAAAAAAGTGCAGAGATGCGGGTACAGAAGTGAGGATTGGTCCACACACCCGTATACACACTTGAAAATTAAAAAATAAATAAATAAAATAAAATAAAATGTAAAGAGAGATTGATCACACAGCATTGCATGACAGATTAATCATAGATGATAAATAGTGTTGAATGCTAAACACTAATCACTGCAATCAGTGATCAAGCATGTGTGAGACATCCCAGATGCATATTTCCCTTTTTCTCCAAATCGGATAACAAATGCACCTAGATCACTTGATCAGCCATGACAGTCGAATAGATGAAATATGGTGACTTGATATATATATATATATATATATATATATATATATATATATATATATATATATATATATATATATATATATATATATATATATATATATATATATATATATATATATATATATATATACAAAATCATCATCATCATCATCATCAGCCATAACTAGTCCGCTGCTGAACAAAGGCCTCCCCCAACCTTCTCCACGAATTCCTTGACTGAGCCAATCTTTGCCACGTTTTCCCTTCAAAATTCTCTGTCTCATCTCTCCATCTCCTGTCTGGCCTTTTTCTGCTACGCTTACATTCTCTTGGTGCCCAGACCGTAAGCCTCTTACTCCATCGGTTATCCCTTATTCTTGCTATATGGCCTGCCCACCTCCATTTCTGTTCTTTTATAACTTCTATAATATCTTTGACTTTAGTCTGCTCTCTCATCCAAGTTGATCTTTTCCTGTCTCTTAAAGATATTCCCAACAACGAATTTTCCATTGCTCTCTGAGAATGGATAAATTTACTTTCCATAGATTTTGTCAGTTTCCAGGTCTCACAACCATACGTCATAGCTGGAATTATACATTCGTTATATACTGTTCGTTTCATACATACTGGCAAGCTACATTTCATAATGTCTCTATGTTTACCGAAAACTTTCCATCCAATTGTAATGCGTCTTTTTATTTTGCTATCATGATCTTTCGTTAATTTTAATATTTGTCCCAAGTAGTTGTACTCCTTAACTTTTTCAAGAATTTCATCGCTTATTCCGATAACGCTCTTTGGTGTTTGTGGATTAAACATACGTTAGTTTTACTTCGGTTCATCTTTAGTCCTACTTTCTGACTTTCTCTGTTCAGGTCATTTAACATTTCTTGCAATGCCTCCGCTGTTTCTGAGATTAGGACGATGTCATCTGCAAATCTTAAATGGTTTAGCTTTTCTCCATCAATGTTCACTCCTTTGTTTTCCCAGTCTAGCTTTCTGAAAATACTTTCTAGGCATGCTGTAAATACTTTTGGTGAAATTGTATCTCCCTGACGCACGCCCTTCTCAATCTTAATTTTTTCTGAGTCCTTGTGTAATTTAACTGTAGCAGTTCCCTCTTTATATATGTTTCGAGCAGGTTTACAATGTTCTCATTCACTCCTTGTTCTCGCAATGAATTTATTATTGCTATGTGCTCCACTGAGTCGAAAGCCTTTTCGTAAAAAACAAAACCTAAGCAAAGTGGTGTATTATATTCTATAGTTTTCTCAATTACCTGGTTCATTGTATGTAGATGATCAATGGTCGAATACCCGCTTCGGAATCCTGCCTGTTCAAGAGGTTGATTTTCCTCCAAAATTGTTGTTATTCTGTTAGTAAGGACTTTAGTGAAGAGTCTGTAAATGACTGGTAATAAGCTAATGGGTCGATAGTTACTAAAATCTTTTGAGTCACCTTTTTCGTAGAGCAAAATAACTATTGCATTACATCATGTTTTGGGAATTTTCTTCTGTTTTACACAGTGGGTAAATAAGTGAGCAAGCCTATTTTGTACTTCTACTCCGGCATCCAACAGTAAATCTGTTACTATTCCATCTTCTCCCGGAGCCTTCCCTCTTTTCATATTTTTTAGACAAATATTTACTTCGTCTGGTGTTACCTCAGGTATTTCACTTGTGTCAACTGAAAAGTTAGCTATTGGTACTACTGTCATTGATGCATACAGTTCTTTGTAAAATTCTCCAACTCTCTTCACCATCTTATCTCTGCATTTAATGGCTTCACCATTTTTTTCCTTCAGTAATGTCATTTGTTGCTTTCCTAGTGCCATTTTACTTCAGACCTGTTTCAGACTTTTTCTATTTTTGATAGTTTCTTTCATCTGATCCATGTTTCTCTTTCTTTTTTCTTCCCTTTGTCTTTTGTTGATAAGCTTATTTGATTCTGTTCGTTCTATTTGGTCTTTCTTTGTCTTTACTTTCATTTCCTTTCGTTTTTTCATAAACTCGAGTGTCTTTTCTGAATACTTCTTGGCTGTGGTTGTATTAGGTTTTCCCACTACCCCTGCTGATTCCCTTAGCACTTTTGTTAATCTGTCATTCAGCTCATCAATGTCACATTCAGCATTACTTAGAGCCTGAAATCTGTTCCTTATTTCCAACTGAAAGGCTGCTTTGTTTTCATTTACTATTATTGGGCATATCTTTTTATCTTTAATCATCTTCTTTCTTTCATTTCTGAAATTGAATCTGGCTGTGCAACCCACCATTCTATGATCACTACCTATATATACTTCGTTGATAACTGTGATATTTGTGATCGTGTTATTCTTATATGCTGTAATGAAGTCGATTTCATTCTTTGTTTCTCCATTTGGGCTTCTCCAGGTCCACTTTCTTCCTGGTATTTTGTGAAGGAATGTGTTCATTATTCTCATGTTAAACATTTCAGCAAAATTTACCAGCATTTCTCCTCTTTCATTCCTTTCTCCCACTCCAGATTTTCCCATACATGCTTCTCCATTTTTTATTTCCCAACTTTTGCATTGAAGTCTCCCATGAGTATAGTATATGTTGTCTTTTCTTCTTCCATAATCTGGGAGATGTCATCATACAATGTTTCTGTTTCATCATCTGGGCTTTGAGAAGTTGGTGCATATACTTGTATGACTTTCATGATATATTTTTTGCATAGTCTAACGACAAAAAATGCTACTCTGTCAGATACACTACTGAATTTAACAATATTGTCTGCAAGATTTCTGTTAATTAGAAATCCTACACCACAAACTCTTTCATTTTCCTTTCCTCTGTAGTAAAATAGGTGTTTGCTGTCTTCGAGCTGAATATCTTTTTCTTATTTTCTGCGGATCTCACACAAACGTACAATGTCCCAACTAATGTTTTCCAGTTCAGTCATCAGGTTATCAAGTTTGTAATCTTCTGCGAGGCTTCTTACATTGTATGCATAGATCTTCATCGATTTCAGTTTCTTTAACATCAAAGAGTCTAATTATCCAACACAGCGCCTACTCACTTTCGGTGGCACACTGCCCGTAAGCATAGGAGGCAGTGCGGGTGAACCTTGAGTAGACGATGATCCAGCAGGAACGCCCGTCAAATCATTTACAATAGAACTATATATATATATATATATAAATATATATATATATATATATTTATTTATTGTTACGGAACAGAGAGAGATAATGAACACTTCAAGTGAGAATACTGAAATCACTACTGTCCCGCAAAGTTCCAGGTTCAAAACAAAAGAGTTAGGCAATATCACAAGTTAAAGTTTAATGCTCAAACTAACAACTAAACATTCAGGACTCAAAAGGATAATGTAATGGCAAAAAACAGGTTAAATATATGGTTAACTGCAATAGCCTCTATTAACACGAAATTAACAACAGTAAATTTATCTAAGTCAGCCCTGATAAAATGAGAAAACCGGATAATGCTCAATTAATGCAAGATATATTATTACAGATACAAAATATTATTAATAATGGCTGACATCAAAAACATGAACCACAAAAACCTCACCAGGCCTACGAATTAACACCTTATGCTATACAGTACAAGAAAAAAATGTAATAACACTTATACTCAAATTACACAGCAGCTAGATGGTTGGAGACTTCCTGAGCACTCACAAAAAATTATAACAACTGTACAGGGGAGGACAGAGATGTGAACAAAATGAGGAGTAGATCTAAGTGGCAATTAATGCAGAGACTGAGCTCATTATATAGGGGCCGGCAAAGCTTGATACAACTTGTAAGAAGGATGCGCAAATGAAGCCATAGGGGACAAAGAGTTGATACTCCTGCTCTGAACAACAGAAAGAACGACTTACTCTACTATAAGGGAGGAGAAGGGGGGTGTGAGGTAGAACACGGAAGCTTGGTCACTATGGAAGCACGAAGCGAATCGTGATCAAACATGCAGCATACTGTACGTTAGAATTATACAAAGGATGATGAAATCATAGGCTATGTAACATCTCCCCACAAAAAAAAAAAGAAATTTACTAAGGAAATTTCTTATTACTCTAAAACAATCTGTCTAAAGTCTAGATAACCAATCTGCAATAACATTTTCTTTCCCCTTGACATGCTGTATGTCTAATGAATACTCCCGAAGAAGTAGACTCCATCTTGTCAATCTCTGATTTTTGTCTTTAAACTTACTAAGGAATTTCAGTGGGTTATGATCTAATGACTATGCGGTCAAAACCAGAACACAAATAAAATGAAAAATGCTGTAAACCCAAAATCAAGGCCAAAAGCTCTTTCTCAATAGTTGAGTAGTTCTTTTGAGGTGGAGTGAACTTCTTACTGTAATAAGATACAGGGTGTTCAATACCCTGATCATCCTCTTGCAGCAAAACAGCCCCAGCTCCTGTATCACTTGCGTCAACAGCCATATTAAAAGGCTTAGCAAAATTTGGAGTAGCGAGCACTGGCTGACTTAATAGGATAGCTTTAAATTTTCTGAAAGAGGATTCACAGTTATCGGTCCAGACAAATTTAACTCCCTTTTTCAGTAGGTCTGTAAGTATTGATACAAGAATTGAAAAGTTAAGAACAAATCTCCTGTAATAACCAACCATTCCCAAAAATCTTTGTAGCTTTTTCCTAGTTTTAAAAAACATGAGATCTCCCTAGCACGTTCAGTCATAGGTACTTGCCAGTATCCCTTTAACAAATCAAACTTACTTATGTATCTAGCCTTTCCGATCTTGTCTATGCAATCTTCCACGCGAGGGAGAGGGTAAGTGTCTGTTTTGGTTATCTGAGTAACACGTCTGTAGTCGATGCAAAGCCGCTGTGACCCACCTGGCTTAGGGACTAGAGTGACAGGAGAACTCCACTCGCTCTGACAGGGCTCAATCATCTTGTGGTCCAACAGGTAGCCAAGCTCCTTCTGGATGAGAGGAACTTTCACTGGGTTCACACGGTAAGGAGGCAGTTTAATTGGCTTTGCGTCTCCAACATCGACATCATGCATCAACGCAGTGGTTCTTCCTGGAGTGGCACGGAACACTTGCGGGTACTCCTGCAGTAATGCCGAAAACTCCTGCCTTTCCTCGGGAGCTAGATGAGAAAGCTTAGTCTGGAGATCATTCATGATATCAGGATTCTTCCCCAAACTATCACTCAGGCTCATGCTGCATGGGAGAACTTCACTTGCAGACTCGGGTGGAACAGCTACAGTGCAGACTGGGTTATTTTCGTCCCGCCTGTGATACAACTTTAGCATGTTGATGTGACAAAGTTGCTTGTTCTTTCTACGATCTGGTGTGGCGATGACATAGTTGACATCACTGAGTTTCTTCTCCACAAAATAAGGACCACTAAACTTGGCTTGAAGAGGTTGCCCATGCACTGGTAGCAGAATCAAAACCTGATCTCCTGGCTGAAAGTGGCGTAACCTGGACTTCTTATCATACCAAGTCTTCATCTTCTCCTGAGCAGCTCCTAAATTCTCTCTCGCCAGCTGAAAAGCAGTGGACAGCCGTTCTTTGAACTTCATCACATACTCCAGCAGGTTGACGTCATCTTCCTCTGACAGCCAGCATTCCTTGAGTAGCTTAAGGGGTCCTCTTACTTCATGCCCAAACAGTAGTTCAAAGGGTGAGAAGCCCAGTGATTCATTTGGAGATTCTCTTGCATCAAATACAACGAATGGAAGACCTTTATCCCAGTCTTTCTGATGTTCCAAACAGTATTTCCTGAGCATCGATTTGAGTGTTTGATGATATCTCTCCAACGCTCCTTGGGTCTGGGGATGGTAAGCTGAAGACGTGATCTGGGTGATGCCCAACTCTTTCAGAGACTGCTTGAAAACATTTGACATGAAATTACTTCCCCGGTCTGACTGTACCTCCTTGGGCAGACCAAACTTTGTGAAGAACCCTAGCATTTCCTTAACCACGTTCTTTGCTGAGATATATCTAAGTGGAATGGCTTCAGGATAACGAGTAGCCAAATCAATCAGGGTCAACACATAAGAAAATCCTGAAGAAGACTTAGGAAGAGGGCACACAATATCCACCAACACACGGGTGAATGGCGCCTCAAAAGGAGGAATGGGAACTAGAGGTGCAACCTTTTCGGTCTGATTACACTTCCCCACAACCTGACAGGTGTGACAAGATTTACAATACCAGGAAACATCTCTGAAGATACGTGGCCAGTAGAAGCGTTTCAAAATGCGTGCCACAGTCTTCGTGACTCCAAGGTGTCCTGCCAAACTGGAATCATGAGCCACTCTAATGATATCCTGCCTACAAACATGAGGGATGACAACTCGATGTACAACCTCCCATTCACAGTCGGCTGATGCTGTTGGGGGTCTCCACTTTCTCATAAGTACTCCTGACTTTATATAATAACAAGTAGAAGCACCAGGTGACTCTTTCTCACTGCAAGCAGAGTTAGCTAGACCTTTCAACTCAGGGTCAGCAACCTGCAACTCAACCAACTCTTGACGAGACAAATTTTCAACACTATGGGGTACTGCCTCATCTGGTGAGTGGTCCAAATTAGCAAGAAAAGTGTCAGCTAGGATATCATCATCATCATCATTATCCTCTAGTGACAGCACATGCAGAGAACACATCAGGGATATCACAATCCTGGGTCGCAGTCACTGGTTCACTAGACAACTGAGGAGCTGGACACACTTGACTTCCACCAATATCATTTCCAAGTAAGAAAGTTACACCTGACACTGGGAGTGTCTCAACCAACCCAACCATAACGGAACCATTAACAAAACCAGACTCTAAATTCACTCTGCACGGAGGGACAGAGAAGTAATTATTCCCTACACCCCTTAAGATTACAGTTTCATCAGAGGAATTAACATTAGAACCTAGAACACTGGTCAGCATAAGGGATTGGCAAGCACCTGTATCACGATATATTTTAAATGATTTCCTGTTATTACTGTCCAGAGGACTGACAAAACCATCAGACAGGAAATTAGCACATGAACTCTTGAGAGTGTCACCCACGTTACTGCTCAAAAGAGGAGCTTCATCATGAGAATTTAATTTACCCCTCAAAGCAGGTTCAGTTAACTCGGTTAAAGAATTCTGGGAACTCTCAAGGGTGGACACTAGACCAATTGACTGAATATTTAAAGACTTCTTTTTGTTCACATCACGCTGTCTCCTGAAACATGTCTCCTTAGTATGACCAAGCTTACTACAATAAGTACATTTACTTTTCTGAAATCTAGAGGTGAAGCTGGTATTTACTTCCTGAGAAACATCATCTTTATTCTCTTTCCTGTTACATGTACTCTGAGTAGAGGCAACGTACAACTTACTCTCAGCTTTCCTTTTTGCTTTAGAATATCTCTTGTGAGTGAGAACATATTCATCAGCTAAAACTGCAGCATCAGACAAATTATCTATTCTTTTCTCATCAAGATATAGGCTTACATCTCTATTAATACACTTTTTGAAGTCCTCCAGCAAAATCATCTGCTTAAATTTACGAAAATCAGAATTTACATTCTTAGAATTTAACCACTGCTCTAACAGATCTTCTTTGATTTTTGCATACTCAACATGGGATTGCTTATCTTGCTTATAAGTTGTCCTAAATTTTACTCTATAGGCTTCAGGAACAAGCTCATAGGCCTTAAGAATCAAGCTCTTAACTACATCATAATTATCAGATTGATCCTGAGCCAAAGATGCATAAGTTACTTGAGCTTTACCGGTGAGAACAGTTTGAAGGAGTACTGGCCAATACTTTTTGGGCCAATTAAAACCTGTAGCTACCCTCTCAAACAACTGAAAATACTTTGTTAAATCAGATTCATTAAAAGGAGGGACAAGTTTAACATTTTTAGCCACATCAAAATCATCAGAGCTAGATGATCCACTTCCACCTTGTTTCATGCGATACTCATGGTCTGCCTGAATCCTAGCTAGTTCAATTTGTGCCTGACCCTGTGCCTGTGCCTCCTGAATACGAGCCTGAGACTCAGCCTCCTTAGCATTTGCCTGAAACTCAGCCTCCTTAGCACGAGCCTGAAACTCAGCCTCCTTAGCACGAGCCTGAAACTCAGCCTTCTTAGCACAGGCCTGAAACACGAGCCTCCTGCAGGGCTAGCTGTAACTTAGCTATTTCAATCTACATTTGCTTATCTGGAGGAGTTACATTAAACAAGCTTTTATTAATCATGTCAACAATTTGATCTTTAGAATGATGAGAGTGAACAGCAATTCCCAATTGTTGAGCAACAATCTTAAGTTCATTCTTTGTTCTGTTTTCTACATCACACACTGTTTGCACATTTGACAAAAAGTCTTTGGCTTCATCAAGCGTAGTAATAGTAGACATCATGAATAAATCACAGTCACAAAATATCAAGCAATATCCTTATGATAATATCCTGAATATCCTGATAAGAGGTCGCCAAATTCATATTACGGAACAGAGAGAGATAATGAACACTTCAAGTGAGAATACTAAAATCACTACTGTCCCGCAAAGTTCCAGGTTCAAAACAAAAGAGTTAGGCAAAATCACAAGTTAAAGTTTAATGCTCAAACTAACATCTAAACATTCAGGACTCATAAGGATAATGTAATGGCAAAAAACAGGTTAAATATATGGTTAACTGCAATAGCCTCTATTAACGTGAAATTAGCAAGAGTAAATTTATCTAAGTCAGCCCTGATAAAATGAGAAAAATGAGATATATTATTACAGATACAAAATATTATTAATAATGGCTGACATCAAAAACTCCACATGAACCACAAAAACCTCACCAGGCCTACGAATTAACACCTTATGTTATACAGTACAAGAAAAAAATGTAATAACACTTATACTCCTATTACACAGCAGCTAGATGGTTGGAGACTTCCTGAGCACTCACAAAAAATAATAACAACTGTACAGGTGAGGACAGAGATGTGAACAAAATGAGGAGTAGATCTAAATGGCAATTAATGCAGAGACTGAGCTCATTATATAGGGGCCGGCAGAGCTTGATACAACTTGTAAGAAGGAAGCCCAAATGAAGCCATAGGGGACAAAGAGTTGACACTCCTGCTCTGAACAACAGAAAGAACGACTTACTCTCCTATAAGGGAGGAGAAGGGGGGAGTGAGGTAGAACACGGAAGCTTGGTCACTATGGAAGCCACGAGGCGAATCGTGATCAATCATGCAGCATACTGTACGTTAGAATTATACAAAGGATGATGAAATCATAGGCTATGTAACAATATATATATATATATATATATATATATATATATATATATATATATATATATATATATATATATATATATATATATTGTTACATAGCCTATGATTTCATCATCCTTTGTGTAATTTTAACGCACAGTATGCTGCATGTTTGATCACGAGCGTGTTCTGCCTCAGTTCCCCCCTTCTACCGTTATAGTAGAGTAAGTCGTTCTCTCTGTTATACTTTGCGGGATTTTCAGCTCTCTGTCCCCATGGCTTCATTTGCGCGTCCCTCTTACAAGTTGTATCAGGCTCTGCTGGCCCCTATATAATGAGCTCAGTCTCTGCATCATTGCCACTTAGATCTGCTCCTCATTTTGTTCACATCTCTGTCCTCCCCTGTACAGATATTATTATTGTGAGTGCTCAAGAAATCTCCAAACATCTAGCAGCTGTGTGTAATTTGAGTATAACTGTTGTATTTTTCTTGTACTGTATAGCATAAGTTTAATTTGTAGGCCTAGTGAAGTTTTTGTAATTCATGTAGGGATCTTTATGTCCATCAGTTTTAATATTATTTTGTATCTGTAATAATTTATCTGGCATTCACTGAGTATTATCTGGTATCTCATTTTATCAGGGCTGACTTAGATAAATTTATTCTTGCTAATTTCGTGTTAATAGAGGCTATTGCAGTTAACCATATATTTAACCTGTTTATTTGCCATTACATTATCCTTATGAGTTCTGAATGTTTTGTTGTTAGTTTAAGCATTAAACTTTGACTTGTAATTTTACCTAACTCTTTTGTTTTGAACCTGGAACTTTACGGGACAGTAGTGACTCTTCGTATTCTCACTTAAAGTGTACGTTATCTTTCTCTGTTCCGTAACATAAATTTGGCGACCTCATATCAGGATATTCAGGATATTATCATAAGGATATTGCTTGATATTTTGTGACTGTGATATATTCATGATGGCTACTATTTCTACACTTGATGAAGCCAAAGATTTTTTGTCAAATGTACAAACAGTGTGTGATATTGAAAATAGAACAAAGAATGAACTTAAGCTTGTTGCTCAACAATTGGGAATTGCTGTTCGCTCTCATCATTCTAAAGATCAAATTGTTGATATGATTAATGAAAGCTTGTTTAATGTAACTCCTCCAAATGAGAAAACGCAGATTGAATTAGCTAAGTTACAGCTAGCCCTGCAGGAGGCTCGTGTGAAGGAAGCTGAATTTCAAGCACGTGCTAAGGAGGCTGATGTTAAGGAGGCAAATGCTCGTATTCAAGAGGCACAGGTACAGGCTCAGGCACAAGTTGAAATTGCTAGGATTCAGGCAGACCATGAGTATCGCATGAAACAAGGTGGAACTGGATCATCTAGCTCTGATGATTTTGATGTGGCTAAAAATGTTAAACTTGTCCCTCCTTTTAATGAATCTGATTTAACAAAGTATTTTCAGTTGTTTGAGAGGGTAGCTACAGGTTTTAATTGGCCTAAGGAGTATTGGCCAGTACTCCTTCAAACTGTTCTCACCGGTAAAGCTCAAGTAACTTATGCATCTTTGCCTCAGGATCAGTCTGATAATTATGATGTAGTTAAGAGCTTGATTCTTAAGGCCTATGAGCTTGTTCCTGAAGCTTATAGAGTAAAATTTAGGACAACTTATAAGCAAGATAAGCAATCCCATGTTGAGTATGCAAAAATCAAAGAAGATCTGTTAGAGCAGTGGTTAAATTCTAAGAATGTGGATTCTGATTTTGGTAAATTTAAGCAGATGATTTTGCTGGAGGACTTCAAGAGGTGTGTTAATAAGGATGTAAGCCTATATCTCGATGAGAGAAGAATAGATAATTTGTCTGATGCTGCAGTTTTAGCTGATGAGTATGTTCTCACTCACAAGAGATATTTTAGAGGAAAAAGGAAAGCTGAGAGTCAGTACGTTGCCTCTACTCAGAGTACAGGTAACAGGAAAGAGAATAAGGATGATGTTTCTCAGGAAGTAAATACCAGCTTCACCTCTAGATTTCAGAAAAGTAAATGTACTTATTGTAGTAAGCTTGGTCATACTACGGAGAGATGTTTCAGGAGACAGCGTGATGTGAACAAAAAGGAGTCTTTAAATATTCAGTCAATTGGTCTAGTGTCCACTCTTGAGAGTTCCCAGAATTCTTTAACTGAGTTAACTGAACCTGCTTTGAGAGGTAACTTAAATTCTCATGATGGAGCTCCTCTTTTGAGCAGTAACGTGGGTGACACTCTCAAGAGTTCATGTGCTAATTTCCTGTCTGATGGTTTTGTCAGTCCTCTGGACAGTAATGACAGGAAATCAGTTAAAATATATCGTGATAGCGGTGCTTGCCAATCCCTTATGCTGACCAGTGTTCTAGGCTCTAATTTTAATTCCTCTGATGAAACTGTAATCTTACAAGGTGTAGGGAATAATTACTTCTCTGTCCCTCTGTGCAGAGTGAATTTAGAGTCTGGTTTTGTTAATGGTTCTGTTATGGTTGGGTTGGTTGAGACACTCCCAATGTCAGGTGTAACTTTCTTACTTGGAAATGATATTGGTGGAAGTCAAGTGTGTCCAGCTCCTCAGTTGTCTAGTGAGCCAGTGGCTGTGTCCCGGGATTGTGATGTCCCTGATGTGTTCCCTGCATGTGCCGTCACTAGGGCTAAGTCTAAAGTTACTGGTGATTTAGAGGATAATGATGATGATGATGTTATCCTAGCTGACACTTTTCTTGCTAATTTGGACCACTCACCAGATGAGGCAGTACCCCGTAGTGTTGATAATTTGTCTCGTCAAGAGTTGGTTGAGTTGCAGGTTGCTGACCCTGAGTTGAAATGTCTAGCTAACTCTGCTTACAGTGAAGAAGAGTCAGCCGGTGCTTCTACTTGTTATTATGTAAAGTCAGGAGTACTTATGAGGAAGTGGAGACCCCCAACAGCATCAGCCGACTGTGAATGGGAGGTTGTACATCAAGTTGTCATCCCTCGTGTTTGTAGGCAGGATATCATTCGAGTGGCTCATGATTCCAGTTTGGCAGGACACCTTGGAGTGAGGAAGACTGTGGCACGCATTTTGAAACACTTCTACTGGCCAGGTATCTTCAGGGATGTTTCCTGGTATTGTAAGTCTTGTCACACCTGTCAAGTTGTGGGAAAGTGTAATCAGACCGAAAAGGTTGCACCTCTAGTTCCCATTCCTCCTTTTGAGGCGCCTTTCACCCGTGTGTTGGTGGATATTGTGGGCCCTCTTCCTAAGACTTCTTCAGGATTTTCTTATGTGTTGACCCTGATTGATATGGCTACTCATTATCCTGAAGCCATTCCACTTAGAAATATCTCAGCAAAGAACGTGGTTAAGGAAATGCTAGGGTTCTTCACAAAGTTTGGTCTGCCCAAGGAGGTACAGTCAGACCGAGGAAGTAATTTCATGTCGAATGTTTTCAAGCAGTCTCTGAAAGAGTTGGGCATCACCCAGATCACGTCTTCAGCTTACCATCCCCAGACCCAAGGAGCGTTGGAGAGATATCATCAAACACTCAAATCGATGCTCAAGAAATACTGTTTGGAACATCAGAAGGACTGGGATAAAGGTCTTCCATTCGTTGTGTTTGCTGCAAGAGAATCTCCAAATGAATCACTGGGCTTCTCACCTTTTGAACTACTGTTTGGCCATGAAGTAAGAGGACCCCTTAAGTTACTCAAGGAATGCTGGCTGTCGGAGGAAGATGACGTCAACCTGCTGGAGTATGTGATGAATTTCAAAGAACGGCTGTCCACTGCTTTACAGCTGGCGAGAGAGAATTTAGGAGCTGCTCAGGAGAAGATGAAGACTTGGTATGATAAGAAGTCCAGGTTACGCCACTTTCAGCCAGGAGATCAGGTTTTGATTCTGCTACCAGTTCATGGGCAACCTCTTCAAGCCAAGTTTAGTGGCCCTTATTTCGTGGAGAAGAAACTCAGTGATGTCAACTATGTCATCGCCACACCAGATCGTAGAAAGAGCAAGCAACTATGTCACATCAACATGCTAAAGTTATATCACAGGCGGGACGAAAATAATCCAGTCTGCACTGTAGCTGTTCCACCCGAGTCTGCAAGTGAAGCTCTCCCATGCAGTATGAGCCTGAGTGATAGTTTGGGGAAGAATCCCGATATCATGAATGATCTCCAGACTAAGCTTCCTCATCTACCTCCCAAGGAAAGGCAGGAGTTTTCGGCATTACTGCAGGAGTACCCGCAAGTGTTCCGTGCTACTCCAGGAAGAACCACTGTGTTGATGCATGATGTCGATGTTGGAGACGCAAAGCCAATTAAATTGCCTCCTTACCGTGTGAACCCAGTGAAAGTTCCTCTCATCCAGAAGGAGCTTGGCTACCTGTTGGACCACAAGATGATTGAGCCCTGTCAGAGCGAGTGGAGTTCTCCTGTCACTCTAGTCCCTAAGCCAGGTGGGTCACAGAGGCTTTGCATCGACTACAGACGTGTTAATCAGATAACCAAAACAGACACTTACCCTCTCCCTCGTGTGGAAGATTGCATAGACAAGATCGGAAAGGCTAGGTACATAAGTAAGTTTGATTTGTTAAAGGGATACTGGCAACTACCTATGACTGAACGTGCTAGGGAGATCTCATGTTTTGTAACATTAGGAAAGACATTTGCATGTTCTGTAATGCCATGTACAGATTGTTTTAGAGTAATAAGAAATTTCCTTTGTAAATTTCTTTTTTCTTTGTGGGGAGGTGTTACATAGCCTATGATTTCATCATCCTTTGTGTAATTTTAACGCACAGTATGCTGCATGTTTGATCACGAGCGTGTTCTGCCTCAGTTCCCCCCTTCTACCGTTATAGTAGAGTAAGTCGTTCTCTCTGTTATACTTTGCGGGATTTTCAGCTCTCTGTCCCCATGGCTTCATTTGCGCGTCCCTCTTACAAGTTGTATCAGGCTCTGCTGGCCCCTATATAATGAGCTCAGTCTCTGCGTCATTGCCACTTAGATCTGCTCCTCATTTTGTTCACATCTCTGTCCTCCCCTGTACAGTTATTATTATTGTGAGTGCTCAAGAAATCTCCAAACATCTAGCAGCTGTGTGTAATTTGAGTATAACTGTTGTATTTTTCTTGTACTGTATAGCATAAGTTTAATTTGTAGGCCTAGTGAAGTTTTTGTAATTCATGTAGGGATCTTTATGTCCATCAGTTTTAATATTATTTTGTATCTGTAATAATTTATCTGGCATTCACTGAGTATTATCTGGTATCTCATTTTATCAGGGCTGACTTAGATAAATTTATTCTTGCTAATTTCGTGTTAATAGAGGCTATTGCAGTTAACCATATATTTAACCTGTTTATTTGCCATTACATTATCCTTATGAGTTCTGAATGTTTTGTTGTTAGTTTAAGCATTAAACTTTGACTTGTAATTTTACCTAACTCTTTTGTTTTGAACCTGGAACTTTACGGGACAGTAGTGACTCTTCGTATTCTCACTTAAAGTGTACGTTATCTTTCTCTGTTCCGTAACAATATATATATCTATATCTATATCTAGATATATCTAAATATCTATATCTATATAGATATCTATATCTATATATTTATATCTATATCTATATATATATATCTATATATATATATATATATATATATATATATATATATATATATATACAGGCAAACCCTAATTTATGATACCCCTAGATGTGATAACCCGGAATGGTGATGGGGGCAGAAATACCACCCTACCCTGCCTATTGTAGGCCTACCCCCAGTTTTGCAGTAGGTTTTTTTTTTTTTTTTACCGATTTTGATTATACTTAAATTTTGTGCTTAGGTTGATTTATAAACTGTTTTTAGACTTAGATTAATGTGTTATAGTGATAGATGAACACTGTCATTTGGGGTACAGATTCTCACCCATCAGATGAGAGGCAAAACAGTTTGGACAACTAGGTGACTCAACAAAGATTATTTCATGTCTGACCACTGAACTGTCATCTAACCTATCATCTATCTATTTATGCATCTATAGCCTGACTCCCTAATCCTGCAAAGGGTGGCCACAGACAAAACTCCTCCAAGTTGCTCTGTCACCCACCATTGGAGTACCCTCCCTCCAACTCCCTCCCCCTTCCCTCATATACCTCTCAACTCTATCCCTCCACCTCATCCTCGGTCTTCCCCTCGCTCTCCATCCCTCCACCTCATCCTCGGTCTTCCCCTCGCTCTCCCTCTCTCCACTTCACCTACATACACCCTCTCAGTCAGTCTTTCATTCTCCATTCTCTCCATATGTCCAAACCACCTCAGTGTATTTCTCCTAATCTTCTCAGCCATATCCACATCCACCCCACAACGTTCCTTCTCTTCTTCATTCGTCACCCTGTCCCTCCATGTCACTTCACATGCTCAAGTTAACTCATTTCCACTGCTCTCAGTCTTGACTTGTTCCCCTCTAGCAAGGTCCATGCCTTGCTTCCATACGTCAGGGTAGGGATCACAATACTGTCATGCAGTGACTTTTTAACTTTCATACTCACCTCCCTATTTCTCATCACTGTTTTCAGTGTACCAACAACCTTCCTTCCCTGCAGTACCCTTTCAAGCACTTCATCCCTCTAAGTTCCATCCTTACTCATCACACTACCCAAGTACTTGAATGCACACACATTCCCCATATCCTCACCATCCAACCTCACTGTGCATTCCGTGACTTCATTCCTTTCAAACACCATAACTTTACTCTTGTTTACATTCACTTTCAGATTCCTCTTCCTACACACTGCCCCAGATTCATTCACCAAACCTTGCAACTCCCATTCATCTTCACACAACAATACTGTATCATTGTAGGACTACATAATAGATAGATAGATAAATAGATAGATAGAAGCAGGAAGTCAGATGATGAGAAGGTGTTGTGTCTGCGAGAATCGAGCAGTGCTAAACATGCTTACACACTCTTAACACTGAGGAAAGCTGACGACAGCGGCCAGTAAGGAGATGATGCAGTTAGCTGTCAGCAGTCCTCTCGTGAACAAAGACCTAGTCCATCCACGAGGAACACACGTGACACACCCCTGCTACACCAGAATTTAGGAAAGAGAGCTCAGACGGAGATTAGCCACCGAACAGGCAAGAGAGCAGTAGACAGGCCTCAGAGGAGACAGGTGACGGGAGAAGGGCTTGGCAATTTAGAGAGAGAGACAGATAGCGAGACAGGGAGGTAGCTACCCGGGACCTATACTCGTTCCGTGTGAGAGACTTGTTAATATTTCCAAGACAAATAAAAATAGTCCCATACTATTCTTTACCTCTCCTGTTACTACATGACATTTGGTACCAGCGAACGTATACGAACCTCGTCTACGAATCAACATTAAATTCCTACAAAATATCAAGATTGAAAACAAGAATATCTCTCTCAACCAACAACAAAACCAGCTCCTGACGCTTCTCTCCATCCAGCCCCCTCCGTCTCCCAGAACATCATGCTGATGCAGAGGTCAAGAGATCACACGACGCCTTGCAAGTAGCTTAACGACAAACCAGCAAATCTGTGGACATCGTCTCCGAATTAAAAGCAAATTTCTACAAAAGCAACCGAGACTCTACAAGATTAGCTTCAGTTCTACATTGAATCCTACAAAATACAGCCTACAATGCAAATAGTCTACAAGTCTACTATACAAAACAACTCTATAATCTTCACGTAACTTCAAGCAGCAACAAGAAGAATATAAAACAAAGCAAGTAAAGAAGAGGAAAAAGGACCACAAATACCTCGAGGAAGAACAACAAAACAAACGAAGAGTGAGACACGACTCATAACCACCAGACCTCACCCTCCTCTCTCTGCTACATCCACCCAACCCCCACCGCTTACGCAGCTACCAGTGTGGGAAGCCGACGTCACCATGTGCTGAGAAGACAACACGTCAATCAACTCGTGAAGAACAACGCTATCACCACGTGCAACACACCACCTGCACTACCATTCACACCATTTCCACCATGGTAAAAATTAGTGAGTTACATAGTTACTTCATTCATACAATACACAGTGATAGACAATAAGCTTCTGCACAAACATATAAAACGTGCTGTATAGTTACAGCTTAAATACACATACCTACTTCAATTATCTTCATAATTCAATCATTAAATACTTGCACCAACAATAAATATTCTACACTGTATATATTCATTCATTTATTATAACATTTATTTACTGTCAACGAGTATTACCATTTATACCTACATAAAATACGTGTTTCATACATACAGCTATACATTATTACATCTACAAAGTAATAAAGAAAATATACCATCACAGTTACTCAGTGAGCGATTAAAAGAACTGTATTAAACATTTATTAATTAAAGCTACCTAGTGGAAACAGATAAATTAAGTTACAAGGTAAACTAGAAAAAAAAAAATGGCCAACACAAATGCCGTTAGCAAGAGTGAACATCTTCAACACAATCGTGAAGACAATGATTTCCACACAGTGCTGACACACATATTACTCACGATAGGTACAGGTGAACAATTGGTCAGTGTGTATAGTTAATACTGTATATAGTGTATATATTTTTTATATAAAATAACAAAATATGGGACTATATAATATCATTTTCAGTAATCTCTGTGCAATATAAACTAAACTTTAAAAAAAGTACCCCAAGGAAATTAGTCAGCAATTATGTAACCATGAACAACATGGAAGGAGCGTACACAAGCGAAGAAAAACAAACTATAGGAAAATCGATAAATACAAAAAAAAAAAAAAAAGAAGAAGAAAGAAAGAAAGAAAAGTAAAACAGAAAAAAGAGAAATAGAGTAAGATCACATAACAAACAAATGAAAATAAGTGTAAGTGTTGCTACATATGCCAAAATACCACATGAACTACAAACAAAAAAGCAAATTGTTATCTCCACATACAAGTGGCACGACACATCATCACTATCATCGACCGCAGCATATGTTAGGACTGCAATTATTACAATTATGTAACTCCATATTACAAATATGTAACTACAAACGATATGTAACATGTAAAGACAAACGATTGCATTATGTTACACTTTGCCAATTATGTAACAGTTGCATTAACAAGATGTAACTTTTATGTAACTTTAACTACAATTATGTAACTACAAACAATATGTACCATTTATGTAACAGTTACATTAACAAGATGTAACTTTTATGTAACTTTAACTACAATTATGTAACTACAAACAATATGTACCATTATGTAACAGTTGCATTAACAAGATGTAACTTTTATGTAACTTTAACTACAATTATAAGGCCAAGACACTTATAACAGTTGCATTAACAAAATGTAACCACAATTATAAGGCCAACACAATTATGCATTAACACAGTATTGTGTAACAATTCATAAAATATTACAATTATGTATTACCACAATGTTAGTACAATATTATAAGTCATACAACTATAGCACAATTCTGTATTACCAGTATCATCATACAAGTTAGGTGAAGTATTAGACATTACTAAAGTGATAACTCTATGTAATGCATAACCTAGCAGTTTTACCATTGCACAATTATATGCGTACGTCTGTTGTACATGCACGTCATACAAAGTGTTATACAACAACCATTGCATTTATTCAAATATGTATACAACTTATTTAAAATGTAATATTACTGAATAATCACTATTTACTATGAATAATATATGTATACAATATTCATACAATTATGTTACTTTACAATATTGTATATTCACTTAATTAGCTTATAAGTTCATTATAATGTATATATAATATGTATTAATATATTATAACTATTAAATGTCGATGGTACGCTATTTTCGCGCGACCGAGCAGATGTAGGACTACATAATAGATAGATAGATAAATAGATAGATAGAAGCAGGAAGTCAGATGATGAGAAGGTGTTGTGTCTGCGAGAATCGAGCAGTGCTAAACATGCTTACACACTCTTAAAACTGAGGAAAGCTGACGACAGTGGCCAGTAAGGAGATGATTCAGTTAGCTGTCAGCAGTCCTCTCGTGAACAAAGACCTAGTCCATCCACGAGGAACACACGTGACACACCCCTGCTACACCAGAATTTAGGAAAGAGAGCTCAGACAGAGATTAGCCACCGAACAGGCAAGAGAGCAGTAGACAGGCCTCAGAGGAGACAGGTGACGGGAGAAGGGCTTGGCAATTTAGAGAGAGAGACAGATAGCGAGACAGGGAGGTAGCTACCCGGGACTTATACTCGTTCCGTGTGAGAGACTTGTTAATATTTCCAAGACAAATAAAAATAGTCCCATACTATTCTTTACCTCTCCTGTTACTACATGACATCATCAGCAAACAGCAACACCGGAATCTTCCACACCTCACCCTCATTCACAATAAATTTGAATTAATATTAACTATTATGAAAGCCTTAGAGAGTAAATATTTCATGCACAGATGAAAGCTGTGACATCGATATATGATGTGTTTACATTTGGCCTGATCAAGGAAAAACGCTTTGAAAATACCAAGGAATTTTTAGATATATGTTGGAAAACAAGAGAGAAGAAAATAATGGAGCTCGGCGACCAGAACGGTAAGAGAAACTACCTAAAGAGGGGCTTTTGAACAGGCTATCCTGATCACATCCTCAATTGGAGCCCCCACAAACTGGAAAAAGATGCCACTTCTCACCAGATAATGTAAAGTGTAAAAGTGGGGTCAACTTGATTTACCCTCTGTTATAAAATTTTTGTGTCACTTTACTGAAAACAGGATCTTTATTGATTTATTTTCATATAATACTGGGGAAATAAATGGCTTCTTTATATAAATACAATGGAAACAGAAGGTTGCGTCCATCTCAGTTTAGGGACAGCCTACATGTGAGTATTTTGTTGCCTGAGTATTGATCACTGTCATGTTTTTAGGTGGTGAATGGACATTTGTAAGGAAAAACGGGAAATAGGTATAACGAAATTGTATCTTACATTTAAAAAAAAAAAAAAAGGAAGTAAATATAGTACTTAACCCTTAGCCGCCGGGGGGTTCCTGGCCACGGCACACGCCTCCCTATGGGTGACTTCCTAGATTTTGGGAAAAATACCCTTACTTCAAACCCTTATATCTGACAAACTATAATAGCAAGAGATTCAAATGAAAGTTCATAAGACTCAACAACTCTTCCTCTTTCCAGTGATGGTATCCTGAGGTCTCGAGGTGGTCCCGTTGATAAGTAAGGGTGAGTTGAAGACGAGTGGTTTTTCATGTTTTGGCGTGCTGCTCTGAGCGCGAGCCACTGGCTGCAGCCCAGGCCCAACCGGCTAACATTGGCAGCACTGCCTGGAGTGGTGATTGTAACACTGCCCGTGCGTCCTTGGAAGGAATGATGAAGATTCCACTCGTTTTTTCCACTCCTCCTTACTCACCGTCTTGAAAATGAGTCATCACCCAGTTCATGTGACTCACCCAAGGATTTACCGCCCACTCCATAATGCCTCTATGCCCCGTAGGTGTGTGGGAAAGGAAATATTTCATCGTTTTTCTGTACTCACTTCTTCCGTAAGGAATATTTCTCCTTTACCTCGTTTTTCTGTTCTCACTTCTTCCGTAAATAATCATATTTCTCCTTTACTATGACACTAAGAACTGCACTGTACATCACCATTACGCATAATTACACTTTCACAAGTAAATGTTGTTTCTCTTTCACGCATTATTGTAGAGTATGAGGTAATTATTTGTACTGTAAATCATACTGCTTTCTACTGTTCAGGATTATAATGAAAATCATATAAATGATTCACACAACTAACATTATTTGTACGTCACATCACAGATACACTGATGCTCATATTTGGCACAATCTCTCTGAGTATTGAGTGAAATAATTTAGGTATAGCCAAGCAGGTGTTGTTCTTTGTGGCCTGCTCACAAGTGGTTTTCTTTCAGGTAACACGTAGGCCAACGCAAAAGTATTTCCAATAGTTTTCAAACCAATATCCAATACACAGTATCAATTTCTGTATTGCACTTACTATAAATCACTTATTTGCACTTGTTGAACTTACTATAAATGACTTACATCTTAGCACTTACTATACTTCACTCATACTATCACACTTTTCACTCATTTATGAAAAAACACATACTTGTGCATTGCTGTACATTATTTACACTTCCCCACACACCTGCTCAGTACTCACGCTCGGAGTAATACTCTGAGAAGCATTTGGGGCATAGGGGAACCTTACTTTCTGCACATTGGTACGAGGTCTCTTTTCGTGCTGGGGGACGGCGTTTGGTTGTTCAGCAGACGTGGCACTGCCTGTATGCCAGACGACCTGCTGCTGTTCTCCCGATCTCCACAATCTTGTGCCAACGGAAATACTAAGCACAGCTGAGCCTGTCAGCTGGAGCCGCCGTCCCCTGCCTAGCACCTGTCACCTGAGCAGTTGAATATTGCTCAAGGAGTTCGCATGCAAGCTCTCTCTCAAACTCTCGTAAAGAAAGAGGTTTCCTTACATGCTCCTTGATCAGTATGAAACTGTTCAGGATGGCGATATCAAGAAGGTGTAAGAACGCCTTCTTGTACCACCTGCAGGACTTATGTAGGCAAGCAACCTCACCAATTTGCATGTCCAATTTATTAACCAGCTGCATGTTGATATTGTACTCATTGACTGCATCTGGCTGTACCACGGGTTCCCTGGTCCTGTAGTCCGTTTTACCAGTTTCCTCCAGCACACCCTTATGAACTGTAACCAACATGTTAACCCGTCTCTTGTCATGCCAGAGAAGGGCTAACATGTTCCCACATTTCTTTGTCATAAGGGCTCCTTTCTCAATATTTGCTGGAAATACTGGGAAATTCTTTTTGTTGGCCCTAACAGTTCCACAGGACCCAGTACCATGGTCAAGCAAATACTTTGTCAACGCCGGGGCTGTGTAATAATTATCGCTATACAGAATGTGGTGCCTGTTGAAATACCTTTCCATCAGCACTTTCACTACTGATGCAAAGAATCCATGAGGATCATCTCTAGGTATATCAACATCTGTCGCCGAGTAAACTATTACATCCAGCACATATCCAGTTTTACAGTCACAAAGCACAAAGAATTTCAGGCCAAATCTGTGACGCTTTGATGGCACATACTGAATAAATGCAAGCCTGCCCTTGAATAACACCAGCAACTCGCCAATAACCACTTTCTGGAACGGACAGAAAACCCTGGAGAATGACTCTTTCAGCATTGTCAGGATTGGTCTTATTTTCCATAACCTGTCGTTCGGTGCAGGCCCGTAATTTCGATCGAAATGTAGGAACCTCAGGATTGCCAGGTACCTATCACGGGCCATGTACTTTCCGAAGACAGGTGTGCCAACGAGTTCATCCACCGACCAATAGTCGTGGAGCACATGTTTTTTTACGTGCGCCATCAGCATGGTCAGGGCGAGCCACACAAACATCTCTCCCACCTCAATAGGTATCCATTCACGCATGTGCATGCTCTCGCTAGCAGGTACGTCCAGCCAATGCACGCACATGGCCTGGTGGAAATTAATTTCATCGACCAGGTACTGCATAATTGCAGTTGTGAAAATTGCCTTGAATAGACTACTAATAGCCCAAGGCCTGGGGGGAAGTGCATCCTCCTGCACACCTGCACCCTCCTCATCAAATACTGGCACAGACGGCTCAAAGCCAGCACCATCCTCCCACACAAATGTATCTACTCTACCCACACTTGGTAGAGCAGGGAGTTTGGCAGTTGCACTGCGTTTTCCAATCACTTGTGCACGACCACATGCACGGCCACGGGCAGGGGGGAGGGGAGGAGAGGGAGAGGGAGAGGGAGAGGTGGGGAAGGTGGGGGAGTAAGCAGGTGATGACTCACCTGACGCAGAAGTTTCCTTAGAAGACGCTCGGCACTGCGTATCACCACGTGGCTCCCGTCTAGGCAATACTACTCATGAAGGGCCTGGTTGAGGTGATTCTGCCATTTGAAGTGGTAGGCTGAGGTGTGGGGGAGCGGTGGAGGAAGATACGTCGGCGAGCAGGCGGGGAGAGTGTGTGGTGGAAATGACTCTGAGGTGTTTTTTCCGCAGATGTCCGCCAGGTTCATGGCCACTTTCCCGATCTCCTGGGTCATCTACCGCCTCCTCATCACCAAAATCATCACTCTCTTAGGCTGTCCCTTTCTCCTGTAGAAGTCGGAGAGCTCTCTCTGGCGTCAGAGAGCCAGTAGGGGATGGAGGGAGAGAGAGAGAGCTCTCCACGTGGTAGCTCGCTTTACCCTCAGACGACGTTCATTCACTAAACGTCCTAGAGGACACAGTTTCGTCTAGGGCACGTGCTATGGCACTATCACTAAGCCCTTTCCCTGGCACAAAGGGCATGACTTTAGCAGGGGTCGATGAGGCGATGGGCCTTTCACGCAGTGGAATGGAATCGGATGATGTCGAGGAAGATGACATGACTTCTCTCACTACCACTGCCGAGTACTGACTGAACCGCACAACCGCGGTGTACCTGTGGGTCCTACCTACCCCGTAGGTATCACAGAAAACGGTCCCACACTCAAACAGAGGCGGGAAGGTGAGTGTGGTATAGCAAGTCAACCGGCGGCCCTGCGCGCCCTGAATCCTGTCGTGCATACATGTCAACCGGCAGATAAGGGTTAAACAATTGAAGATCATATGAACTCAATGACCTCATATGGAGGCGCTATCTCATGGGCAGCTTGGCGTAGTTTGTGTGCCTGCTGCCAGTGGCCCAGGGCAGTGCTGATGATGTGTATACACCACACCTAATGCCTGCGCCTTTTGAAATCAGCCGATAAATCCGGAAAATATAGTGCCGTGGTCGACTGTGCAGCTAAAATATATGTGGAAAAATAAATTGTAGCAGAACTGAGACGTTTTCTCAAAGCAAGAGGAGTGCCATGCCTTTAAAAATTCGGGACGCTGATCTCGGCTCCGTAAGATTTCGGCCATACAGTTCTTACCATTATTAAGTGTATAATGGATAGAATCATGTCAGGATTTGCCAAATGAAAGATTATGATCTTTGGAAACTTTAAGATAAATTTTTCCAACAACTGAGACTTATAACAATTGATAAAAATGTGCTGAATGCAAAAACACACAATAAGCTTTCATGGTTCTTAGTAAACTCTATGGAGAACTTTTCAACGTAAATCTTACTTAGAGCATCGGTAAAATATCTGTGATGTATATAATATTGGTATAATGCTTTATGCATGGTTAATAATCCCGATAGGAATTTTTTTAAAGGAAGGTACACCAGCTCTGAGTGGGTAGTGACCTCATGCTATTTAATGATCCAGTGAACACTGGCAACTTTCAGGAGTTTGTGAGGGCTCCCGATAAATCATGTGTTTACATTCGGGCTGATCGAGGGAAAACACTTTGAAAATACAAAGAATTTGTAAATAAATAATGGAAAGTAAGAGAGAAGAAAGTAAAGGAGCTCAGCAACCAGAATAGTAACAAACACAACATAAGGAGGGACAATCGAAAAGGTTATCTCGATCACATCATCGATCGCATTCCCAGTCAAGAGAATTCTCCGTCAAGGCATCAACGACTCTCATTCACAACAATTTGCACTTTGGATGATTCTGTGTTCTCCATACATCATTATTATGTATAACAGGTCTTTATTTAATTGTCCCGGGACCGTCTGATGGTGGGATTGTATACAATGCTGCTGCTCTTCTGAGTTTGAATACGAGTCAGAGATCGCATTCTGCAGGGACCTTGAGTGGCTACAAGCAAGACAGGCACTGATATTAGGCTTAGGTTAGCTTCTTTTACAGCTCTTAGGCCATTTAGATTGCCTTAAATTTTTTTTTTTTTTTCACTCATTTGTGTGGGTTTAGGACTTGGTTGGGGGGGAAACCAAAGGCTCAGAAATGCATCCCTATACTTTACATGTTAAATCAGCCCAGATTTACGATACCCTGCCTAATGATGGGTTTTTACTTTATCAATTGCATCGTTTTAATCAACTGCATCGTTAAACCAGGGTATGCCTGTATATATATATATATATATATATATAGGGTGCAGGAACGGGTGCAGTTGTGCAGAAGTGCGAAAACTTAGAGGTGTGTGGAAGTGCGGGGTTGGAAGAGGCCAAAGGTTGGGTGCGGAAGTTCGGATACGAAACTCCCATTTGGTGCACGGTTGCCCAGCACCGATAGCGAACATGTAGTCTACAATATCAAATCTGTTGACGTTGTCTACGTCGATTTTCAATAGGCTTTTGACAAAGTTCCACACAAAAGACTCCCTTAGAAGCTAAAAGCACAGGGTTTCAGTGGCAGTGTGTTCAGGTGGGTAGAAGACTGGCTCACTGGACAAAAGTAAAAAGTTGTAATAAAAAGAAAAGAGTCAGACTGGATAAGCATTACAAGTGGAACACCACAAGGTTCAGTGGTAGGTCCTATTCTTTTTTTAATATACATAAATGATATTGATGAAGTATTATGTTCTAAGATTTCAACATTTACTGACGATACTAATATAGGTAACAGAGCAGATACAGCACTGCAGAGGGAGGCAGTTCAGTGAGATCTTGATCAACTGTCTAACTAGGCCCAAACATGGCAAATGGATTTCAGTATTAAATGTAAAGTACTAAACATTGACAGTAAAAATGTAAGAGCTATTGAAAACATGAATAGGGTCCAACTTGATAGGTAAACAATGCAAATGACTTAGGAGTTATAAGAACAAATGATTGGAAACCAAGCAAACAATGTACAGAAGCTGTAAAGAAAAAAGAAGTCAATGAGCTGATTGGATTCATACGTAGAGCATTTGAAAATAAATCACTTAATAATTATCATCCTCACTTTGTATAATTCCTTAGTACGCCCGCAATTGCAGTATTGCGTCCAGTTTCGGTCCCTATATTATAAAAAGGGGTAGGGAGAAACTTCTAAGAGTACAGCGAAGGGTGACAAAGATGATTCCTAGATTGAGAAATAAATAATACAAAGAATGTTTAGAAGCCCTGAATCTCTTTACCCATACTAAACGCAGGTTACGAGGAGATTTAACCTAAATATTCTAATTATTCAAAGGACACGATAATATGGTCAGCAGTAAAGACTGTATTTCTCAGTCAAATAGCTGTGTGTTAGTTTTCTTTTTCAGATCCCGGAGGATACAACTGCTGAACAACAGCGATACATACTGCTGATTTAATGCTACTCTCCCTTTGCGTTAGATAGTGTAGAATAAAATTTCCTTTCCCACTTTTCTATGAAACATCCATCAGTTTGTCTATGCTGCAAAGTGGTCCTTCTCACTATTTCCTGCCAGCTTCGGCTGGAGGGTTTGGTGGGTGGGGGGGGCTTCCTTCTTTACCATCTTGTCTTTAGCTGATAGATTAGTTTTGTTAGTTATAATCTTCTCTATACCAAACAGCCAAGAAAGGACCAATAGGTCTGTTGCTGGTTGGCTTTCTTTGTACTCTCTCTCTCCCTCTTTGCCCGTCCCCTTTTCTCCTACTCCCACATTATCTTTTCTATTCTCTCTCACCCTCCTTCTCCCTCCAGCTCGAATAGTCTTCCATCTTACCCATCCCTCTCTCTCCCCCCACTCTCAATCCCATCTCCCGTCCTCTCTCGCCCTTCTTCCTTTTTTCTTCTTCGCTTCTTTCCTCTCCTCTTTTCCTTTCCCCTCGTTTATGAGCACCCAAAAGAATTAAAGCTTTAAACTCACGTCTGCCTTAAAGCTAATTATTCAAGGCACACCCAAGCCAGCGAAATAAGTGTCCCGGTCTTGTTAAAATCCGAGAACACTATCAACCGAGAATGAGGAGACTGATATGATTCGGGAAGAAGGGGCGGCAGTGAACGTGGCTCAGAAGGTAATGTACTTTTCCGCAACGTTTTGCTTCTTATTAGCACTCATTTAGAAAATAGTAAAAATGCAAAGCTTCCCACTGCCCCTCCCAGTCCCCAATGACTCCTTTGTTTCATCCCCATCCCCACAACCATGCTTTTCTCACCTTTCTCATTCCCAACCTTCTCCCTGTCTGATAGCCTCCCCCTTCTCCCCTACCCCTCCAAATCCTTGTATCTCTCTCCCAGTTCCCCCTGCCCCATCCCTTTTTCTCCTCTCGTTTCTCATCCCCATCATCTCTTCCTCCAATGTCACCTCCAACTCTCTCTCTCTCTCTCTCTCTCTCTCTCTCTCTCTCACACACACACACACACACACACACACACACACACACACACACACTTTTTTTTTTCTTCATTTCGTAAGTGCCCTCACTAATTTAATCTTGCTCGGACACATTTTCATCTTTTCGCCGACATGATATTCCACCTTCATTAAGCACACGTCACACTTCCCTGCAAAACACCGCCTTCCTCCCTCTTATCTCGCCCACATCCATTTTAGTCCTTCACCCGTTCAGCCCAAGGATTTTGTTTATTCCTGCAACCACAGACGACTTTTCACAGACGTCATATATATATATATATATATATATATATATATATATATATATATATATATATATATATATATATATATATATATATATAGATAGATAGATAGATAGATAGATATAGATATATATATATATATATTACTGCAGGATAAATTTCTTTGTTTCCAGATCATGGGGAACCTCTGTAAATAATGCAGTTAAAGAGGGATTCAGATGTGTATAATACAGTTCCTGAAGTGTTGCCCCTGATAGCAATTATTTGAACTAATTAGGAATAATTAAATCAGCATGGTGGAAACGTGGTAGTAGATTACCGTATATATATATATATATATATATATATATATATATATATATATATATATATATATATATATATATATATACATATATATATATATATATATATATATATATATATATATATATATATATATATATATATATATATATATATATATATGTATATTTTACATATACCCTGACGCATGGAAGCGAGGCGTGGACCTTGCAAGAGGGGAACAAGTCAAGAGTGAGAGCAGTGGAAATGAGTTACTTGAGAGGAGCATGTGGAGTGACATGGAGGGACAGGTTGACGAATGAAGAAGTGAAGGAACGTTGTGGGGTAGATGTGGATGTGGTTGAAAAGATTAGGAGAAATACACTGAGGTGGTTTGGACATGTGGAGAGGATGGAGAGTGAAAGACTGACTAAGAGGGTGTATGTGGGTGAGGTGGAGGGTGGGAGAGGGAGGGGTAGACCGAGGATGAGGTGGAGGGATGGAGTTGAGAGGTATATGAGGGAGGGGGGGTGAGTTGGGGGGAGGGGAGTCAAATGGTGGGTGACAGAGTGACTTGGAGGCGTTTTGTCTGCGGCCACCCTTTGCGGGATTAGGGCGTCGGGCTATAGATAGATAGATAGATATTTTACATCGACAACCATTTCATTGTTAGCTACACTGAGTCGGATGGGTTGACGAATTTGTGAGGTAGGCAGGAGAGTTGGAGGGTTGATGGGAGTGTCGCTAATGGGAAACTACTGTAGGTCCTGAGTAGGCAAATATCACGAGGAATATATCCCTGGGGAGACAGGCCCAAGGAGGAACATGGAGTCAGTGTGTAAGATGGGACCCCAGTGGTCTTCCACAGGCGTAGTGGCCATCCAAGGCCGGTATGGAAGAACACAGGGTTTTACCCAGGTACCACCCAGCATCCCAGTTACAGTAGATTCTCTTTCTCTCTCTCTTTCTCTCTCTCTCTCTCTCTCTTCGTCTTGGAATATATTGTATAGATAGATGGATAGATCGACGCCTGGTGGTTTAGTGGGTAGTTGCGGCGCTCCAAGAGGATTGAGCTGGTGAAGGTTTATATCCAAGGAATGGTTGGGATTTACTGCTCATGTAATGCCACTCAGGGATAAGTGAGGTTGGTCACTCATCTTAAATGTCAGGACCAACTTGCCTAGCCCCGGGCTCCTACGCTTCTCATGGGGCGACATAGGATTAGATGATCGATGGATGGATGGAGATGGATAGATGATAGATAGACGGAGAGATAGACGGATAGATTGACAGACAGACAGATAGATAAACAGACAGATAGAGAGATAAGTAGAATCAGTGAATTGGAATTAAATGGATCTAGACAACTTGTGGAATGCATGTAGGGACTGCTTTGTTAGGAATGCTAGTGCAGTGTGTCGTTTTGCAAAAGTAAAAATGAAGAAGAAAGGTGCGGCATCGTGGGATGAGAGGTGGAGGAAAAAAAGAAGTGGCTAGAGTGGATATAGACAGGGGTTCAACTGAAATAAGAACTGAATATATTGAGAGGAAGAAGCAATTAAAGATTCTAGTGAAGAGGAAAAAGAAGGAGGTCAGTGATGATGTAGGAAGAAAAATGAATCCAAATTACTCTGAAAATAGGAAGTTATTCCGGAAAGAGGTGCAGAAATGAAGAAGCGACAGTGGAAAGAAATGAGAAAGCGTGATGGATGTAAGTGGTAGATTATTAACCCATTGTGATGAAGTAACGACCAGATGGAATTTTTTTTTTTGAAAGTCTGATGAATGGAAATGAAGCGAGCAGAGAGGCTGTTAACATGATTGGTCTTGGGGGTGTGCAGAGAAGGAATGTAGTGCCAGGAAACGTGACACTGGCAGAAGTGGAGAACTGTGAAACGGCTGAAAAAGGGGGAAAGCAGCTGTGTTGATGGGGTGTATACAGAAACGATTAAGTGTAGTAGACAGAGCGGAATGAAGTACTTGTTGGAGATATGTAAGAAGGCATAGATGAGTGAAACTTTGCCAAAAGAGTGGAAAAAGGCTATGATTGTACCAATGTACAAGAATAAAGGTGAACGATGTGAGTGCAAGAATTATCGTGGCATAAGTTTACTGAGTGTGGTAGGGAAGGTATATCGTAGAATTATTACAGAGAAGGTTAAAGATATATCAGAAGGCTTAGTGAGTGACGAACAGGGTGGCTTTAGGAGTGGCAGATGTGTGGATCAAATATTTGAAGTGAGACAGATAGTGAAGAAGGCTTGCGAGAAGGACTATAAGGTGTTTATGGCATTTATGGATCTGGAAAAAGCATACTACAAAGTACACAGAGAAGGATTGTGAAAGGCTTTGCATATGTACGGTGTACATAGTAAGCTGCTAGTTGTCTTTAAGAGACTTTTGCAGATGGGCATCTAAGTGAATGGTTCGCGATCAATGTCGGTGTGTGACAAGATCATGTGATGTCCCAGTCGTTGTTCAATATATATATATATATATATATATATATATATATATATATATATATATATATATATATATATATATATATATATATATATAGCCTATATATAGATGGATGGGGTGATGAGAGAAGTAAAAACATGAGTAATGGAGAGAGGGATGCCGTTGGTAATGAACGGTGATGGATGGAATGTCTCAAATTTAATGTATGCTGATGATGCAGTACTGCTTGAAATCACCGGACAAGAGCTTGGTAGACTAGTTCAGAGTTTCGTAGATGTCTGTGAGCGTCGTCCCTTGAGAGTAAATGTAAAAAGGAGTAAAGTGATGATTATTGAGAGAGATGGTGACTCCCAGTGTGATGTTACAGTAACTGGAGAGAGACCGATAGTGGTGAGAGAGTTCAGTTACCTGGATACAGTGATAGAAATGAGGAAATGTGCAAAGAAGTGGAAAGTAATGTGACACAACGACAGAAAGTACCGTAGCTGGTGCTCTGAAGACCTTGATGAGAAACAGAGGCTTGTGTGTTGCAGCTGCGCGAGGCTTACATGAAGGAATGTTAGTACCATATTTAACATACGGGTATGAGACTATGGTGTGGCATGAAAATGAAAAGTCAAGAGTAAGAGCAATGGAGATGAAACTATCGAGGAATATATGTGGAGTACAGTGAGTGGACAGGATACGGAATATGGTGATTCGAGAAAGATGTGGAGTGAGGAAGTCCGAGGACACCAAAATCAAAGAGAGTGTACTAAGATGGTATGGTCATGTGGAGAGAATGCGTGACAATAGAGTGGTGAAAAAGTATATCTGAGCGAATTTGAAGGAGGAAGGAGGCGAGGTAGGCCAAGAAGAAGGTGGAGAGATATGGTGGATGATTGTGTGTGGAAGAGAGGTATGGAAGTCGACGAGGCTACGGGCCTGACAAGAGATCGAGCTGGCTGGATGTATTGTGCGGAGAAATATATGACAAGGGATTTGACACTCCTTTTTAACGTGACAACGTTCGGACTGACTGGATCAGATAGGTATATGTGAAGCTCCGGCACGTGGTGGAAACCTTTTGTCTTATCAGATGGAGCCAGGATTCCGTGGGCTTGAATGGTGAATGAATGGAAGCGTGGCCCATTGAAATGGGCACACTTTGGCTATCTTGACGCTGCTACTCCTCACCCCGCCCAAGGGTGGGCACGGAGGCCTGAATGGTGATGATTTCTTTATTCATGCATACATATATTTTGTTTAATTGTATATAGGTATTTATTCATTCTCAAAAGGTTTAAAACAATTTATAACATATCTTGCTGCTGCTTGATTTTATTCCTTCTAGGAGACACTTTTCGAACTGGAAGTTAGATATGGCCATCATTAAACCGTTCACGACAAGACGTCTTCCCTAAGTTAATGAAATCGCCGGGGAGTTAGCAGGAACAAATGTAAGATATCATCCTACTAAAAGGGATCATCGTAAATTATTCTGCATTCCAAATATGCTGTATTTCTAGCACAAACCTTTTGCTAATATGGCTATGATATATATTTTCTGTGAGATTTAAATAAGATCAGCAAAACACGTCAGTTACTTATATATCTTTACATGCCTTTGTAGAAGTGTTCTTTAAAAGTTTGAAGGTTGTTCTAATCACCCATTATCCTATTTCCGAATCAGATCATTCCTGTATCTATGCTTATTTCGCCTCCTGTCCAATTTCCACGTATTATCTCCTACTGGTTTTATCCACTCTTTAATGTATTCATTTTCTAATTGAATTCCATCCGCAAATTTTCTGGTCACATAGATAATTTGCGTAGGTCTTCCCTATAATCATGGTATACTCTGGCATATGATTTATGTTCACCTGCCGACTCACACACTTGGTAGTAAAATCACAGAAGTTTTGCAAGGCCGGAGAACCTATAGGAAACTATGCTGATCATTATTTTACAATGAAACTTGGCTGAATGTTCCCAAGTATTAATTATTAGTATTAAAAGAAACGGGCTATAAAAAGCGAAACGGCCAACAATTTAGGACAACTGTTTATCTTCCTTTCTAAGTTTGGAGATTTAATTAACGAACGCCCATGCCTCTCACATTTACTGAATTATTGAGGTGGGTTGGATATATGCCATTATAGTCTCCGTAATAATCCAGCTATACTCTATTATATATTTCGTCATGACCAGAAGGCTCTGCGGCTTTAATTTAGGTTTCCTGTCGAACATCTATCTTATTAATAGTAATTCCACTAATGTAATATGATTCTTACCACCAACGCTGAATATGTTTTCGATCTGGGGCTAATAACTCTGTTTACCTTTGTAATTACTTATAATGTTTCCCTATCTAAATAATACTCATTTCTTTGCCATCAACATTAATGTTGTAGGTGGCTATTCGCCAAGGGAGGAAAGAGAAAAAGAGGAAACTGGAGAGAGAGAGAGAGAGAGAGAGAGAGAGACTAAATTCCCTCATCCCCGACTCCACCTTCATTATTTCCTCCTCCTTTCTCCTACTTCTTTTTGTTCATCCTGAGGTACCGCCCCGTGCCAGTCAGACCAGAGACGTGTGGGAAAACTCAGGAAAACTTTCCTCTCATGAAAACACGTCCTTAATTCAGGGAAAAGTGTGAGTGAGGGGGAGAGAGGGAGAAGTGATGGGAGTGCGTGGACGTGTCTTGGTATTTTACCACGGAAGATTTTTTTTTTTTTTTTTAATTGGAGGAAAATCCTGTTGATCGTGTATGTAAATTTGCCTTGATTAATTTTTTTCCATTTTTATGAAGACACCAGGGGGTTATTATTTTAATTTAATACAAGAAGTATTTGTTTTTTCACATTCTTCTTCTTCTTCTCCTTATGTTTCTGCTTCTTGTGTTCGTCATGTTTATTTTATTCCTAAGACGAATCCGAGCAAGCAAAGTGAATCTCGGATAAACTTTTCACTACTATAAGCTCACCAATTTATTTTTTTGAGCTTCAGACGAGTTTTTTTTCTTTTTTTAAAGTAGAGAATCCCAGCGTTCAATCGGTAATGAAAATTATCTTCTGACCCACTTCTTTTAATGAATTCATTTCGGTACTTTTTCCACCTTGCATAAATTGTTTTTCGGGTATCTGTTGCCTTGATCAGTTTACGCTGCCACTTTCCCCCCTCCTACATTAAATAAGTAGCAACGAGAAACATTGTGGTCTGTGGGGAAGCCCATCATCCACTCACTCAGTGTATCGTGCTCTATTTCGTCAAACCCTACAATGAGTGACAAGCCAAATGTTTTCCTGTAAATCAGGAAATAATTTGACACGCTGGGTGGCAGTATTAAAGCATCCAACACTTGTTCCCTCCATATCAATAGGTGGGTTGGCGGAGGGTTAGTGCTCCTCCCCGGAAAGCAACTAACTATAAATCCAAACAAGAAGCCACGCATTAGGACAGACCAACAGGTGGCCACAAAGGACAGGATAAAGGAAATGTTACGGAATGCAACATGGAACGTTAGGGGTGTGAATGATGAGGTGAAAGAGAAAAAGATTGTCGAGGTGCCTGTGGGTGCAAAAGTGGACATATGTGGATTAACTGAGACTAAATGGTAGTAGTAGTGGTTGTTCCCTAGGCAGTCTGTCCGAACAGCCCCGAGTCCATAAGGAAGGCCACGGCCGAGACAGGGCTTTCCCACATAGCTCTCAAGGAGTGTATGTTGTACTGTTGGCGTAGGTGATTGTGCACAATGCAGTCTTTCATAATGTGCTTAATAGTATGGGGTGCAGTATTACATACTGGGCAGGCATTAGCGACGGAGTCATCCAGCCTCTTCTGATAGCTTAAGAGGGCTGGATGATGCCCACATCTCAGCCAGACTAAATGGTGGGGTGAGAGTGATTGAGTGGGAGTATGGATGGGGTATATGCGTGGGAGGAGGTAAGAATGATATGGCAAAAGAGGGTGAATGTATTGTTGTGTGCAAGACCTGGAAGGGGAATTTAAGAGAGTATGGACCAGTTGGTTCAAAAATTGTGTAAGATTGAAAGTGGGAATACAAACGTGGACGATTGTGTGTGTGTAAGCATCAACGCAAGATTGTGCGAGCAGAGTGAAAGAAGAGTTCTGGGCAGATGTGGAAGTGTGCATGGAAAAGTTTGAGAGGAATGAGAGAGTGATTCTGATTGGATATATGAATGGAGAAGTAGGGGATGTGAAGGTGGAAGGTGTAATTGGTGAGTGACGTGTGCTTGCAGAAGTGGATGAGAATGGCAGTGCAGCAGTGGACATTTGTGCAGGGAGCGGGTTGGTGATGGCCAGTACCCTCTTTAGGCACAAAATGATCCACAGCTATACATAGCGAGTGATGAGAAGGGTGGGTGGTGAACTGAATCAACGGAAGGCAATGACTGAATATGTGTGTGTGAATGAAAGAATGAGAAGACATGTAATGGATGCAAGGGCACACAAAGGCTGAGGGAGTGGACTTTCTGACCACCAATTGGTGGTTGTGAAATTCAAAGTTCAAATGCAATTGAGGAGAAAACAGGAGGAATTAGTCCATATAAGCATGGTAGAAAGGTTGCAAGAGGATGGGAAAAAGGCTGAATATAAGAGAGAAGTGAAGGAGTGATTGGGTAAATATGATTAGGAACAGATGGGGGAGGTGAAAGGTGTGAGCAAGATTTTCACAGAAGTCTTTGCAGCAGGTGAGGTGGTGTGTGGGATAAAAAGAAGACGAAAGTGGGTGCAAGGACCAGCATGGTGAGGCAAACTATGGTGCAAATGAAGAAAGCATATAGAGTGGGTGGGAAGTAGAGGCATGGAGGAAGTTGAAAGATGGAAGAGAGAGTTATATGTAGAGAGGAAGAAAGAGATTAAAAGATTAGTAAGGGAAAGAAGAGAGAGTGGATGCGGAAACTGGAAGGAATTTGAGTGTAACATGAAGGGAATGTAAGAAAATGTTCTGGAAGGAGGTAAAGAGAGTTAGACAAGGTGATAAAGAAGCTAGTAGGGGAGTGAAAAATATGGTAGATTGAAAGTGGAGAAGGGAGAAAAATTGAGCAGATAGAGTGAAATCTTTAAGGGACTGTTAAACACAGATAATGAAAGTAATGCCAGTATAAGTTGCTGGGAAATGGCTGGGGGAAGGAGGGTCGTAAGAAGGGTGGAAGAGACCAGTAGGATGGAAGTAGTCGAAGCAATGAAGAATGACTAAACGGGGAAAACCCCAGGAATTGATGAAGCGTGTGTTGAAGTGCTGAAGCATGGGGGAGAGACAGTAGTAGAATGGATATGGATGATGTTCAGATTGGCCTGGGAGGAAGGTGGAGTCCCGGGGGATTGAAAGTCGTCAGGTATAATTATTCCCCTGTACAAAGGCAAATGGGAAAAAGAAAGAAGGCATTTACCTTCTTAGTGTAAGAGGAAAAGTATATGGCAAGATAATTATTAACAAAGTTAGGGAAATATCAGAGGAATTAGTTGGAGAAGAACAGGGAGGTTTCAGGAAGGGAAGAAGTTGTTTAGATCAGTTATTCATTCTTGGGTCTTTAGTGTGAAAATTTTTTAGAGACGGGAAAGAATTTGTATGCAGCCTTCAAGGATTTGGAGTAAGCACATGACAGAGTGGATAGACAAGGAACGTGGAAAACATTGAAATTATTGAGTAAATGGGAAGTTGATGAATGCCGCGAAGATCACGTATGAGGGTGCTACGGCTGCGGTGCATGACGATCGTGAACTGAGTGAATTTTTCTATCTGAATGTTGGACTGAAACAATGATGTGTAATGCATGATTCCATGGTTGTTCAATCAGAATATGGATGGGGTTATAAAAGAGATACAAGGTAGAGCAGTGGATGTTGGAGTGGCCCTTACGAGTGAGGACAGTGTTTGGAAACTTCGTGTAGTGTTGTTTGCAGATGATTCTTTATTGTGAGGACGAAGGGAACTGCAAAAGTTGGTGAATCAGTCTGAAACAGTGTAAGAAACGGAATTTGAAGGTGAATGTAGGGAGAAGTAAAGGTATGGTCTTCGAGAAAAATGAAGTCACGGAATGTACATTAAGGTTGGGTGATGAGGAAATGGAGAATGTGAGTGCATTTAAGTACTTGGGTAGTGTGATGAGCAAGGATGGAAGTTTGGAAAATGAAGTGCTTGAAAAGGTACAACAAGGAAAAAAGTTTGCTGTTTTTTTTATAGCAGTAAAAAGATACAGGGAAGTGAGCATTGAAGTTAAAAAAATCGCTGCTTGATAGTATTGTAATACCAACTCTAAGGTATGAAAGTGAAGCTTGGAGCTCGTGGGAAGGACACAAGTCAAGAGTGTGAGCAATGGAAATAAGTTATTTGAGAGGTGTATGTTGTGTTAATGGAGAGACAGACTGACAAATAAGGAAGTGAAGGAGCGCTGCGGTGTGGATCTGGATGTGATATAAATCGATAGAAGAAATACACTGAGGAGATTCATATGGAGAGGATGGAGAGCGAGCGACTAAGGAGAGGGTACTGTATGTGAGTGAGGTGGAGGAGGGGAGAGGGAGCGGGAGTCCAAGAATGAGATGGATGGATGGAGTGGAGAGGTGTATGAGAGGCGGTTGTGTGAGCTGGGGAGAGGACAGTCAAATTGCGGGGGGCAGGGTGATATGGAAGTGATTTGTTCGTGGCCATCCCTTGCGGGATTAAGGCGTTTGGCAGTAGACAGATAGATAGAGAAGAAACAGTTTTTGCATATATTTTTCTTCATCATTTACATCACAAAGTTTAAGCTAATTTTGTTCTAATAATTTGCACCGCTACCTCTTTGCAGCCGCTGCATTAATAAAATTATTTACACACACACACACACACACACACACACACACACACACACAAACAGCCACTCGCGATACCATTATTGTTATCTAACCTTACACATCTTTCTTCGCGACATTTTATAATTTAGTCCCACTTCCCTGTTTTTCAAAACAAGCTCCCAAGAAATGGTGGTCAAATGGAGGCCACTATCATCCACGCACTTGATGTAGCACTACTTCTTCCTTCACCTGTTTCATTGTTTTTCTGTCTGCCCTCCTCTTTTCCTATTTCTCCCATCTTTCCTGTCACTTTTATTTCTCTTCCTTCCCTTTCAGATGCCCTTACATTGAGTGACAAGTTAAATGGTTTCCTGTAAGCCAGGAAGCCATTTATAACGCTGCGTGGTAACCATATTGCCAACCCATATGTGTTCCCTACCTGTCAACAAGTCGGTTGACGGAGGGTTAATGACCGATAGAAAAATCTACGCCTTTTAGTTTTTTCTTTTACTTTCATTTACTCATATTTCACATGCTGGCCGTTATTAATACTGTTTACTGTTTAACTGATTATTTCCAAGCAGGTAAAGGATTGTTATGGTATCTGTAGGAGGTTTGAAGGTGTGTTAATGCCAGCTTCAACATACGGATGTGAGACTATGGTGTGGCATGAAAATGATAAGTCAAGAGTAAGAGCAGTGGAGATGGGACTTTCTGAGGAATGTATGTGGAGTACAGAGAGTGGACAGGATACGGAATACTGTGATTCGTGAAGGTTGTGGAGTGAGGACGTTTGTGGACACCAGAATCGAAGACAGTGTACTGAGATAGTATGATCATGTGGAGAGAATGGATAACAATAGAATGGTGAAAAAACCATATCTGAGCGAATCTGGAGGAGGGAGGAGGCAAGGTAAGCAAAGAAGAAGGTGGAGGGATGTGGTGGATGTGTGTGTGGGGAAGAGAGGTATGGAACTTGGTGAGGCTAAGGATCTGACAAGAGACTGAGCTGGCTGGATGAATTTTGTGCGGAGAATTGTATGACCAGGGACCTGGCACCCTTTTTTAACGTGACAGCTTTCGGATTGGCTCTATTTGATAGGTATATGTGAATCCACAGAACGTGGTAAACTTTTCTGTGGCCTTTCTGATGGAGCCAGGATTTCGAGGGCTTGAATGATACAGTAAGTGAATCGAAGCGTGGCCCATTGAATTGGGCAAATTGTGGCTATCTGGATGCTGCTACGCCTCACCCTGCCCTGGGATGGAAAACGAGGTCCGGATGATGATGAGGAGGAGGAAGAGGTTTGTCCTCGTTTGGACATCAGTCAGGTCCCAGCTAATAGCTGCAGTGAGCAAGGTGAGATCCATGATCCGGCCTGATACTGGGACAGACAAGTGCCGAACCCCAGACAGAAAAGAACTCCAGATACACTTCAGTAACTTCTGGCCTGGACTTGCTGAAAGGGGAATGTGTGTCTGAAGAGGATTTATAAAGTACTGAGATTCGGAAACTCCAAAGCGGGACAGGGCTGGCTTAGGTGGAGTATATGAGCTGCTGCTTAAAGCAAGATTATTTACATGAAGATTGTGTGGTAATTAGGTGATGCAGGAAGTGTGATTTTTCAGTGGAAACGAGACTGACAAGTGGACGGGGATCATGAAGAGCAAAATAAGGTATTGCTATTAAGCTCTTTGTATATATATATATATATATATATATATATATATATATATATATATATATATATATATATATATATATTATATCATGTCCATAGCAGATGTGAAGTTGTTTCCATACCTTACCTACGCACGTCTACCATGTCCCATGAACTTTGACACCCTCCAGTTTCTCCCATTCATTCCTTTTTTCACATAATTTACACCATCATTTTTCCCATAATTTCCATTAAAATGTAAAGAAAAACGAAGCCAATAAAAGAAAGCAACCTTCAAATATATTTCCTAGTTCAGGGATGCTGTGAATCATGGCGTTAACTGGTCGAGCTGCTGAATTTATGGAACTAATCTAATAAATGCTTCATGAGGCTTGGGATAACATGCACTTCATTATTCTCTCACCGAGATTTGCATTTGACTGACCACTCTGTCCATACCGTCTAAATTGGTGTTTTCAGGTCTCCTATTCGAGATTTCATATGAATATCTGACAGACTAGGATAATGGTGATGATAATGATGAAAACAACGATAACGACGATGATGATGATGACGACGACGATCATGACGATGTTGACGATGACAACTTTGATACCTTCAATCCTTTCACTAAAACTGAAAATAATCGACTCAAAACTTTCAGAGCTACTTTTTCACACACTAGTAAGCATACCAAAAAAAAAAAAAAACTCATCTGACAACACATAACACCTGCCGCACTATCTTATACACGGTTGTAAGCCTAATAATATCACTAATGGTTACGATGGCAATGTACACTGTTACCGTATTACGTTGCTAAGCTTTATGCTAGGGATATACAATTTGTTTAACGCCTACCTATTCCCAATTTTTTCGCTGGAGATACAACAATTACTTAACAACTGAATTATGATCCCACAATGTATACATCAGTGATATACCCATCGGTGTGCCACGTCGCCACTGTTTATGCAAGCCACACAGCTGTCCCTTACTGCCAACTTGTCATCCATTATCACGATTCATTCCCAAGCAACGAGGATCCAGGCACTGCCGTGTTGGCTGGAAGGCATATGTTTATTCACCACCTGGGCAAAATAGCAGCCAGTTTTCTCTAGCCTTAATACTGAGTTCTGAACTGTGTGACTGTTTCTCCTGTAGGTACTGATATCTACTTTGTACGTAATTCCTATATTCATATTCATAATGGTCTACTCACGTCCTATTATTTTCACATTTTAAATGATAGTTCCTCTATATCTTGTCACATGGTGTATAGTTTCTTTATATCGTTTCTCGTATAGCCACTGATTTTTCTTACATTGAAACTGAAACCTTAGATCTGTGTTGATTCCCACTTCACAGAGTGGGCAATGCACAGTCTTTTTCCAAAGGATGAGGAAAAGGAGGAAGATGTTATAAGAGTAAGCGTTGCCTAGTAAAGGGGATGGTTAAAGAAAACGGTTTTAGGGCTGATTATGATATTACTACGTTGTTAGTTTTAGAGCAACCAATGGCATTCTTTGCATATGCTGTGACCCTGTAAGCCTCAGCGTATCTTACTGTGGAGTCTAACTGCACATTGTTGATGTGCTTGTTTTCCTAGTTACAGCAAACAAAAATCTTCTTTCATAAGGTGTACCATTATTATTATGTTCAGTCTAATTACGTATTTTATTATTCATATCAAATGAAACCAAAGATGTGCATTCAGTTACCTAGATATAAGGGATTTCCATGGCCATTTTCACATACTTTCCAAGTTTGACTTGTCGTATCAAAATGGATTAACATACATTCATGAATTTTAGTAAGAAGAAAAAGCAACTTAATATCTGGTTGAGGCAGAGTATTTTCCAGTCTTAAAATTATTTTTCTTCCTCACGCTAAATGTAATAAACGCTGAGAAGAGAACGCAACGAGAGGAATTAACTTTCATGCTCAGAATAGTTCCTAATATTCAATGCCATTCTAAATATAATGAATCTACATTATATTTTCCTTATACTAAACAGATACAGTGCTTATTTTCGAAACACTTTTCCTTCAGTAATATACTGTATTACAAGTTTTATCCACAGGTTCACGCGAAACGGAAGCCTGGTAAACTCCAAGCTTAAGATGCGTTTCTCCCGCAGTCCTTCATTCTTTCTGTGGGGATAGAGAAGTAGTCAAATGACTTGTATAACGAAACAGTTAAGTCATAAGTCATCCAGTTATATCGGTGCCACCACCTGCAGGTGTTCCACTACAGCACCAATAGCGATATATTTTATCTAATGCTTCTTGAATCCAGCTCTTTTTTTTTTTTCTTCTTCTTGCAATTACTGGACGATTTTGTTGATGCTAGGAAAAGCGTCTGGCATTGACTTGGTTTATTAGGGATTTATCGAACACTTCAGTCCATAAAGATATCGCAAGATGATAAACTGGCAGGCGATGGCAGGAATAAATTTTTTAAAAAGACGCCCTCGAACTCAGAGGGTTACTGGCCTCTTGTATGTTAATAAGGCAGACTAATTAGACTTTAATTCCTTCAGTCCGCTGACATCTTTTTCGTTTTATTCTTCGTACCACATGAATTTTTTTTTTTAACTCAATTATTTATTACTTACTATCGGAGTGGAGGCTGAAGGAACAAATGAAGGATTGCTAGAAGAAGGATGGTTTGGGTTGGTGGAGAGAGAGAGAGAGAGAGAGAGAGAGAGAGAGAGAGAGAGAGAGAGAGGGGGGGGGACTAGGAGATCTTTTATTTTTCATTGTCACGACTAATATATATATATATATATATATATATATCATAAAAGAAAGACTTTGTAGTTACTTGTAGAGAAGTTATATATATTAGACTTGTGGACGAGCGGTTGTTATACTTGAGTAGCTTTGTAAGTAGACAATCTTCTTTCCCATTTGTCATTCAATGACAAGGAGAGGTAAAGAATAGTATGGGACTATTTTTATTTGTCTTGGAAATATTAACAAAGTCTCACACACGAGTGAAGTTAAGTAGAGTCCCGCTTGCTACCTCCTGTCTCGCTCTCTCTCTCCCAAGTTGCTAAGCCCTTCTCCCTACTACCTGCCTGTTCTATGGCCTCTCTCCTTCTGAGCTCTCTTTCCTAAATTCTGGTGTAGCAGGGGTTGTGTCACGTGTGTCCACTGTGGTTGGAAAGTTCTAGAAGCCTGTGTGTGAGTATGTGTGTATGTGTGTGTATGGTCACTAGGCGCTGTCGTGTGCCTATAAAGCATTCCTTGAGTTAAGAGTGTGTAAGCATGTTTAGCATTGCTCGATTCTTGCAGACACAGTACCTTCTCATCATCCGACTTCCTGCTTCTATCTGTCTCTCTATCTACCTATTTATCTATCTATCTATTATGATTTGTAATTATAATATGGAGTCCTAACATATGCTCAGTCACGCGAAAATGGCGTACCATCGACAGTTAATAGTCATAACATATTAATACATATTATATACACATTATAATGAACTTATAAGCTAATTAAGTGAAATACATAATATTGTAAAAGTAACATAATTGTATGAATATTGTATACATATAATATTCATAGTAAATAGTGATTATTCAGTAATATTACATTTTAAACAAGTTGTATACATATTTGAATAAATGCAATGGTTGTTGTATGACACTTTGTAAGACGTGCATGTACAACAGACGTACGCATATAATTGTGCAATGGCAATGCTGCTAGGTTACACATTACATATTGAGTTATCCCTTAATGTCTAATATTTCACCTAACTTGTATGATGATACTGGTAATACAGAATTGTGGTATAGTTGTATGACTTATAACATTGTAGTAGCATTGTGGTAATACATAATTGTAATATTTTATGAATTGTTACATAATATTGTGGTAATGCATAATTGTGTTGGCCTTATAATTGTAGTTACATTTTGTTAATGCAACTGTTACATAAGTGTCTTGGCCTTATAATTGTAGTTAAAGTTACATAAAAGTTACATCTTGTTAATGCAACTGTTACATAATTGGCAAAGTGTAACATAATGCAATCGTTTGTCGTTACATAATTGTTACATATCGTTTGTAGTTACATAATTGTAGTTAAAGTTACATAAAACTTACATCTTGTTAATGCAACTGTTACATAAATGGTACATACTGTATGTAGTTACATAATTGTAGCAAGTGTAACATAATGCAATCGTTTGTCGTTACATAATTGTAATAATTGCAGTCCTGACATATGAATCCGGTAATGGTGCAGTCGATGATAGTGATGATGTGACATGCCACTGGCTCGTGGAGACAACAATTTGCTTTTTTGTTTGTAGTTTATGTGGTATTTTGGCATATGTAGTAACACTTACACTTATTTTCATTTGTTTGTTATGTGATCTTACTCTATTTCTCTCTTTTTTCTTTCTTACTTTTTCTTTATTTATTTATTTTTTTTTGTATGTATTGCTTTTCTATAGTTTGTTTGTCTTCGTTTGTCTACGCTTTTTCTGTGTTGTTCATGGTTGCATAATTGCTGGTTAAATCCCTTGGGATACTTTTTTAAAGTTTAGTTTATATTGCACAGGTATTACTGAAAATGATATTATATAGCCCCATATTTTGTTATTTTATATAAAAAATATATATACACTATATACAGTATTAACTATATACACTGACTTGTTGTTCACTTGTACCTATCGTGGGTAATATGTGTGTCAGCACTGTGTGGAAATCATTGTCTTCACGATTGTGTTGAAGATGTTCACTCTTGCTAACGTCATTTGTGTTAGCCATTTTTTTTCTCTAGTTTACCTTGTAACTTAATTTATATGTTTCCACTAGGTAGCTTTAATTAATAAATGTTTAATACAGTTCTTTTAATCACTCACTGAGTAACTGTGATGGTATATTTTCTTGATCACTTTGTAGATATAATAATGTATAGCTGTATGTATGAAACACGTATTTTATGTAGGTATAAATGGTAACACTCGTTGGTAGTAAATAAATGTTATAATAAATGAATGAATATATACAGTGTAGAATATTTATTGTTGGTGATTGTTTAGTGTTTGAGTTATGCAGATAACTGAAGTAAGTATGTGTATTTAAGCTGTAACTATACAGCACGTTTTATATGTTTGTGCAGAAGCTTATTGTCTATCACTGTGTATTGTATAAATGAAGTAACTCACTAATTTTTACCGTGGTGGAAATGGTGTGAGTGGTGGTGCAGGTGGTGTGTTGACCGACGTGGCGTATTTTCAGCAAGCACGCATGATGACGTCGACTTCTCACACTGGTAGCTGTGGTGAGTGAATGAGTAGCGATGAGTAACTTGAGTGAAGATGAGTGAGTAAGATGAGTTGTGAATATGGACTTGGTATTTGCTTCGTTGTCTTGACCTCTTCACACCTGCGTAAGCGGTGGGGGTTGGGTGGATGTAGCAGAGAGAGGAGGGTGAGGTCTGGTGGTTATGAGTTATGAGTCGTGTCTCATTCTTCGTTTGTTTGTTTTGTTTTTCTTTGTCGATGTTTTCTCGGTCCTTTTCTCTTGTGATTTACTCGTTGTGGGATGAAGACTGCCGCTACTTGTAGGTGCATGTAGAAGATTATACAGACGACTTGTAGAGTTGTTACTTGTAGTTGATTGTAGATGGTTGTAGTTCGTTGGTTCGTCGTAGAAATTTCAAGATTGTTTGTATCAGTACTTTGTTAAACTACTTGCAAGGCGTCCTGTGACCTCTTCACCTCTACATCAGCGTGATGATCGGGGAGACGGAGGGGGGACTAGAGAGAATACTATCAGGAGCTGGTTGTAAGTTGTTGGTTGTGAGATGTATTTTTTTTGTTTTCAATCTTGATATTTTGTAGGAATTCACTGTTGATTCGTAGACGAGGTTCGTATACGTTCGCTGCTACCAAATGTCATAAAAAAAAACTTTGTGGTTACTTGTAGAGAAGTTATATATATTAGACTTGTGGACGAGCGGTTGCTATACTTGAGTAGCTTTGTAAGTAGATAATCTTCTTTCTCATTTGTCATTCAACGACAAGGAGAGGTAAAGAATAGTATGGGACTATTTTTATTTGTCTTGGAAATATTAACAAAGTCTCACACACGAGTGAAGTTAAGTAGAGTCCCGCTTGCTACCTCCTGTCTCGCTCTCTCTCTCCCAAGTTGCTAAGCCCTTCTCCCTACTACCTGCCTGTTCTATGGCCTCTCTCCTTCTGAGCTCTCTTTCCTAAATTCTGGTGTAGCAGGCGTTGTGTCACGTGTGTCCACTGTGGTTGGAAAGTTCTAGAAGCCTGTGTGTGAGTATGTGTGTATGTGTGTGTATGGTCACTAGGCGCTGTCGTGTGCCTATAAAGCATTCCTTGAGTTAAGAGTGTGTAAGCATGTTTAGCATTGCTCGATTCTTGCAGACACAGTACCTTCTCATCATCCGACTTCCTGCTTCTATCTGTCTCTCTATCTATCTATTTATCTATCTATCTATTATGATTTGTAATTATAATATGGAGTCCTAATATATATATATATATATATATATATATATATATATATATATATATATATATATATATACACACAGTACATACTGTATATACTATATATATATATATATATATATATATATATATATATATATATATATATATATATATATATATATATATATATATATATATACGGAACAGAGAAAGATAATGTACACTTTAAGTGAGAATACGAAGAGTCACTACTGTCCCGTAAAGTTCCAGGTTCAAAACAAAAGAGTTAGGTAAAATTACAAGTTAAAGTTTAATGCTTAAACTAACAACAAAACATTCAGGACTCATAAGGATAATGTAATGGCAAATAAACAGGTTAAATATATGGTTAACTGCAATAGCCTCTATTAACACGAAATTAGCAAGAGTAAATTTATCTAAGTCAGCCCTGATAAAATGAGATACCAGATAATACTCAGTGAATGCAAGATAAATTATTACAGATACAAAATAATATTAAAACTGATGGACATAAAGATCCCTACATGAATTACAAAAAACTTCACTAGGCCTACAAATTAAACTTATGCTATACAGTACAAGAAAAAAATACAACAGTTATACTCAAATTACCCACAGCTGCTAGATGTTTGGAGATTTCTTGAGCACTCACAATAATAATATCTGTACAGGGGAGGACAGAGATGTGAACAAAATGAGGAGCAGATCTAAGTGGCAATGATGCAGAGACTGAGCTCATTATATAGGGGCCAGGAGAGCTTGATACAACTTGTAAGAAGGACGCGCAAATGAAGCCATGGGGACAAAAAGCTGAAAATCCCGCTCTGAATAACAGAGAGAACGACTTACTCTACTATAACGGTAGAAGGGGGGGACTGAGGCAGAACACGCTCGTGATCAAACATGCAGCAACTGTGCGTTAAAATTACACAAAGGATGATGAAATCATAGGCTATGTAACACCTCCCCACAAAGAAAAAAGAAATTTACAAAGGAAATTTCTTATTACTCTAAAACAATCTGTATATGGCATTACAGAACATGCAAAAGCCTTTCCTAGTGTTACAAAACATGAGATCTCCCTAGCACGTTCAGTCATAGGTACTTGCCAGCATCCCCTCAACAAACCAAACCCACCCATGTACCTAGCCTTTCCGATCTTGTCCACGCAATCTTCCACGCGAGGGAGAGAGTAAGTGTCTGTTTTGGTTATCTGATTAACACGTCTGTAGTCGATGCAAAGCTGCTGTGACCCACCCGGCTTAGGGACCAGAGTGACAAGAGAACTCCACTCGCTCTGACAGGGCTCAATCATCTTGTGGTCCAACAGGTAGCCAAGCTCCTGCTGGATAAGAGGAACTTTCACTGGGTTCACACTGTAAGGAGGCAATTTAATTGGCTTTGCGTCTCCAACATCGACATCATGCATCAACACAGTGGTTCTTCCTGGAGTAGCACGGAACACTTGCGGGTACTCCTGCAGTAATGCCGAAAACTCCTGCCTTTCCTTGGGAGGTAGATGAGAAAGCTTAGTCTGGAGATCATTCATGATATCAGGATTCTTCCCTAAACTATCACTCAGGCTCATACTGCATGGGAGAGCTTCACTTGCAGACTCGGGTGGAACAGCTACAGTGCAGACTGGATTATTTTCGTCCCGCCTGTGATATAACTTTAGCATGTTGATGTGACATAGTTGCTTGCTCTTTCTACGATCTGGTGTGGCGATGACATAGTTGACATCACTGAGTTTCTTCTCCACGAAATAAGGACCACTAAACTTGGCTTGAAGAGGTTGCCCATGCACTGGTAGCAGAATCAAAACCTGATCTCCTGGCTGAAAGTGGCGTAACCTGGACTTCTTATCATACCAAGTCTTCATCTTCTCCTGAGCAGCTCCTAAATTCTCTCTCGCCAGCTGTAAAGCAGTGGACAGCCGTTCTTTGAAATTCATCACATACTCCAGCAGGTTGACGTCATCTTCCTCCGACAGCCAGCATTCCTTGAGTAACTTAAGGGGTCCTCTTACTTCATGGCCAAACAGTAGTTCAAAAGGTGAGAAGCCCAGTGATTCATTTGGAGATTCTCTTGCAGCAAACACAACGAATGGAAGACCTTTATCCCAGTCTTTCTGATGTTCCAAACAGTATTTCTTGAGCATCGATTTGAGTGTTTGATGATATCTCTCCAACGCTCCTTGGGTCTGGGGATGGTAAGCTGAAGACGTGATCTGGGTGATGCCCAACTCTTTCAGAGACTGCTTGAAAACGTTTGACATGAAATTACTTCCCCGGTCTGACTGTACCTCCTTCGGCAGACCAAACTTTGTGAAGAACCCTAGCATTTCCTTAACCACGTTCTTTGCTGAGATGTTTCTAAGTGGAATGGCTTCAGGATAACGAGTAGCCATATCAATCATGGTCAACACATAAGAAAATCCTGAAGAAGTCTTAGGAAGAGGGCCCACAATATCCACCAACATACGGGTGAAAGGCGCCTCAAAAGGAGGAATGGGAACTAGAGGTGCAACCTTTTTGGTCTGATTACACTTCCCCACAACTTGACAGGTGTGACAAGACTTACAATACCAGGAAACATCTCTGAAGATACTCGTACCTGGCCAGTAGAAGTGTTTCAAAATGCGTGCCACAGTCTTCCTCACTCCAAGGTGTCCTGCTAAACTGGAATCATGAGCCACTCTAATGATATCCTGCCTACAAACAAGCGGGATGACAACTTGATGTACAACCTCCCATTCACAGTCGGCTGATGCTGTTGGGGGTCTTCACTTCCTCATAAGTACTCCTGACTTTACATAATAACAAGTAGAAGCACCGGCTGACTCGTCTTCACTGTAAGCAGAGTTAGCTAGACCTTTCAACTCAGGGTCAGCAACCTGCAACTCAACCAACTCTTGACGAGACAAATTATCAACACTACGGGGTACTGCCTCATCTGGTGAGTGGTCCAAATTAGCAAGAAAAGTGTCAGCTAGGATAACATCATCATCATCATTATCCTCTAAATCACCAGTAACTTTAGACTTAGCCCTAGTGACAGCACATGCAGGGAACACATCAGGGACATCACAATCCTGGGACGCAGCCACTGGCTCACTAGACAACTGAGGAGCTGGACACACTTGACTTCCACCAATATCATTTCCAAGTAAGAAAGTTACACCTGACATTGGGAGTGTCTCAACCAACCCAACCATAACAGAACCATTAACAAAACAAGACTCTAAATTCACTCTGCACAGAGGGACAGAGAAGTAATTATTCCCTACACCTTGTAAGATTACAGTTTCATCAGAGGAATTAACATTAGAGCCTAGAACACTGGTCAGCATAAGGGATTGGCAAGCACCTGTATCACGATATATTTGAACTGATTTCCTGTCATTACTGTCCAGAGGACTGACAAAACCATCAGACAGGAAATTAGCACATGAACTCTTGAGAGTGTCACCCACGTTACTGCTCAAAAGAGGAGCTCCATCATGAGAATTTAAGTTACTCCTCAAAGCAGGTTCAGTTAACTCAGTTAAAGAATTCTGGGAACTCTCAAGAGTGGACACTAGACCAATTGACTGAATATTTAAAGACTCCTTTTTGTTCACATCACGCTGTCTCCTGAAACATCTCTCCGTAGTATGACCAAGCTTACTACAATAAGTACATTTACTTTTCTGAAATCTAGAGGTGAAGCTGGTATTTACTTCCTGAGAAACATCATCCTTATTCTCTTTCCTGTTACCTGTACTCTGAGTAGAGGCAACGTACTTACTCTCAGCTTTCCCTTTTTCTCTAGAATATCTCTTGTGAGTGAGAAGATATTCATCAGCTAAAACAGCAGCATCAGACAAATTATCTATCCTACTCTCATCAAGATATAGGCTTACATCTTTACTAATACACCTTTTGAAGTCCTGCAGCAAAATCATCTGCTTAAATTTACAAAAATCAGAATCCACATTCTTAGAATTTAACCACTGCTCTAACAAATCTTCTTTGATTTTTGCATACTCAACATGGGATTGCTTATCTTGCTTGTAAGTTGTCCTAAATTTTACTCTATAGGCTTCAGGAACAAGCTCATAGGCCTTAAGAATCAAGCTCTTAACTACATCATAATTATCAGATTGATCCTGAGGCAAAGATGCATAAGTTACTTGAGCTTTACCGGTGAGAACAGTTTGAAGGAGTACTGGCCAATACTCCTTAGGCCAATTAAAACCTGTAGCTACCCTCTCAAACCACTGAAAATACTTAGTTAAATCAGATTCATTAAAAGGAGGGACAAGTTTAACATTTTTAGCCACATCAAAATCATCAGAGCTAGATGATCCAGTTCCACCTTGTTTCATGCGATACTCATGGTCTGCCTGAATCCTGGCAAGTTCAATTTGTGCCTGAGCCTGTACCTGTGCCTCTTGAATACGAGCATTTGCCTGAAATTCAGCCTCCTTAACACGAGACTCCGCCTCCTTAGCCTTAGCCTCCTGCAGGGCTAGCTGTAACTTAGCTAATTCAATCTGCGTTTGCTCATTTGGAGGAGTTACATTAAACAAGCTTTCATTAATCATGTCAACAATTTGATCTTTAGAATGATGAGAGCGAACAGCAATTCCCAATTGTTGAGCAACGAGCTTAAGTTCATTCTTTGTTCTGTTTTCTATATCACACACTGTTTGCACATTTGACAAAAAATCTTTGGCTTCATCAAGTGTAGTAATAGTAGACATCATGAATAAGTAACAGTCACAAAATATCAAGCAATATCCTTATGATAATATCCTGAATATCCTGATAAGAGGTCGCCAAATTTATGTTACGGAACAGAGAAAGATAATGTACACTTTAAGTGAGAATACGAAGAGTCACTACTGTCCCGTAAAGTTCCAGGTTCAAAACAAAAGAGTTAGGTAAAATTACAAGTTAAAGTTTAATGCTTAAACTAACAACAAAACATTCAGGACTCATAAGGATAATGTAATGGCAAATAAACAGGTTAAATATATGGTTAACTGCAATAGCCTCTATTAACACGAAATTAGCAAGAGTAAATTTATCTAAGTCAGCCCTGATAAAATGAGATACCAGATAATACTCAGTGAATGCAAGATAAATTATTACAGATACAAAATAATATTAAAACTGATGGACATAAAGATCCCTACATGAATTACAAAAAACTTCACTAGGCCTACAAATTAAACTTATGCTATACAGTACAAGAAAAAAATACAACAGTTATACTCAAATTACACACAGCTGCTAGATGTTTGGAGATTTCTTGAGCACTCACAATAATAATATCTGTACAGGGGAGGACAGAGATGTGAACAAAATGAGGAGCAGATCTAAGTGGCAATGATGCAGAGACTGAGCTCATTATATAGGGGCCAGGAGAGCTTGATACAACTTGTAAGAAGGACGCGCAAATGAAGCCATGGGGACAAAAAGCTGAAAATCCCGCTCTGAATAACAGAGAGAACGACTTACTCTACTATAACGGTAGAAGGGGGGGACTGAGGCAGAACACGCTCGTGATCAAACATGCAGCAACTGTGCGTTAAAATTACACAAAGGATGATGAAATCATAGGCTATGTAACAATATATATATATATATATATATATATATATATATATATATATATATATATATATATGTATTGTTACGCTGTCCGCCTTTCCGTTCCCACGGGTGTATCCGTTACAGCTGGGCTAGGGGATTATGCAGTATGTATCCGTGTCATTCGCCGAGTTTAAATTAGCGAGTGTTACAAGTTCTTTTGTTTCTTTCGTTCCCGCCACTGAGGGCAATTTTATTTCATGCCATGCTGAGTATGCATTTGATTATTTTGATTGTCTTATGTGAGCTACCAGTATATTTAATGATGTTTTGCTTGCATTGGAAGTACCAATTCATTGTAGAGAGAGAGAGGGGCACGAATATAAGTTCTTATTAATTAATTTGATTCATGCGTTCGCGCTTGGCCGTGCACGAGCCTTGATCAGAGCCAGTCTCTTCCCAGCTAGCTTCCGTATCGTGCGTGTGTGCACACTCTCTCTCTCCCCAGTCATTTTTATGCCGAGCTGGCGTTTTCATTTAAGTTTATTTTTATTCTTTTGTTGCTGACTGAGAGAAGTAGTTATTTTGTTTTTGTAACCGTGTTGTCTTTGGAGGGCCAGTTTGGCTCACCGTGGTCTTCTCACTGCCTTTGTTAACGTTCCCCAACACACGTACATACACACACACACCCCTAACCCCTACACAGTTAATCCCATCTCTTTGCTCAAGGCTAGTGAGAATCATCGTGAGCTACTAACTGCGTTCCCCGTTGGACACGGGTTAAGTAGAAAGTCGTCACCACCGGAAGTAAGTGGGAGGTGTTCCTGTAGGCTGTCTTGGGCGGTATTACTTCCGGTAGTGACGATAGTAGGCTAGATCTATAGGTAGGCTGTTCCGTTTTATTACCAAAGTACAGAGTGTTGCGTTCTTAAATAAGTACTTTTCCGTTGCGCAGTTTTTCTCTAGTTTGCGGAGTGTCAGTGCCGGGGTCTGTGTTATTTTTGCAACGCAGTGGAGGCCGATCATCTAAGGCTGACTTGTTGTCTTTTTGTAATAGCCCCGGGCTGGCGCAACCATAACAGTGGCGACCTCGCATCAGGATATCCTAACAGTGCCTTCTTCTTGCTAGGATATCGTTACCTTGGCGTTCTCTGTGCTTTGAGGTGAAGTTGATGTGTGTGTAGTTTCTCAGTCAGCATTAGTATTTCATTATTTAGTACTGCCATTGATTTGTCGCCATGGAGTCACGCGTGTCTACACCAGATCGCGTACGTGCTGAGTCACCTGTGGATATGGAAAATATGGAACAACGAGAGGCACATAGCAAAGGTACTCCCCGTGTGAGCCCAGAGTTTGACTATGGGGCTGAGCTGCCTCGTTTCGCTACCCCACTATTACCATCTATGATGCCGCCGTGCCAGTTTAGAGCAGTTCCCCCAGGGATGTCTGGTGCTTTCCCTGGAGTTGTTCATTCCACTTCCATATACCCTGGAGCCTTGTCACCAGAGGCTCAGTTGCAGTTGGAGTTGAAAAGGTTGGAGATGGAAATGCAGCGTGCAAAAGAAGAGAGGGAGATGCAGCGTGAAAAAGAAGAGAGGGAAATGCAGCGTGCAAAAGAAGAGAGGGAGATGGAGTTGCAGCGTGAAAAAATGCGATTTGAGCTGGAGAAGACTCGCTTGGAGCTGACTGCTAATAGACCAACTTCAGATACCCAAACCTCAGGCCGTGCAGAGGATAGGGAGAGTTGGTTCTCAAGGAGTCTAAAATTAGTGCCAGCATTTGATGAGTTGAAGGTGACAGAATGGTTTGTCAGGTTTGAGAAGAAGGCTAGGGAGTTTGAGTGGCCAAGGCAGCGCTGGGTGGGGTTGGTATCTAATGTGCTGAAGGGAAAAGCCTTGGAAGTGTATAATAGGTTGAGCCCTAAGGATGTAGATGATTATGATGAATTTAAAACAGCCATCCTGAAGGCATATGAACTTAGACCAGAGGCTTATCGGTTGTTGTTCCGTGGTGCTCGGAAAAGGCCTGCTGACACCTATATGGCCTACGCTAGGTATCTGGAGGAGAGGTTAGACGAGTGGTTGCTGAGTGAGAGCGCCACTTCGTATAACGAGGTGCGTGAACTGTTTTTGATGGAACATTTTACCAACATGGCTGACAAGGAAATTGGTGTTAAAATTAGGGAGAAGAGATTTAAGACCGTGAAGGAAGCAGCGACGTGGGCTGATGACCAGGTGTTTGCCTTGCGGAGTATGGGGGTCAAGTATGCTAATTTTCAGTATTCCAGGGAGAGGACTGTGAGTGGCCCTGCCTGGGATAAATCTCCCGTGAATCAGTCCAAGGGAAGTTCAGAGGAGAAAAAGAATTCTGGGAGAAAGAGCCCTGTATCCAGTTCGAAGCTAGTTTGTTACTTTTGCAAACAGAGTGGGCACATCAAGCCTAACTGCCCTAAGTGGAAGGCCTCCCAAAATGCCAAACCAGTGGCACTAGTTATAGGTTCGAGTCAGGTGAACGAGAGGAGTTGGGAGAGTGGTAACGGTGAGGGAGAAGTCTGTGGAAAGCTGGAGTGCAGCCGGCTGTGCTCGCTGCCAGCTCAGGCTGAAAAAGTTACCCAACATGCTACGCCACCTCCGGATGAACTGTCTCAGAAATCGTCCCTAGACTGGTGTAAACCTTTTATATGTCACGGCACAGTGAAAATTCATAGGATCAGTTATCCAGTTACTGTGGCTCGTGATACCTGTGCACAACAGTCTGTGTGCAGAAACGTGACTGGAGGGCCTGTAAACTCAGGGAAGTATGTGCTGTGTAGAGGCATGAACTCAGATGAATACTATGATTATGTTCATGTGGAACTCGATTGCCCCATTGTTCAGGCTGCAGCTCAAGTAGCTGTTGCTGATGTAATGCCACTAGAGGGGGTTGATTTTCTGCTGGGGAACGACCTGGCTGGGGAGAAAGTATTTCCATCTCTTCCCCCACCAGTTGTTGTGGCAGAGAAGTGTTTTGACGCCCCAGAAATTGGTATTGAAGTTGATGCAGAAGTGGAAGCCATGTTCCCAGTCTGTGCAATTACAAGATCTATGGCACAGGTTGCAGCCCGGGAGGAAGAACTGGTGAAGTCACAGGTTCTTGGGGTCGACTGTGATGAGGCAGGGCCACCAATGGAGGAACCTAGTGAGCAGAGTGTTGCTGTAGTGGGTGAGGAGAGTGGGAATGCGTGCATGGGCGCCGCCCCACTTCCCACTCAGGACACTAGAGGTGGTGCTGAGTGTGTCTGTGTGGAGACTGAACCCAGCCCACCGACTGAATTAGAATTTCAGGACGCTGGGGTCGACTGCGGGGATGCAGGACCACCGTCAAACGCGCCTGAGGAACAGAGTGTCACTGTTGAGGGTAGAGGTGATGATGTCAGTGTGGAGTCTGACATTCCTCCCCCTGTCGAGTGTACTAGAGGTGGCGCTGAGATTGATCGCCCTTCGCAATCCAGTGCCCCGACCAGTCCCTTATCTCAGTCCTCAGTAGAGCTGGCGGGTGTTGGGCCAGCAGAATTGAGGGTGAAGCAACAGGAGGATGTAACATTAAAGCCCTTGTTTGCTCTAGTAGGGGAAGAAAGAAGTATGGAGTGTGGTAAGGAGGAGTTCCTGATTAAAGACAATGTTTTACATCGCCGATGGACGCCCACTGGCGCCACGGTGGATGGAGGAGTGGGTGAGTTAGTGCAGGTGGTGGTGCCTGTGCAGTATAGGGTGCCGTTCATACAGTTAGCACATGAGGGACCTTTAGCAGGTCACTTGGGAAACAGAAAAACAGTGCAGCGCTTAAGATATAATTTTTGGTGGCCAAGTATGCCGGGACAAGTTGCTGCGTACATCAAGAGCTGTCACACGTGTCAGATAGTGGGCAAGCCTAATCAAGTTCTTCCTGTGGCCCCTTTGACTCCCACTCCTGCAGTTGAACCTCCGTTTACCCGGGTAATCATTGATATCGTGGGCCCTTTACCTCCTACTTCTGCTGGAAACAAGTATTTGTTAACCATAATGGATGTTACAACGCGATACCCAGAGGCTATACCAATCAGAAGCATGCAGGCGAAGTCAGTAGTCAAGCAACTTATCCTGTTCTTTACTCATTTTGGCCTGCCCAAGGAGTTGCAGTCAGACCGTGGAGTGAATTTTACATCTAATTTGTTTAAGCAGACAATGACAGAGTTGGGCATCAAACACATTTTGTCCAGTGCCTACCATCCGCAGTCACAAGGTGCCCTGGAGAGGCATCATCAGACCTTAAAGACCATGCTGCGCACCTTCTGCTATGATAGTGGAAAGGATTGGGACCTAGCGGTACCCTTTGTTATGTTTGCAGTGAGAGAGGTACCAACTGAGTCGTTAGGGTTTTCACCCAATGAGTTAGTGTTTGGGCACAGAGTTCGTGGTCCTTTGGATGTGGTGCGAGAGGCCTGGAGTAACAACAAATCTGGCAACCAGGAATCCATGCTTGACTATGTCTGCCGCACTCGGGAGAGACTGCATTGCGCTTTAGAGCTTGCCCGTGACCATCTAATCGGGGCTCAAGCGAAAATGAAGGCTCATTATGATAAGAAGGTCAGAAGTCGTGAGTTTAAGCAAGGAGATGAAGTTTTGGCACTGCTGCCCATGCAAGGAAAACCTCTGGCAGCTAGATTCAGTGGTCCTTATATTGTGAAGAAGAAAGTTGGGGAACTTGACTATCTAATTGTTACCCCAGACAGGCGGAAGAGTACTCAGTTGTGCCACATTAATATGTTGAAGCCATACTACCGCCCAGTTGATTCTCATTGTGGGATGACTGCTGATGTCTCTCACCTGGGATGTGAAGGACGGGGAAGGGAGGACGTGGCATCAAGGGAACGTGCTGTGGAGGGAGCTGTTGGTGCCGGTGATGTGAGTGGTGGACCAGGGTTACAGCCACAGTTCCTGGAAGGTGACTTTGGAGTGGACGTTGAGGGAACCAGGGATAAGAGCGCTCCTGTAGTTTTGGTGGTTGGTAGTGAGTTGGAGGAGCAGGAGGAAGTGTTTAGTCGTGGTGAGATGTTACCAGCTGACCTATGGGAGGGCAATGGTTATGCAGCTCTGGTGGAGAAATTGCGACACCTTGATCCAGTAAAGCGAGGAGAGCTCTGCAACAGATTATGGAAACATCCGAAAGTTTTTGGAGATTCACCGGGATTGACAACTTGGGCTACTCATGACATTGATGTTGGGGATAGTAAGCCTGTAAAATTAGCTCCCTACCGCATCAACCCTATCAGACAGAAAGCTCTCGATAATGAGATCAAGTATATGTTGGACCATGGATTGATCAGGAGGAGTTTCAGTGAGTGGAGTTCACCAGTTACCTTGCAGCCGAAGCCAGATGGGAAGGTTAGGTTGTGTGTGGACTTCCGGAAGGTTAACTCACTGTCTAAGACCGATGCTTATCCCTTGCCTCGGGTCGATGACTCCGTGGACAAGGTGGGAAATGCCACTTATATCACCAAGCTTGACTTAGTAAAAGGATACTGGCAGGTCCCGCTGACGGAACGGGCTAAACAAGTGGCTAGCTTTGTTGTCAGTGGTGCAGTATATCAGTGCCAGGTGATGCCTTATGGATTGAAGAATGCTCCAGCCACTTTCCAGAGGCTTATGGATAAAGTGGTGGATGGCATACCTAATTGTGTCGTTTACATCGATGATGTCATTGTGTATGACACCAAGTGGGAGGAGCACCTTGATCATGTGGAAATGCTCATTAAGTGGTTGGAGGAAGCTGGCTTAGTAGTCAACTTAGACAAGTGCGAGTTCGTACGTGCTAAGGTCCAGTACCTTGGATTTGTTGTAGGACATGGGCAAGTGGCTCCACCTCGGGCTAAGGTGGATGCCATTTCCAACTTTGCAGCACCCCAGTGTCGCCGTGCCCTCCAGCGATTTTTGGGCATGATCGGCTATTACAGACGATTTATTGGGAATTACTCCACAGTGCTTGCCCCTCTTACTGACTTATTGCGCAAGGATAAGAAGTGGCAGTGGACAGCCGAGTGTGAGCAAGCTTTTACTACTGTTAAGTCTCTGCTGTGCCACCACCCTATATTGCTTGCACCAGATTTTGACAGATCTTTTGTGCTGGCAGTTGATGCTAGCCGAGTAGGGGTAGGAGCAGTGTTGATGCAGCCGGATGAAGGCCAGGTTGAACATCCCATATCATACTTCTCAAAGAAGTTTAATAGAGCCCAGAAGAACTACTCTGTCATAGAGCAGGAGTTATTAGCGATTATCCTGGCCCTGCAACACTTTGCTGTCTACCTGCCCCCTTTTGGCCCTGTGATCAAGATTTATTCAGACCATCATCCCCTGCAGTTTTTGAACAAGTTTAAATTCAAGAACCAGCGTTTGACCCGCTGGAGTTTGCTTTTGCAGGAGTACAATTTAGAAGTTAGGCATATTAAGGGGATTGATAACGTAATTGCTGCTTGTTTATCCAGGGAGGGGTCAGGGTCTTGATTCGAAAATTTTGATCCAGGGCTCAAAATTTTCCCTTGGGGAAGGGCGTGTTACGCTGTCCGCCTTTCCGTTCCCACGGGTGTATCCGTTACAGCTGGGCTAGGGGATTATGCAGTATGTATCCGTGTCATTCGCCGAGTTTAAATTAGCGAGTGTTACAAGTTCTTTTGTTTCTTTCGTTCCCGCCACTGAGGGCAATTTTATTTCATGCCATGCTGAGTATGCATTTGATTATTTTGATTGTCTTATGTGAGCTACCAGTATATTTAATGATGTTTTGCTTGCATTGGAAGTACCAATTCATTGTAGAGAGAGAGAGGGGCACGAATATAAGTTCTTATTAATTAATTTGATTCATGCGTTCGCGCTTGGCCGTGCACGAGCCTTGATCAGAGCCAGTCTCTTCCCAGCTAGCTTCCGTATCGTGCGTGTGTGCACACTCTCTCTCTCCCCAGTCATTTTTATGCCGAGCTGGCGTTTTCATTTAAGTTTATTTTTATTCTTTTGTTGCTGACTGAGGGAAGTAGTTATTTTGTTTTTGTAACCGTGTTGTCTTTGGAGGGCCAGTTTGGCTCACCGTGGTCTTCTCGCTGCCTTTGTTAACGTTCCCCAACACACGTACATACACACACACACCCCTAACCCCTACACAGTTAATCCCATCTCTTTGCTCAAGGCTAGTGAGAACCATCGTGAGCTACTAACTGCATTCCCCCTTGGACACGGGTTAAGTAGAAAGTCGTCACCACCGGAAGTAAGTGGGAGGTGTTCCTGTAGGCTGTCTCGGGCGGTATTACTTCCGGTAGTGACGATAGTAGGCTAGATCTATAGGTAGGCTGTTCCGTTTTATTACCAAAGTACAGAGTGTTGCGTTCTTAAATAAGTACTTTTCCGTTGCGCAGTTTTTCTCTAGTTTGCGGAGTGTCAGTGCCGGGGTCTGTGTTATTTTTGCAACGCAGTGGAGGCCGATCATCTAAGGCTGACTTGTTGTCTTTTTGTAATAGCCCCGGGCTGGCGCAAACCGTAACAATATATATATATATATATATATATATATATATATATAAAGTGAGAAAATAAATATAACTTCAAGGAAAACAACTAAAAAGCAGGTTCAGAATAATAGCACTGGATTAAGGAAAACAACGAAATACATTGAAACATATATGTACGGAATGACGAATCTCAGAAAAAGGACCAAGGAAAAGGCAAAGTAAACTAACCGAGGAAGCTACAAAACAGAAAAGACGAAAAATAAAGATCGCAGAAAACAGACAATCCTGGTAAAAGGCCACAGAAAGTACGTTGAGACAAAGTTGACTAAACTTGGGTGCCAGATAAGATGAGGGGGGAAATTTGGGCAGAATACGGTGCGCGAGGATGGTGGTGGGGTGTCTGAGGGTTGCGGATGGGGGTAGGACTTAAGGCATTTGGAGGGGTTGAGGGATTTATTCGCTCACATAAACACGGTGGCATGAAATCTGATATTGGCCGAATACACCCGGTTGAGGAAATGGATAAAAAATGGTGTGTATCTACAAACAAGAGATTCCAAGTCATGGTGTAAAACTGAATCCAAACTATTCGAAATATTGGAAAGGGATCGGGAGTAATTTACTGGCTTGGCTTCATAATGAGATAGAACACACACACACACACACACACACACACACACATACAGCAAAGAGGATCACAATACTGACGCAAGCATGCACCGAGATCATGTTGGTTATAGTTTAGCGGTTTGCCATTAAAGAAAAAAACAAAACAAAAATAGAAAATAACTTGCATGGTGGAGCCAAATCCGCTATCCATGGTATTTCAGAGGAATATCTATACCTATGTATCTATCTGTCAATCTTTCTTTATCGATCCACCCATCTAAAGTTATACTCGTGTGTGTGTATATATATATATATATATATATATATATATATATATATATATATATATATATATATACGGTGCAACTGTATGTGTGTGTGTGTGTGTAATTCACCGGGTCGGTCAGGATCACTTGATGGTCGTGATTGTCAGCTTTTACCCTCCCGGAAGGGAGCTGAGAGCTCATATAGTCCGATCTAAGGGCAAGGCTGTGACCTTCACACACGCACACACCCGTCCCCTTGCTCAAGGGAGACAGTAACCACCCACTTCGTCAGTGAAACTTTTCGCAACCTGAGCGAGGCGCGAACTCCCGTCCACCAGTTGGCATGCGGGAACGTTACCACTGCACCAGCGAGTGGTGTGTGTGTGTGTGTGTGTGTGTGTGTGTGTGTGTGTGTGTGTGAGTGTGTGTGTGTGTGTGTGTGTGTGTGTGTGTGTGTGAGTGCGTGTGTGTGTGTGTGTGTGTGTGTGTGTGTGTGTGTGTGTGTGTGTGTGTGTGTGTGTGTGTGTGTGTGTGAAGTCCAGTGGCGACGACACAGGTGTGAGAGGCGCGAACACTTGGGTCAGCCTGATCTCTCCTTCATGAATTTCTTTACCCATGATTCAGGTTTCTACATCCAAATGATTTCTTTGACATTTTTATGTGTACAGTACATAGACAGATAGTTAGATAGATAGATAAATAAATAAACAGAGAATTGAAATAGGCAAATACAAATATACATACTGAAAAGATAGGACAAATATGCCATTTCCAGTGGAGTTCAGTTTGGTAGTAATGGTTTGTTGTTGTCATCGTTGATTAAGTCGCATCCAGTTGTGTCTCATACATACTGTATATACAGTACTCATAAATCTACAAAATCATATGATAGTACATGCTCTAACTCCCAACACTTCCACTTATGACATTGTATTCCCACCTATTCTATCCAAGTGCGTGCAAACATCTCGTAATTAAACCTATCTCTTTGCACCACTAGTATTCCTATAACTCCCAAAGATAGGTCAAAATCACACTAGCGTTTCCAATTCACTTTCTTCCCCCTCATACACTCAGACTTTATCTCTCTCTCACCATCCGTCCCTCTCTGCAACTACCCTCTCCTGCTAACACCTCGTCCATCGTCTTCTCCTTTCTCTACCGCCCATCCCACCTCCGGTTATTATTCCCTGGGTGGAAGATCCAGGATGGGGGGAATAACCAGATTACCTTTTTCTCTCCAGCCCCGACTCAGTGCTACTACGTCCCACCCCTTCACCTTCATTCATCTCGTCCTCCAACTCTCTCTCTCTCTCTCTCTCTCTCTCTCTCTCTCTCTTCATTTTCCCCGGTGGCAGATTAAGTAGGGGATGAACCCACTAATCAGGTTACACTCGCTCAGTGCCAGGATTCTCCAGGTAGTTAACTGGATAGATGGGATAATAAGCTCATTAATGGCGCCGTTATGTTAATGATTTGCGGGAGTAAAAACTTATCAGGCCGGGGCAAATTGCAGTACTTCTTACCCACCTCTAAACGTGTTTTAATGAGTGAGGTGGGCAGCTGAGTTTATATGTACTTATGATATATACTGAAGAAGTAGACAGATATTTACTATTTCAGATAGGTAACGAGTACGTATATATATATATATATATATATATATATATATATATATATATATATATATATATATATATATATATATATATATATATATATATATAGTGTATATTGAAGGAAAGGGCATAAGTTTGGGAAATGGTAGATGAGGGACTTCTGAACAAAAAATGTTTTATCATCATGAGTCCAAATATCAACTGTTACGAAGTTATAGTTACAGATGCCCTTATGGGGAAATAGATGGTCTCCGTCGTAATTCCCCCACAACGTCATCGGTATTAACAGCTACGTAAGGGTGAAGATGTCGGCCAATGTTTATATAGCATACTTGCACAAATGAGGACCGTGGGCCTCATACCTGCGTAGAATTGACAAGGACTAAACTGTCCGGCGTCTCACATGTCATCTATAAGAATGGTTCGATAAAAAATTACTACAGAACTAGCCACAACACCTCCCTCACCCGTCAGCACCTCGAAAAACGTACTGAAATAATTGATCGCGAAAAAGAAACTTCGTAGGCTCATGTTTCTCGAAGCACTTTACATTTCCGAACTGTAACCTGCAGTTTACGCACAAGTAGTGGATTTATAAATCCTTCCAACATGGAAAAGATCACAAACATCGGCGGGCTAACTCATTTCACCAATGAGATAGCCATACATCTTCCATTACACATTCCTGGCCGACCAATCACGTGCTATACTCATTTCAAAGCCAAAGGTGGCTGTTGTGTATATATACGGAACAACTTATCTTGCTCTCATGTTCCTGAACTCGATTCTTCTGAATTCTCTACACTCTGGCTTCGGCTTTCCTGTTATTCTCTGACTAAATATATCTGTGCTGTTTACTTATCTCCTAATTCTACTGACTATCAAAAATTCTTTGACTATCTTACTTCTACGATGGAACACATTCTATTTCTCCTTTCTCTGTAATCTCCATTCTTGGAGATTTCAATGTTCACCACCACCTTTGGCTCTCCTCTCCTTTCACTGATCCACCTGGTGAACAAGCCTACACCTTTTCTATCCTTAATGACCTAGAGCAGCTTGTACAGCACCCTACCCGTATCCCTGACCGTTGGAGAGAGCTCCAACATACTTGATCTCTTCCTTACAACTAATCCTTCTGCTTACACTGTTAATCTTTTCTCTCCGTTGAGCTCCTCCGATCATAACCTTATCACCTTAACCTGTCCTATCGCTCCGTTACGGCCTGAGGACCCTCCAAAAAAACATCGTCTCTGGCACTTTGGAGCTGCAGATTGGGAGGCCCTCAGGCAGTACTTCTTTTATTTTCCCTGGAATGATTATTGCTTCCATGGCAGGAAGCCATCTGGGTGTGCTTCGCGCATTACGGAGGTTATTCTCTCGAGCATGGAAGCATATATTCCTTTCTCATATCCTTTGACTAATGCACGAAGGCCTTGGTTTAATCACGCTTGTTCTAATGCTATCCGCAACAAGGAGAGGGCCTATAAAAGGTACCGGAGCCAACCCACCCCTGAATCACATATTTTATACATTTCTTCCCGGAATCGTTCTAAGTCTGTTCTTCGCTCATCTAAAAATAATTTCATCCGTACAAAATGCTCTCAGCTCTCTAACTCGAACTCTTCCCGCTCCTTCTGGCACCTTGCCAAAAACCTTTCTAACAACTTTACCTCATCATCCTTTCCTCCTCTTTTCTACTCTGATGGCTCTGTAGCTATTTCTTCTACTGATAAAGCAGATCTCTTCGCTCAGACTTTCTCCTCCAATTCCACCTTGGACGATTCCGGTGCTGTTCCTTCATCACATCCCCCCCTCTGACTTCCTCATGGCTAACATTAAAATTTCTTCAGCTGATGTATTTTCTGCCATTGCTGGCCTCAGTACTAATTAAGCATATGGGCCTGATGGAGTCCCTCCTGTTGTTCTCAAGAACTGTACTTCTGTGCTTACATCCTGCCTAGGCAAACTCTTTCGCCTTTGTCTGTCAACTTGTACCTTTCCTTCTTGCTGGAAGTTTGCTCTCATTCAGCCAGTCCCAAAGAAGAGTGACCATTCTCAACCCTCTAACTATTGTCCAATTGCTTTAACATCCTGTATCTGAAAAGTTTTTGAGTCTATTCTTAATAGAAAAATTTTAAAGCATCTTTCCTATCACAACCTTCTTTCTGATCGTCAGTATGGGTTCCGTCAGGGACACTCCACAGGCGATCTTCTCATCTACCTTTCAGACTCCTGGTCATCCTCCTTTCGGGACTTTGGCGAAAGCTTTGCCATTCCACTTGACATCTCAAAGGCTTTCGATTGAGTCTGGCATTAATCTTTAATTTCCAAACTGCCCTCTTACGGTTTCTATCCTTCTATCTGTGCCTTCATCTCTAGTTTCCTTTCTGGTCGTTCTATAGCCGCTGTTGTAGACGGCTATCGTTCTTCTCCTAGATCTATTAACAGTGGTGTTCCTCAGGGCTCTGTCCTATCACCAACTCTCTTCCTTTTATTCATCAATGACCTTCTAAGCTGTACATCTAACCCTATCCACTCATACACTGATGACTCCACCCTTCACCTTTCCATTCGGTTCCCACAACGTCCATCTCAGCAGTTACTTCAACAGGCAAGGGATGAGGCTATGGCACACCTAATGTCTGACTTGGCTCGTATCTCTGACTGGGGTAAAAATAATATGGTTGTTTTTAATGCATCAAAGACTCAGTTTTTGCACCTATCAACCCGACAAAATCTTCCACAGTTATACCCACTTATGTTTAATAATACTCAACTTAATCCTGCAACATCGTTGAACATGCTTGGGGTTCATTTGCTCGGGACTTGTCTTGGAAAGATCATATTACATCTCTTGTAAAATCTGCTTCCAAGCGATTGGGTATGCTAAGCCGACTCCGTTCCTTCTTTGCCCCTGCACAATTGTTGACTCTATACAGGGGTTTTATCCACCCCTGTGTGGAGTACAACTATTATGTGTGGGGAGGCTCCTCACATGCAGCTCTTCTCAGTAGGGTGGAGTCAAAGGCTTTTCGTCTCATTAACTCTCCTCCTCTTACTGACTCCCTTCAACCTCTGTCTCTTCGCCGCACTGTTGTATCTTTATCTCTTTTCTATCTCTACTTCAATGGTCACTGTTCCTCTAAACTGTCTGCATGCATTCCTCCACTTCTACAAGGGGCGCGTAGCACCCGTCTAGCAGCAAACTCTTAGCCCTTTTCTGTCCAACTCTCTAATGCAAGAGTTAACCGTTACTCCCAGTCCTTCAATTATGCAACAGGTCAGCTCTGGAACTGTCTCCCTCTGTCTGTATTTCCTGCTTCCTATGATCTCCAGTCTTTCAAACGCAGTGTGTCCAGGCATCTCAAAATGAATGGATCTTGAATTTGGCTCTCTCTTGAATTTTCTTTTTCTCTTGGAAGGAATAGTTTTGCGGGCTCATTGCCTTTGGTTCCTTCTTCCTCACATAAAAAAAAAAAGGCACACCTCTGTATAATGAGGTCTCGCTCCACCTGCAGTCAGACTGTTCTGAAGTTGTTCCGAGGAAGCAACGAAACTTTACCAAATCCAACAAAATTTGGACAGCTTCTTATAAGTCTGAATGAAAATCAACGTAGCTTTGCCCGACGCACCGAGAACACTGAGCAGAAAGTAAACTATGCAGAAACGGCAGTTGCATTCAACCTCGTTTACATACAATGTATACATGTTTATCTACCTATATACATATATATACGGTACGTGTGTGTGTGTTTATATATATATATATATATATATATATATATATATATATATATATATATATATATATATATATAGATAGATAGATAGATAGATAGATAGAGATAGACAGATATGAAGTGGACTGCTTAGTTCTATTTCCTTTTAACAGCACACACGGGAGGACGATTTATATATATTTTAATATACACTGAGGAGGAGTGCTTTGTTAGCGTTAATCCATTTTCAGCTGGATAGAGACGAGATAGATTTATATATACTTCTTACCCAATAGAACTGTTATAGCATATCTTTTTTCCACAGCCATTATAATTAAGATGACGCTGTTCCTATTAATCTCGCTCTTAACTAACGTTTTTATTTAGAATATATTAACGAAAGTTGAACGCTTTCACTATGAAAAAGTGTGAGTGGGAAGGAAAGGAGCACAATAGGTAAGAGGCGGAATGAGGTGGGTGAGAGGAGGGGATAAAGCGAGGGTGACCGAGTAGGATGAGAGGAAGGATGAGTGTAATGAGGAGAGTGAATGGCATGACAGAGTGAAGAGGGGGAGAAGAAAGGGAGTGGGGTGAGTGGGATGAAAGGGACTGTGCTAGGCAGATTGTGAAAGAGAGAGTAGTCTGAGTGGGGTGAATGGGGTGATATAGAGGGGGGGGGGGCATGGGCGAGAGGCAGAATGAACAAGGTGAGCGGGAGGGTGAGTGAGGCAACAGAGAGGATGACCTTGGAGCTATCAAGAGAGAGAGAGAGAGAGAGAGAGAGAGAGATGAAGGGTCTGGCAGGGTTGATGGGATGAGGTTCTTCATACTGTGGTCAAGGGTCGCTGATGTTAATTAATACCAGGTGGGGTCAAGGGCCCGGGTAACACATATGAACACATTCTTCCATGCACACAGTTACATGCATACCCAGAAGAGTTTCAGGAGCACAACTACACAGTCATGCACACACACATGGCTATATATGCCTATTCGTTTACACACACAAACACACACACACACACACACACACACACACACACACACACACGGCATCTCCTTGAGAACGTCAGGGAAGACCGGCAGAAAACACAAAACTTGGGTCATAACCCCGCTGTCGCCAATAACAGCGGCGCCAGCATTCCAATAGAGCCTTGATTTGGGTATTTCCACCCGATATGGGGAACTAAGTGGTGTCTGACGGTGCCGATACATGCTGGGTATTGGTACGCTCTGCCGCTGCAGTGAGGTCCGTGAACAAGGAGGAGAGTTCCTGGGTTAGTATACAGTAGTTTGTAGGTTTGCTTCAGGTAGTTTACTTCAATTCAGTCGATAGTATGAAGCAAATGGCTTTCAATAACTGCTGACATCGTCAATGATTATGTTCTGAATCAGACAGGTTTCTTATACTGTAAGGTAAAGAAAAGCAGTGTTTCTTTCAGGGGGGGTAAACCGATCAGAGTTAACTGTTGTAACTGTACACTAAGATATCTTTTTCTTTGTGGAGCCATCCATCCCAGGAGTATTATCGCCATTTGTCAATTATATTTTCCTCTGATATATCGGATCCGGATGTCTTCCAGAATGATGAATATCACTGACACTTGTCTTCTCTGCAGCCAGCTTCACTTCTGTAGTTGGTTAGTTTCTCTTGTAAAGAGCGACGATGTTGATAAAGCTTAGAGTTGTATTAGAAACATTATCTGAGTTTAGCAATACAGTATTTGGAGGAATATAATAGTCTTATCGGGTTCTCGTCCTATAAACCCTTGAACTAGGTTAACAAAGTCATTAAAATGTGAACAAGTCTGTGTGGGATAGTCAGTTTATCTACCAACAAGTAAGTAACTATCTATCTGTCTACCTAGCTATTCCTGACTAAATGAGTTTATTTCCCCCTCTCAAGACACTCCACTGTCCTTCACATAGGCTATTGTACCACCTTGAATTTCACACAAATATATATACACATTTGTGTTTATATATATTTATGTAGATAGATAAGTAGATAGATAGATAGATAGGACGGCAGATAGATAAACAGATACCTCTAACCTTCTCCACTAATTCCTTGATTGAGCCAGTCCATGCCGGGTTTTACATGTAAGTTTTAGTCTCATTTCCCCATCTCCTGCCTGGCCTTTTGCTGCCACGCTTTCAATCTCTTGGAATCCAGCCAGTCAGCCTCTTGCTCCATCGCTTAACCCTTATTCTTGCTGCATGACCTGCCCACTCCCCAGTTCTGTTCTTTTATAACTTCAGTAATGTCACTGACACCTCTCTCACCCAAGTTGATCTCATCCTGTTTTTCAGAGAAATTCCCAACACAAACTTTCCCATTGTTCTTTGAGAACGGATTAATTGGTTTTCCATTGATTTTGTCAGTTTCCAGGTCTCACAACCGTACGTCATTGCTGGCATTATACATTCGTTATATACTTTTCGCTTCATACATAATGGCAAGCTACTTTTCATGTTTATTTTATGTTTACCGAAAGCTTTCATCCAATTGTAATGTGCCTTTTTATTCCGTTTTCATGGTCTTTCATTATTTGTAGGATTGCACCAAGTAACTGCACTCTTCAGCTACTTCAAGAATTCCTTCATTTACTTTGGTGACGCTGTTTGGTGTATTTGAATCAAACATTAGTTTTACTCTGGTTCATTTTTAGTCCTACTCTGAGACTTTCTCTTATTAGGCCATTTAACATTTCCTGCAATGTCTCTGCTGTTTCTGAAATTAGGACGATGTCATCTGCAGATCTTAATGGTTCAAGTTTCTTCCATCAATGTTTACTCTTCTGTTCTCCCAATCTAGCTTTCTGGATGTGTTTTCAAGTCTTGCTGTAAATAAGTTTGGTGAAACTGTATCTCCCTGATGCACGCCTTTCATAATCATAATTTTTTTTGAGTCTTCATGTAAATTAACAGTAGCAGTTCCCTCTTCTATGTGATTTCGAGCAGTTTTAAAATGTTCTCGTTTACCCCTTGTTCCCGCAATGAACTTATAACTGCTGTGTCCTCCACTGAGTCGAAGGCCTTTTCGTACTGGGAATCGACAAAATCTAAGCACAGTGGTTTATTATATTCTTTTGTTTTCTCACTTAGCTGATTCATTGCGTGTAGAGCATCAGTAGTCGAATACCCTCTTTGGAATCCTGTCTGTTCACGAGGTTGGATTTCATTCAGATCTGATATTCTGTTTGCAAGGAGTTTAGTGAAGAGTTTGTAAGTAACTGATAATAAGCTAATGGGTCGATTATTACTAAAATATTTTGAGTCGCCTTTCTTTTAAAGTGAAACACTTATTGCATTACACCATGTTTTAGGAATTTTCTTTATCTTATTACATTGAGAAAACAAGTGGGAGAGCCTGTTTTGAACTTCTGCATCCAACAGTAAAGCTGCTACTATTCAATCTTCTGATGTCTTCCCTGATTTCATACTTTTGACGGAAATGTTTATTTCATCTTGTGTCAATTGAAAAGTCAGTTATCAGTACTGTTGTCTTTTTTGCCCACAGTTCTTTGTAAAATTCCTCAACTCTCTTCACCATCCTGCCTCTGTATTAAATGACTTCACCATTTGTGTCTTTAAGCGATATGATTTGTTGCTTTCCTGGTGCCATTGTGCTTTGGACCGGTTTCAGACTTTTTCCTTTTCGGAAATCTATTTATCTACGAGTATCAATCTATTTCTCTATAGATAAATAGACAGATAGATATAGTCTCCGCATACTTCATCGTATTCAGCATTTTGAAACCCTGAATTATGAGAAAGGAAAAGGTGTGGCCCATTGTTCTGTTGAGCAATATCCTGCTCGGTGTGTGGCCATGTTCCCAACACTACTTACCCCATTTACAGCAGTGGGAATACGAATGATTATGATGATGATGATGATGATGATGATGATACTCTGGTGAGAAGCGTAATGATGATGATACATGAGACGTCAGGAATATTTAATAATCACCATCAAATCCATAAAGAACCAATGTGTGTAATTTTTCACCAGCCATAAAACCCCACATACCTTGCTACTCACAACCAAAAACACAAAAATGGGAGGTATGGAAGAGAAAGCTGTAGCCATCTTTCCTCAGAGAAAGAAATCCAACCCTCGATGTACAGCATTCTAGGAACTGCACTCATTTTCTTGTGAACTACTTTTTGAGGATATTTTCTTACCCGAGGAGCCAAAAATGTGCAGGTCTTCTGTGGGTGGCGTGCGTCCTGTGCAGCAGAGATCTTTAGTCTATTTATCCCCTGCAATTACCACTTTTTCTTTTTCTGCCCAGGGAATCAGAGAAATCTTTAGTCCTGGAGCTACAAATGGAGGGTGAGACACACACACACACACACACACACACACACACGAGAGGGAGAGAGAGAGAGAGAGAGAGAGAGAGAGAGAGAGAAACTGAAAGAGAGAAAATACAAAAACATTAATGGAAACCGGAAAGAGTGAGGAGCAAGGCTTAAAAACATGTAATGGAAAAGACACAGAAAAAGACAGGGGGAGGGGGAAGGGAGAAAAGAGAAAAACAGAGAAAAGATGAAGATCAAGGAACAGAAATGAAAGAGCGAGGATAATGAAGAGGAAGTGGAAAGGTCGGGGAGATGGAGGGAAGAGAGGACGAGAATGATGGTAGTCATGTGGCGGCAACGACGATGATGATGGTGACGATAAGACTGCTGCTTCTATTGATGATGATGATGACGATGATGATGATGATGATAAGGAGGAGGAGAAGGAGGAGGAGTAGAGAGGAGAAGGATGGAAGATGGAGGAGGAGGGGGGAGGATGGAGGAGGAAGAGGAAGAGAGAGGAGGAAGATGTGAGAGAAAGAGGGGGAGGGAGAAGAAGGAGGAAGAAGAGGAGGGAAGAAGGAGGAGGGAGAAGGAGGGATGATGGAGGTGAAAGGGGGATGATGGAGAAGGAGGAGGAGGAGGAGGAGGAGGGGGAGGAGGAGGAGCAGGAGGACGAGGAGGAGAGGCGAGGAAGAAACCGAAGGAGAAAGAGGAGGCTTAAGACAAAGAATAAAATGAAAAACACGAGGAGGAAGAGGAAAAAGAAAGTTGGGGGGACAAGGGTGTTGGAGAGAAGAAGCATGAAAAGAATATAAGACGTAGAGGAGAGAAGCAAGGAGAAATAGAGGCAGGGAAGAATATGAATAAAAGAGAAGAGTGAAACAGAAACACTGAAGAAAGGCAAGCAATGACAGAGGAAGAGAAAACGGAAGTAGAGAATGAGAACAAAGACGAAAACGAGAGAGAGAGAGAGAGAGAGAGAGAGAGAGAGACAGACAGACAGACAGACAGAAAGAGAGAGAGAGAGAGAGAGAGAGAGAGAGAGAGAGAGAGATTACACTGAAACAGTTGAACTAAAAAAAAAAAAAAAACTCTAACAAGAAGCAAAATGAAGGTAACCGAAAGTTTCACAAAAAGAGAACTGAAGAAACTTAGAGGAATGAAGTCTGAAGGCAAGCAATCGGAAGTTTGGTTTACGATTTAGGAAGTGAAATGCACAGAAATGCTGGAAATAGTACAAGAATCTTCCTCTGATTTTACAGTGGTATATCATGGTCGGAAACTCAGCTCAGGATTGAAGATTGGTGGACACAGTGATCCTCAGCATTAAAAGTAATAAGGGCTTTGAGATTAACAGGCGGCGTCCCGTCGACGTGAATTAACGTCCACACGTTTGTCACTGCCAATCCTGTCAACGTACATAAACGCGAATCAATTGCAAGGTTCCTAATTTGCACAATTTTCAATTTTCGTGAGTGATTTTTGGTATGTATACACGGGACACCTTCCTCTACAAGATGCCAGGCAGGGACAATGCCTTACCCAGCATGACCTCCCCCCCCCCTGCATGCCATTCACCTGTTATCAGTGACCTGGCCAGTAAAGCCATGTCATGCCACGGTACGAAATTCAGGGCCAGAGTGATTCCCCAATCAATGACAATGTGGAGGACAAACTTTACATAACATTAGAGGAAGAAACAGTCAGAAATGATGATCAGGTAATGTGGCAAAAAAAGGTCAGGTATGGTGATGAGTTAGTGATTTAAACAATGCTCATAATGCCTATATTACTGTTTGAAAACCAATATACTCTCGTACTACATATAAATTTGTACCAAGTAAATAAATAAATACCGTTTGAGTGGTGTGAAATAGTTACCCTCCCATAGAACTCGTTTTCTTTGGTGCCAGCCTGTTAGAAAACCCAGTAAGGTAAGGAGGTACTGGTACCTGGATCGAGTATTTTAAACCTCAGGTGAGCGATTTCTCTATGAATTTTTGATGCTTCTCACCAAAAGCAGAGGTTTGAGCCAAAAAAAAAAAATCCAAAAATGGTCAGGATTAGGGGGAGTCAGTGGTGGAAAAGTGGTCGGGATGGGGCGGGTTAAGGAAGAGTGATAAGACACGAGGTATGATGGTCTAACCACTGATGTTTTTAAGGTTTCAGGTGGCTTCATATAAATGAACGAATAAAATTCATCACTATATTTAGAACTGAAAGTTGTATCCAGATCAGTGAAAGACGTGTCTGTTCTTCTGCTTCCCAGAAAAGTTCCCATAAAAAGCCTAAAGAACTACCAGCCAATTAGACTTCTTCCTGTTGTGTACAAACTTTTCAGAAAACTCTTATCAAATCAAATAAGGCAAGCCCTACATTACAGTAGCTGCACACCTGCCAAGAAAACAGGCCGGATTTGTGGTGGTTTTTGTTATGAACTCGTCATGCTTGTTATTTTAAATAGTAGTGGGGAAAGCGTTGAAGCTCGGGCCACAACATTTATTAAGAAAAACCATTTTGTTTACCTGAAACAACTGCAGTGGTAGGAGCAATTCAAAGAAAAGAAAAAGATACATATATTAAAGCAGTAGAGAATATTTGCCGAGAAGCCATCATCATCATCATAAATTTCAACAGGAATGCCAGAAGATACCATTTTCAAAATGCTCTGCCCAAGAAACATTTCACCGAGTTGTCAACTCTATGCCCACGGAACATTTTCAAAAATTTAGACTGGCAAGGCAAAGAAATTATGCTAACAGCAAAGTTAAGCAATTGAACAGTCTTAGATTTCCAGACGACTTATTTATATTTACCGAATCAGAAGAGGAACTACTGGAAAGGATACCTGATCTGAACAGAGAGGGCCTAAAAGTAGGCAAACAATGAATATGAAGAAGTGGGAAGTTATGCTTAAACATACATATTCATTCACTTTCAGTAAAAGCAGAATATGAGGTATCAGAATGCATTGAACATTACATGTACCTGCATCAAGAATTTCAGATAGGGTCGACCCATGACAATGATATCAAACAAAACACAGGAATGAGACGAATGACTTTTAAAAAACTAAGTAAGTGTATGAATGACAAACAACTGTCATTATATATTTTTAAAAAATTATATATATTTAGTTTGTCCTTCCAATCCAAACTTATGAATTGGAAAGGTGCAGTTTAACCCACGGCATCCCGTCGACTTGAATTAACGTCCACACGTTTTGTCACTGCCAATCCCGTAGACATACATAAACGTGAATCCATTGCAAGGTTCCTAATTTGCACAATTTTCATTTTTCGCGAGTGATTTCTGGTACATATACACGGGACACCTTCCTCTACAAGATGCCAGGCAGGGACAATGCCTTACCCAGGATGACCTCCTCCCCCCCCTGCATGCATGCCATTGCCTCAGCAATTCACCTGTTATCAGTGACCTGGCCAGTAAAGCCATGTCATGCCACGGTACGAAATTCAGGGCCAGAGTGATTCCCCAATCAATGACAATGTGGAGGACAAACTTTACATAGCATTAGAGGAAGAAACAGTCAGAAATGATGATCAGGTAATATGGCAAAAAAAGGTCAGGTATGGTGATGAGTTAGTGAGTGAAACAATGCTTATAATGCCTATATTACTGTTTGAAAACCAATATACTCTCGTACTACATATAAATTCGTACCAAGTAAATAAATAAATACCGTTTATGAGTGGTGTGAAATAGTTACCCTTTCATAGAAACTCGTTTTCTTTGGTGCCAGCCTGTTAGAAAACCCAGTAAGGTAAGGAGGTACTGGTACCTGGATCGAGTATTTTAAACCTCAGGTGAGCGATTTCTCTATGAATTTTCGATGTTTCTCACCAAAAGCGGAGGTTTAAGCCAAAAAAAAAAAATCCAAAAATGGTCGGGATTGGGGGGAGTCAGTGGTGGAAAAGTGGTCAGGATGGGGCGGGTTAAGAATAACCTCTAAATGTAAGTGAAGGAGTATTCAGAGAGGAATGGATAGAATTACCTTTCACTTGGAGGAATAAAGGTAGAACATCCTGGATAAGAAAGCATATTGAAATATTGTATATAATCACTCATGTCAAACTACATAAATGAATGTGGGCAGTTCACGTACGTCGCACAAGAGATAACAAATAGACAACCGGGGTAACTGAGTTGCAACCCACAGATGATGTGAAAGAGGCAGAGGACAAGATGGCGGGATGAGATGCTGAGAAGGGACTGAAGTGAGCAGACAAACAAACAATCAACAGGTATGTGCCGAGAAGGATTGAAGAAGCCTCTCTATCCTACAGTGGACTGGCTCAGGTTGAAATTATAAAAAATAACTAATAATAACAAACGTATTACTACTACTACTAATACTAATAATAATAATAATAATAATGATAATAATAATAATAAAAATAGTTGTAATAATAATAATAATAATAATAATAATTATTATTATTATTATTATTATTATGTAGTGGTAGGTGGGGCGCTCACCATCCACTCACTCGATGTAGTACTGCTCTCAAATGACTGCCCTTTCCTTTCTTCCTTCCTTCCTTCCTTCCTTCCTCTTCTCTTTTTCTTTCATTCATTCTTTCCTCCTCCTTCTGTTACTGGTTGACCCTAACTGAATGACAGTCAGATGGTATCCTGTACACCAGGAAACCATTTAGGCCTACTACGCTGGGTGTTAACCATAAAACCAAAATATGGCGCATGGTGGTTTAGTGGGTAATTAAAGCGCTCCAGTTGGACTGAGCATGGGTAGGTTTAGATCGAAGGGGTGGTTGGGGTTTACTCCTCACGTAATGCCACTCAGGGATGAGTGAGGCTGGTCACTTTCGTCTTAAATGTCAGGACCAACTTCCTTAGCCCCGAACTCCTACTCTTCTTATGGAGCAATGCAGGATTACATACTGCTGAATTATTATTATTATTATTATTATTATTATTATTATTATTAAGGCAACCCTTTGCGGGATTAGGACGTCGGGCTATATATAGATAGATAGATAGATTATTATTATTATTATTATAATGATAGTGATGTTGATGATGATGATAGTGATAATGATGATGATGATGATTGTGATGATGATAGTGATGATGATAGTGATGATGATCATGATGATGATAGTGATGATCATGGTGATAGTGATGATGATCATGATGATAGTGATGATGATCATGATGATGATACTGATGATGATGATGATGATGATGATGATAGTGATGATGATGATGATGATAGTGATGATGATGATAGTGATGATGATGATGATGATGATAATAGTGATGATGATGATGATATAGTGATGATGATGATGATGATAGTGATGATCATGATGATGCAAGTGATGATGATGATGATGACAGTGATGATGATGATGATGATGATAGTAATTATGATGATGATGACGAGAGTGGTGATGACAGTGAGGATGATGATGATGATGACAGTGACGATGATGATGATGACAGTGAGGATGATGAAGATGATGACAGTGATGATGATGATGATGACGATGATTACAGTGATGATGATGATAGTGATGATGATGAGGAGGACGATGATAGTGAAGATGATGATGATGATGATGATGATAGTGATGATGACGATGATGATGATAGTGATGATGATACTGATAATCATAGTGATGATGATAGTGATGATGATGATGATGATGGTGATGATGATGATGATGAGTGATGATGATGATGATAGTGATGATGATGATGATGATGATGATAGTGATGATGATACTGATGATCATAGTGATGATGATGATAGTGATGATAATAGTGATGATGATGATACTGATGATGATGATGATGATGATAGTGATGATGATGAGTGATGATGATGATAGTGATGATAATAATGAAAGTAGTGATGATGCTGATAGTGATGATGATGATGATGATGCTGATAGTGATGATGATGATGATGATGATGATAGTGGTGATGATGATGATGATGATAGTGGTGATGATGATAGTGATGATGATGACAATGATAGTGATGATGATGATAGTGATGACATGATGATGATGATGATGATGATGATGATAGTGATGACGATGATGATGATGACAGTGATCATGATGATAGTGACGATGATGATAGTGATGATGATTCTGATAGTGATGATGATGATGCTCATAGTGATCATGATGATGATGATAATGATAGTGATCATGATACTAATGACATGATGATGATGATGATGATGATGATAGTGATGACGATGATGATGATGATGATAGCGATGATGAGTGATGATGATAGTGATGATAATGATGATAGTGATCATGATGATGATAGTGATGATAGTGATGATGCCGATAGTGATGATGAATGTGATGATGATAGTGATGATGATAGTGATGATGATGAAAGTGATGATGATGATGTCAGAGATGATGATGAGTGATGATGATAGTGATGATGCTGGTAGTGATGATGATGATAGGGATGATGATAGTGATGATGGTGATGATAGTGATGATGATAGTCATGATGATGATGATAGTGATGATGATAGTGATGATGATAATGATAGTGATGATAATGATGATGACGATGATAGTAATGATTATGGAGATAGTGAATAGATGATGATGATAGTGATGATAATGATAGTGATGATGATGATGATGATAGTGATGATGATGATGATAGTGATGATGATGATATGATGATGATGATGATAGTGATCATAATGATGAGTGATGATAGTGATGATAATGATTATAGTGATCATGATGTTGATGACAGTGATGCTAAAAGTGATGATGATAGTGATGATGATGATGTTAGAGATAATGACAGTGATGATGATGGTAGTGATGATGATGATAGTGATGGTGATGATGATAGTGATGATGACGATAGTGATCATGATGACAGTGATGAAGTGATGATGATAGTGATGATGATGATAGTGATGATGATAGTAGTAATAGTAATGAAGATGATGATAGTGATGATGATGATGATAGTGATGATGATAGTGATGATGTTAGTGAAGACGATGATGATAGTGATGATGATGATGATGATAGTGATGACGATGATGATGATAGTGCTGCTGATGATGATCATGAGTGATGATGATGATGATGATGATCGTGATGATGATGATGATGATCGTGATGATGTTGATAGTAATGATGATGATGATAGTGATGATGATAATGATGATGATGATAGTGATGATAATGTTGATAGTTATGATGATGATGATAGCGATGATGATGATGATGATAGTGAAGATGATGGTGATGATGATGATGATCATAGTGATTATGATGATGATGGTTATAGTGATGATGATGATGATAATGATAGTGATGATGATGATGATAGTGATGATGATGAGTAATGATGATGATGATGATGACGATGAGGATGATGATAGTGATGACGATGATGATAGTGATGATGATGATGAGAGTGATGATGATGATGATGATCATAGTGATTATGATGATGGTGATAGTGATGATGATGATAATGATAGTGGTGATGATGATGATAGTGATGATGTGTAATGATGATGATGATGATGACGATGAGGATGATGATAGTGATGACGATGATGATAGTGATGATGATGATGAGAGTGATGATGATACTGATGACGAGTGATGATAATGATGATAGTGATGATGATGATAATGATGATGATGATAGTGATGTGATGTAATGATGATAGTGATGATGATTGTGATGATGATAATAGTGATGATGATTGTGATGATAATGATAGTGATGATGATGATAGTGATGATCATGATTGTGATGATGATAGTGATGATCGTAGTGATGATGGTGATAGAGATAATGATGATGATACTGATGATCATAGTGATGATGATAGTGATGATGATGATGATGATGATAGTGATGATGATGATGATGATAATGAAAGTGATGATATGATAGTGATGATGATGGTGATGATAGTGATGATGATGATGATGATGGTGATGATGATGATGAGTGATGATAGTGTTGATAATGATAGTTATGATAGTGATGATAAGTGATGATGCTGATAGTGATGATGATAGTGATGATGATGATGATAGTGATGATGATGATGATGATGATGATAATAGTGACGATGATGATAATAGTGATGATGATGATGATAGTGATGGTGATGATGACGATGATAGTGATGATGATGATGACGATGATAGTGATGATGATGACAGTGATGATGATGATGACAGTGATGATGATGACGATGATAGAAATGATGATGATGATGATGAGAGTGATGATGATGATGATGACGAGAGTGATGACAGTGAGGATGATGATGATGACAGTGATGATAATGATGATGACAGTGAGGATGATGATGATGACAGTGATAATGATGATGATGATGATTACAGTGATAATGATGATAGTGATGATGATGATGATGACGATGATAGTGAAGATGATGATGATGATGATGATGATGATAGTGATAATGACGATGATGATGATAGTGATGATGATACTGATCATAGTGATGATGATGATAGTGATGATGATGATAGTGATGATGATAGTGATGATGATGATGATGATGAGTGATGATGATGATGATGATAGTGATGATGATCATAGTGATGATGATACTGATGATCATAGTGATGATGATAGTGATGATAATAGTGATGATGATGATACTGATGATGATGATGATAGTGATGATGATGATGATGATGAGTGATGATGATGATATTGATGATAATAATGAAAGTAGTGATGATGCTGAGTGATGATGATGATGATGCTGATAGTGATGATGATGATGATGATGATAGTGGTGATGATGATGATGATGATAGTGGTGATGATGATGATGATGATGATAGTGATGATGATGACAATCTTAGTGATGATGATGATGATAGTGATGACATGATGATGATGATAGTGATGACGATGATGATGATGATAGTGATGAGTGATGATGATAGTGATGATAATGATGTTAGGGATGATGAGTGATGATGATGATGATAGTGACGATGATGATAGTGATGATGATGATTCTGATAGTGATGATGATGACGCTCATAGTGATGATGATGATGATGATAATGATAGTGATGATGATGATACTAATGACATGATGATGATGATGATGATGATGATAGTGATCGCGATGATGATGATGATGATGATAGTGATGATGAGTGATGATGATAGTGATGATAATGATGATAGTGATCATGATGATGATAGTGATGATGATACTGATGATGCCGATAGTGATGAATGTGATGATAGTGATGATGATAGTGATGATGATGATGATGATGAGTGATGATGATGATGATGATAGTGATGATAATAGTGATGATGATGATACTGATGATGATGATGATAGTGATGATAATAGTGATGATGATGATACTGATGATGATGATGATAGTGATGATGATGATATTGATGATAATAATGAAAGTAGTGATGATGCTGAGTGATGATGATGATGCTGATAGTGATGATGATGATGATGATGATAGTGGTGATGATGATGATGATGATAGTGGTGATGATGATGATGATAGTGATGATGATGACAATCTTAGTGATGATGATGATGATAGTGATGACATGATGATGATGATGATAGTGATGACGATGATGATGATAGTCATGAGTGATGATGATAGTGATGATAATGATGTTAGGGATGATGAGTGATGATGATAGTGATGATGATGATAGTGACGATGATGATAGTGATGATGATTCTGATAGTGATGATGACGCTCATAGTGATGATGATGATGATAATGATAGTGATGATGATGATACTAATGACATGATGATGATGATCATGATGATGATAGTGATCACGATGATGATGATGATGATGATAGTGATGATGAGTGATGATGATAGTGATGATGAGTGATGATGATAGTGATGATAATGATGATAGTGATCATGATGATGATAGTGATGATGATACTGATGATAGTGATGATGATGAATGTGATGATGATGTCAGAGATGATGATGAGTGATGATGATAGTGATGATGCTGGTAGTGATGATGATGATAGGGATGATGATAGTGATGATGATGATTATAGTGATCATGATAGTCATGATAATGATGATAGTGATGATGATGATAATGATAGTGATGATAGTGATGATGATGATGATAGTAATGATTATGAAGATAGTGAATAGATGATGATGATAGTGATGATGATAATGATAGTGTTGATGATGATGATAGTGATGATGATGATATGATGATGATGATCATCATCATAGTGATGACGATGATGATGATGATAGTGATGATAATGATGAGTGATGATAGTGATGATAATGATTATAGTGATCATGATGTTGATGACAGTGATCCTAAAAGTGATGATGATAGTGATGATGATGATGTTAGAGATAATGAGTGATAATGATGACAGTGATGATGATGGTAGTGATGATGATGATAGTGATGATGATAGTGATCATGATAGTGATGATGATGATAGTGATGATGATGATGACAGTGATGACGAAGTGATGATGACAGTAGTAATAGTAATGAAGATGATGATAGAGATGATGATGATGATAGTGATGATGATAGTGAAGACGATGATGATAGTGATGATGATGATAGTGATGATGATGATGATGATAGTGCTGCTGCTGATGATGATGAGTGATGATGATGATGATCGTGATAATGATGTTGATAGTAATGATGATGATAGTGATGATGATAATGATGATGATGATAGTGATGATGATGATGATGATAGTTATGATGATGATGATGATGATAGCAATGATGATGATGATGATAGTGAAGATGATGGTGATGATGATGATGATCATAGTGATTATGATGATGATGGTGATAGTGATGATTGTGATGATGGTAGTGATGATGATAGTGATAATGATGATGATACTGATGATCTTAGTGATGATGATGATGATGATAGTGATGATGATGATGACAATGATAGTGATGATATGATAGTGATGATGATGATGATGATGATGATAGTGATGACGATGATGATGATGATGGCGATGATGATGATGAGTGATGATGATGATAGTGTTGATGAGAGTGATTATAGTGATGATAAGTGATGATGCTGATAGTGATGATGATAGTGATGATGATGATGATGATGATAGTGATGATGATGATTGTGATGATGATAGTGATGATGATCAAAGTGATGATGATGATATTGATGATGATAGTGATGATGATAATGATTATGATGGTAATGATGATAGTGATGATGATAGTGATGATGATAATGATGATGATAGTGATGATAGTGATCATGATGGTTGTGATGATAGTGCTGATGATGATAGTGATGATTATAGAGATAATGATAGTGATGATCATAATAGTGATGATGATGATGATGATGATAGTGATGATGATGATGATAATGATGATAGCGATGATGATGAGTGATGATATTGATGATAATGATTATAGTCATCATGATGTTGATGATACTGATGATAGTGATGATGCCGATAGTGATGATGAATATGATGGTGATGATAGTGATGATGTTGATAGTGATGATGTTAGAGATGATGAGTGATGATGATAGTGATGATGATGGTAGTGATGATAGTGATGATGATAGTGATAGTGATGATGATGATAGTGATGATGATGATGATAATGATAGTGATGATGATGATAATAGTGATGACATGATCATGATGATGATGATGATGATAGTGATGACGATGATGATGATGATAGTGATGATGAGTGATGATAGTGATGAAAATGATATTAGGGATGATGAGTGATGATGATGATAGTGATGAAGATGGTAGTGATGATGATGATAGTGATGAAGATGGTAGTGATGATGATAGTGATGATATTGATGATTATGATAATGATGATAGTGATGATGATGATAGTGATGATGATGATGATGATTGTGATGATGATGATAGTGATGATGATGATGATGATGATGATAATGATAATGATGATATGATAGTGATGATGATGATAGTGATCATGATGATGATGATGGTGATGAGTGATTATGATGATAGTGTTGATAATGATAGTGATGATAGTGATGATAAGTGATGATGCTGATAGTGATGATGATAGTGATGATGATGATGATGATAGTGATGATGATGATGATGATGATGATAGTGATGATGATGATGATGACAGTGATGATGATGATGATAGTAATGATGATGATGATGATGAGAGTGATGATGACAGTGAGGATGACGATGATGACAGTGATGATGATGATGACAGTGAGGATGATGAAGATGATGACAGTGATGATGATGATGATGACAGTGATGATGATGATGATGATAGTAATGATGATGATGATGATGAGAGTGATGATGATGATGAGAGTGATGATGACAGTGAGGATGATGATGATGATGACAGTGATGATGATGATGATGACAGTGATGATGATGAAGATGATGACAGTGAGGATGATGATGATGACGATGATTACAGTGATGATGATGATAGTGATGATGATGATGATGACGATGATAGTGAAGATGATGATGATGATGATGATGATAGTGATGATGACGATGATGATGATAGTGATGATGACGATGATGACGATAGTGATGATGATACTGATGATCATAGTGATGATGATGATAGTGATGATGATAGTGTTGACGATACTGATGATGATGATGATAGTGATGATGATGATGATGATGGTGATGAGTGATTATGATGATAGTGTTGATAATGATAGTGATGATAGTGATGATAAGTGATGATGCTGATAGTGATGATGATAGTGATGATGATGATGATGATAGTGATGATGATGATGATGATGATGATAGTGATGATGATGATGATGACAGTGATGATGATGATGATGATAGTAATGATGATGATGATGATGAGAGTGATGATGACAGTGAGGATGACGATGATGACAGTGATGATGATGATGACAGTGAGGATGATGAAGATGATGACAGTGATGATGATGATGATGACAGTGATGATGATGATGATAGTAATGATGATGATGATGATGAGAGTGATGATGATGATGAGAGTGATGATGACAGTGAGGATGATGATGATGATGACAGTGATGATGATGATGATGACAGTGATGATGATGAAGATGATGACAGTGAGGATGATGATGATGACGATGATTACAGTGATGATGATGATAGTGATGATGATGATGATGACGATGATAGTGAAGATGATGATGATGATGATGATGATAGTGATGATGACGATGATGATGATAGTGATGATGACGATGATGACGATAGTGATGATGATACTGATGATCATAGTGATGATGATGATAGTGATGATGATAGTGTTGACGATACTGATGATGATGATGATAGTGATGATGATGATGATGATGATGATGTTGATGATGATGATGATGATAGTGATGATGATGATGATGATAGTGATGACGATGATGATGATAGTGATGATGATACTGATGATTATCGTGATGATGATGATAGTGATGATAATAGTGATGATGATAGTGATGATAATAGTGATGATGATGATACTGATGATGATGATGATAGTGATGATGATGATGATGATGAGTGATGATGATGATATTGATGATAATAATGAAAGTAGTGATGATGCTGAGTGATGATGATGATGATGCTGATAGTGATGATGATGATGATGATGATAGTGGTGATGATGATGATGATGATAGTGGTGATGATGATGATGATGATGATAGTGATGATGATGACAATCTTAGTGATGATGATGATGATAGTGATGACATGATGATGATGATAGTGATGACGATGATGATGATGATAGTGATGAGTGATGATGATAGTGATGATAATGATGTTAGGGATGATGAGTGATGATGATGATGATAGTGACGATGATGATAGTGATGATGATGATTCTGATAGTGATGATGATGACGCTCATAGTGATGATGATGATGATGATAATGATAGTGATGATGATGATACTAATGACATGATGATGATGATGATGATGATGATAGTGATCGCGATGATGATGATGATGATGATAGTGATGATGAGTGATGATGATAGTGATGATAATGATGATAGTGATCATGATGATGATAGTGATGATGATACTGATGATGCCGATAGTGATGAATGTGATGATAGTGATGATGATAGTGATGATGATGATGATGATGAGTGATGATGATGATGATGATAGTGATGATAATAGTGATGATGATGATACTGATGATGATGATGATAGTGATGATAATAGTGATGATGATGATACTGATGATGATGATGATAGTGATGATGATGATATTGATGATAATAATGAAAGTAGTGATGATGCTGAGTGATGATGATGATGCTGATAGTGATGATGATGATGATGATGATAGTGGTGATGATGATGATGATGATAGTGGTGATGATGATGATGATAGTGATGATGATGACAATCTTAGTGATGATGATGATGATAGTGATGACATGATGATGATGATGATAGTGATGACGATGATGATGATAGTCATGAGTGATGATGATAGTGATGATAATGATGTTAGGGATGATGAGTGATGATGATAGTGATGATGATGATAGTGACGATGATGATAGTGATGATGATTCTGATAGTGATGATGACGCTCATAGTGATGATGATGATGATAATGATAGTGATGATGATGATACTAATGACATGATGATGATGATCATGATGATGATAGTGATCACGATGATGATGATGATGATGATAGTGATGATGAGTGATGATGATAGTGATGATGAGTGATGATGATAGTGATGATAATGATGATAGTGATCATGATGATGATAGTGATGATGATACTGATGATAGTGATGATGATGAATGTGATGATGATGTCAGAGATGATGATGAGTGATGATGATAGTGATGATGCTGGTAGTGATGATGATGATAGGGATGATGATAGTGATGATGATGATTATAGTGATCATGATAGTCATGATAATGATGATAGTGATGATGATGATAATGATAGTGATGATAGTGATGATGATGATGATAGTAATGATTATGAAGATAGTGAATAGATGATGATGATAGTGATGATGATAATGATAGTGTTGATGATGATGATAGTGATGATGATGATATGATGATGATGATCATCATCATAGTGATGACGATGATGATGATGATAGTGATGATAATGATGAGTGATGATAGTGATGATAATGATTATAGTGATCATGATGTTGATGACAGTGATCCTAAAAGTGATGATGATAGTGATGATGATGATGTTAGAGATAATGATGATAATGATGACAGTGATGATGATGGTAGTGATGATGATGATAGTGATGATGATAGTGATCATGATAGTGATGATGATGATAGTGATGATGATGATGACAGTGATGACGAAGTGATGATGACAGTAGTAATAGTAATGAAGATGATGATAGAGATGATGATGATGATAGTGATGATGATAGTGAAGACGATGATGATAGTGATGATGATGATAGTGATGATGATGATGATGATAGTGCTGCTGCTGATGATGATGAGTGATGATGATGATGATCGTGATAATGATGTTGATAGTAATGATGATGATAGTGATGATGATAATGATGATGATGATAGTGATGATGATGATGATGATAGTTATGATGATGATGATGATGATAGCAATGATGATGATGATGATAGTGAAGATGATGGTGATGATGATGATGATCATAGTGATTATGATGATGATGGTGATAGTGATGATTGTGATGATGGTAGTGATGATGATAGTGATAATGATGATGATACTGATGATCTTAGTGATGATGATGATGATGATAGTGATGATGATGATGACAATGATAGTGATGATATGATAGTGATGATGATGATGATGATGATGACATTTTTATCATAGTGATGACGATGATGATGATGATGGAGATGATGATGATGATGATGATGATGATAGAGTTGATGAGAGTGATTATAGTGATGATAAGTGATGATGCTGATAGTGATGATGATATAATGATGATGATGATGACATCATAATGATGATGATGATGATGATGATGATAATGATGATGATCATAATGATGATGATGATATTGATGATGATAGTGATGATGATAATGATTATGATGGTAATGATGATAGTGATGATGATAGTGATGATGATAATGATGATGATAGTGATGATAGTGATCATGATGGTTGTGATGATAGTGCTGATGATGATAGTGATGATTATAGAGATAATGATAGTGATGATCATAATAGTGATGATGATGATGATGATGATAGTGATGATGATGATGATA